>NW_005369706.1:2977057-2994639 GCF_000412655.1 Myotis brandtii | reverse complement strand
CCCTCTAGCAACTTCAGTGTGAAATTATAGCTAATTTTCCTACAAATGTCAGGTGGTCATAATAATCTGGCCACTTAGTGTGTGTGTGTGTGTGTGTGTGTGTGTGTGTGTGTGTGTGTGTGTGTATGTTTCCTTTAGAAATTACATTTTCCAATATGATCACCACTAGCCACATATGACTGCTTAGTACTTGAAATGTGGCTTATCTGAATTTTAATGTACTATAAGTGTAAAATACACACTGAATTTCAAAGACATAGTACAAAATAAAAAAGGGAAAATATCTCAATTTTTTAAAATATTGAAACCAGGTTGAAATTAGATTATTTTTGGATATATTGGATTAAATAAAATATATTATTAAATTAATTTTTTCCCTTTGTTTGAATGTGGCTGTTAGAAAATTTTAAGTTACTTATGTGGATCACATCAAATATCTAGTATTGCTCACAGAGCTTCTCAACTCCAGTAGTATTGACATTTTGGGTCAGATAATTTTTGTTGTTGTAAGGGTTGTCCTGTGCATTGTAAGATCTTTAGCAGCATCTATGGCCTGTAGTCACTAGATCACAGTAAACTGCACTCCCCTCAACTATGACCACCAAAAGTTTCTAGCCATTGCTAAATATTTATGAGGGGCAAAATCGGCCCTGGTTGAGAACCATCCATAGAGTATAAAATAGTGTTTGTAGAGGCATCTGCTAGGATGTTACTTTGTACATGTTCTAAGGTCTTTTTCACAAATTTAAAGATTATTTTACCAAATAGATCACACACAACTCATGAGATCCTATTTTTAACCTCACTTTGGTGCATAATACATAGTGTTCTGTGCAGTGGGAGGGCAATACTTGCTTACTTTTTCAGTCCAAATTTTCACCACCCCAAACTTTTCTAAGCAGTTAATCCATAAAGTTTAAGGAGTTGTTGGTCATCCATTACTCTTTTTAAATCTTGGCATTTGGTGATCACTGCCAACAGTGTTATTTTCACATACATGAGCCGTGCTGTGAGTCAATTAATAAGACCAGACTTACAGCCGTGACAAAGTCTGCATAACCGCCATTATTGTAATTGTCTGGGGAAGTGTCCAAGAACAGCCGGGACTCCTGCAAGAGTCCAAAGATACTATAATGGAAGCTCACCAATTTTAGAAGAGATGATCTTTATTTTGGTAACAGCTGTCGGCATTCCAAAGGGCTCTCCTTCTGTCCATTGAAGTGAGGAGGCTCTGTTATAGATTTGGTTCTGTCTGAGGATTTGGTGACATCATTTGGAGAATTATTAGGCTGTCAGTGAATATGTTTTATGTATAGTGGATAACTATTTAAAACTAGTTTATAAGGATGGGGATGGGATTCTAAAAGCTGCCCAGGGGGTCAGGTCTTAGAGAAAACCGCCTCATTTTTGAGAGCATTTTCCTGAATTGAAGTGAGGGGATTGCTTTTCAGGACATCTAATGTCACTGACCACTCATATATAGGAATCTGCCGAGGCCACAGCAAGATTAGCTGGCCCCACAGCTATAACTCCGATGCTTTCCTTTCTTCTTCACATTTCAAGCGTTTGAGTAACTTGCTGACCATGTACATATGTACAGTGTGGCATTGTCTTTTGAGTACCATGGTTGTGATACAGTTGTTACTTAAGAAAGCCCCTCCATCCACTGCCACACAATTTGTAGATGTCATGTGGCCTTTTGCAGGGCCCTGACAGCTCTGTTGCATACTGGACAGTGGAGCAATTTGTAGCTCGCATTCTGGCTTGCCTCCGGATATGTTCAGAAGCCACTCTGAATGCTGACTATGATTATTGCCTATTTGTTCATCATCATCAAGTCTATGGCTCACTCTAGTTGAACTCAGTTAAATTTAGCTGATCTTTTTTTTTAAAGAGCAATTTTCTATTCCCTGAAACCTAGAGTCATTGACTTACTAGGCATAAAAAAAAAGGTGTGCTAGTTTTTCTTTTTGTTAATTTGCAAGATGGATTTCTTAGGCCAATATTCATTACCAGGCCTTTCAGTTGGCTAGCTCCCTATTGACTCCTGACATACAGTTTGTTACCTTGTGGAGAAAAGTGTTTAGGAGAAACTCTACCCAGAATACAATAATTTTGACTTAGAACTTAGAGGCTAGAGAGTTTCAAATCAAATCACCTAGCAGTTGTTCTTTTGATGATGATCTTAAATTATTAGAGTACCTGTTTCTGCCAAGAGCTGTGAGTGCAGTAAGTAAAGGAACCATGTCTTCAAAGAATATAACATGCTCAAATATGTTTAAAACAAACATTTTAACATAGCAGAAGGCAATAAGTTTTTCAGGGTATTGGAAAAGGAGGGAAACCAGAGACATCATGCACTTAAAATATTCCACTTCCTATACATGTTGAAAGTAAACCAATTTGCCATCACTCAGATGTGGCTATTCAGAAACGCAGAAAGCAAAATGGCAAGTCCTGTCCACTTACCTCGGTCACTAGAGGCATTTGCATTTGCCTCCTGACGTTGTATGTCTTAAAAAAATTTTTTTTTGGAAATGATTTATTTTTTTAACTATCCCCTCAAAAAAAAAAAAAAGCCAACAACCCACTCATACCCCATCCTTTTACTAAAACACACTGTCATTGTTGCTTTTTGAGCTACATGATTAAAGCAGTTTAGAAGCCATCACTGAAAAACACTGAACTGGGAAATTCAACCAAGTGAGTTTAGTGTCAGGAATTATACAAATTGGCTGTGGTCTAAACTTGGACATGAACCCAACACATTTGGAAGTCACTTATACTTGGCTACCTAAAATACAATTTTGTGTAATTTGAATGCTTTGGCCAATATTAATCTGTAACTGCCAATACGAGTTTAAATAATAGGGTTACAACAAAGTTTCAGTATCCACAAAATGCTATTTTATTCTAAATTTTAATAAATTATAGAGTATTCTTCTTTGAGCAAGCAAATAAGATGAGAGATAATAGAAATAACTCGTCCTATTTTGACCACTCTATTTTGATTATACCATTTCTTTTCAGTCCTTCTCAAGTTTCAAAAAAACATTTTTAAAAAAATCAAAACCCTTGCTTTCTCTAAGAAAGATTACCCAATGTGCCTACTAAGTACAAAGCACTTTCAGGATTTTTGAACTCTGATTGCCTGAGCCACATGTTTGGCCTTTAACCATTTGGTATTGCTTTGCTTTACATTGTAGTGAGCCCCTTCACAGGTGTAAGTTTTATTGTCACTTCACCCTCATGGCTAACCAAGATTATAAAACAGCAGCAGATCAATACTCAGTAGCTTTTATATAGTTGGTAATCCCAGTGGCACTGAAAAGATCAGTCTAAGCATAGAGCAATATTACTATTCAATATTACTAGATAATAGTAATATTACTATTCAATATTACTATTATCTAGTAATATTGAATTGCCCATATTAATTTCATAAAGTTGGGGATTTTTGTTGGTTTTATTCTCTGCTATATCTTTGATACCTGTAACAGTACCTGGCATATTATAAGTGCTCAGTAAATATTTTTTAAATAAATGAATGCATTAACCCACAGTGATAATACTAGGTAGGCCTTTCTTACAAATGCAGAAGATAGCTCATTCTAGCATTATTGGAAAGTATTTCTAGACTTTTGAGGCTTATTTATCTCTTTTTACCACAGTGATTTGGTGAGCTTTTTAGCACAATACTGTGTAAATTACCCGAGAGACCCGCATTCATGTGGCCCTGGCCTTAGGATCCTACTCCAGAGAGCACTGGCAAAGAAGGAAGAAGGAAACGCCTCACCACAGGAGGCAGCCATACACCAGCACTATCCCAATCAGGGAGGCGGGAAATGGAAAGCAAGCACCAGCTCTAAGTAAAGGAATCCCATTTTTCTTGATGTGAGAATGAGAGGTCATTCTGTCCTTACGCTCTATTATATGATGAGTGGCATGACGATGAGGTCCTGAGACAGTCTTAAGTTTTGATATCTCCAGGTGAGTGAGGTAAGCCAAGGTCTTTTGTAAAGATTCAACCTCTTTCCCCAAAGGCACGTCTGAACATGCTGGTCCCCCGATTTTCATTAGTAATGGGAAGTAGGATACCCTATTTTGGCCTGCCGAGGTAGATCCCCAACATCTAAGATGGAGAGCTCTTTCTTCACATATAAAGCTCTTTATCAACTGTGAGTAGCGTGGGGTTCATCGACTATAGGCTTCCTCAGGAGCATGCAGGGAAGAGGGATGTTTGGTAGAAGAGGACTTGGGTATTTTAGGATTAATGGCTATGCTATCTAAACTGCCTCAATCTTAACATCTACCAATGTTGTCAGATTTTATAACATTCTGGACACTTCATGGCTAATAAAATATAGTTACGTTTCTATCTAAACACATGTTTGATGAGCAACAGTGGGGGTTGTGTGATCACATGGTGGTATTTGGGAAAGTACAGACTACAGATAAGTAGGATTCTGGTAGATGGGCTTATGTCAAAAGAATTCATTTGTTGGACAGCCCAGGGTATTTCTCCTCCATTCCTGAAGGTCTGGTTAATTGGAAAAGATAGATAGGTTCCCAGTTTAAGATGCATTTTAGGACCAGAATTCTGCATTGATTATAGAATGTGGTGAAAAGGAAAGAGGACATGTCTGAGAGCCAAGAGACCTGGGTTCCTCATCAGCTTGTTTCGAGAATTGGAACAGTGGACAACATTTGTGAGCTTCAGTGTCCCCATCTGCAGAGTGGAGTAACTGGCTACGGCCTCTGTATTGCTTTCCCCTCCAGTGCTCCATGTCCCTGTTGGAAGAGGAACCTATCTTAGACCTAAATTCACTCTCTGGAGACTAGTTTGGGTTTCATAAATGGAAAAAATTTTAATTACTCATAACATTCCTTTGTCTCTCCTTCTTTCTCCCTTTTAGTGAAATGTAGATGGCATAGTCAAGAAACTGGGATTCAAGAGCTTAATCTTCTTAATGGAAATAATTTCTCTTACAATGCCATTAGCTTGTTTATCACACTCCCCATCTTCCATTCCTCAGCCTCTCCCTTTAAGGTCTCAATGATAAGCTTGTTTATTGTAAAAATATCCTGGAAACAGCTTGATGTTGGATGGACCAACCTGCATGGGTGACAATGACAGCTCCAGGTGCCTGTCTCCAGGGCCAAGCAGCCATGACAAACAGAATGCATTACAGGTGTAAGGCCCAACACAACATGGGCAGAAATGTTAAGGATATGTTCTGTTTAAGGCATACAATTCTTTTCAGAAATAAGTACGTGTGGCTGGCTTTAACTAGGTGTGTGCTTCTGAGATTTGTGGGAGCACACAGGTGGAAATGCTGAACACTTAAAGTGCCTGAGCCCATATATTCTGACTCCTTCTTCTCCCATTCTGGGAGCAAAAATAGCCTTGAGACCTGGCAATGATCTCAGTCAGTCCTTATGTGTCCTTTCTCTCCTTCTATGAGCTGTTGTTTATTCCGTAGAATTTTTTAAAAAGTCCCTTGTAAACAGGGACCTGATGAAGTTTTATTTTAAATCTATCACACTGACAAACTTTACAGGGATTTGTGTCCACATTTAAATCTGGCCCAGCATATCCCCCTTCTCCCACCTCAGCAAAGATTCCCTCCCCTCCTTCCACTTCCCGTTATGTTTGTAGGAGAGAAAAACCCTGGAAGTGTTCTCTGGCAGTGTAGCATGCAAGCACAGTTACCATCTCCAATTTTGGTAAAGTTGAAACTTCTGATTTATTTCTCAATTAGAAACAAGCTAACAGTTCAAAACACACACACACATTTTTTATTTATGAGGAGAGGCTGTTGAAATGAGAGGTGTTTTTTTCAAACCCCTACAAAATAGACTGTTCCATCTCCATTAGATTTTAAATTCTTCAGAGGAAGTAATCATGTTTTGTTTGTTGAGTGGGCTGTCCATGGCCACGTGATAACTTGGGTTCAAGGATGATGTTTCACGTGGTGACATGACTTCAGTCACCACACATGACTGACAGCCACAAGCACGTCTGGTCCCAGCCTAAGGCTTACCAGTCTTCTGGAGTTTCTGAGGGAACAGAAGACCACAGTTGAAAGCATGTAAAAGTGAGAAAGCTCTTGAGATTCTCTAGACAGCCAGATATTTACCATGTGTCTTTCTGGCTTAGGTGCTGGGCTTGCTGCAGAGTAAACTCCTCAGGGTAGGCTTGCACTAACCTGAGAGGAGGGGACATTTTCCTGGTGATTCAGTCCAGTTCAACATGGATTTATTAAGCTACTTGACACTGTTTGCTATGGGAAATACAAAAGAAGTCCAGCAATTGAGGGCATGATCACAGCTCTTGAGCGAATTTAGACCTGCTTTGGAAAAGAAAATCTAACAATGAAAAGTACTGTATAGTATTTAATTAATTTTGAAGGACAGGTACCTTCCAACTTCTTACATTTTTCACATGATGGTATACATAGAAAAAAATATTCAAATAGTAAATTTGGAAGTAATTAAGAGTTCCCTATATGAGATTTGGTTAAAAAATGTAAAACATTTTTATCTTGTGTAATTATGATAAAAATGTAATGAAAGGTACTATAGGACATATTAAATATTGAATTTGTGGGGAAAAAAAACTTCCAAAAATCCTTTCAAATATTTTAGGGAGAAACATGAACTTGCTTTTATGAACCTAATATTTTTTATACTTATATTTGAAATGGGTACATGAAGTTCCTGATCAGGACATTCTAATGGTGATCAATCACTTCAGTCTTGAGAACCACCATTAATGATAAAACTTGTTCAAATATATATGTAGTACAAAATGTAAAACAAATTTTAGCATGATTGAAATGTTTACAGTAGTTGAAATTACATATAAAGACTCTAACAGCCCTTTGTTTTTCCTTTTACTGACAAATGAAATGTAATTTTCAACTAATGGTGGAGCTCTAATTTGTAGAATTCACATGAAGTTTTTTCTTATTGAGGAGAAATGTGTATAACACACAACCAGTTTAAAGTGTAATTCGTACATTCACAATGTTGTGCAACAATCACTTCTTTCTAGTTTCAAAACTTTTTTGTCACCCAAGAATAACACTTCATACCCATTAAGCAATCACTCTCCATTCCTCTCTCCCTCCATCTCCTGGCAACCACTAATTTGCTTTCTGTCTCTATGGATTTTCCCATTCTGAATATTTTATACAAAAGGAGCCATACAATACGTGATGTCTGTGTCTGTTTTTTATCCACTTGACAATGTTTTTGAGGTTCATCCAAGTTGTAGCATATATCAATACTTCATTTTATTTTATGGCCAAATAATATTTTATTGTGTATATAGACCACATTGTGTTTATCCATTTATTTTTTTGTTGGACAGTTGAGCCTTTGTTGGACATTGGATGTTTTCACCTTTTGGCTACTGTGAATGTTATGAACATGCCTGAACAAGTTTAGTTTGAGTATGTTTTCAGTTGTTTCGGTTATCTGCCAAAGAGTGGAATTTCAGGGTCAAATGGCAATACTACAGTTAACATATTTTAGGAACTGCCAAACTGTTTTCCACAGGAACTGCCCGATTTTACCAGTACATTCTAACCAACAATTTATAAGGGTTCTTATATCTCCACATCCTCAACAACCTTATTTTCTCTCTGTGTGTGTGTGTTTTTTTTAATTATAGCCATTCTAATGAGTGTGGTGTCTCATGTGTTTTTAATTTTTATTTATTTATTTGATTGTGATAAGAACAGATAACATGAGATCTACCCTCTTAAACTTTTACATGTAAAATATTGTTAACTTCTAAGCATACTTTTGTATAGCAGGTATCTAGAACTTACTCTGTCTTACATAATTGAAACTTTTTACCTGTTGAACAGCAACTTTCCATTTCCCATTCCTCATTCTACTTTCTGTTTCAATAAAGTTGACTATTTTAGACACCTCAAGTGAGTGAAATTATGCAGTATTTTTCTTTCTGTGACTGGCTTATTTCACTTAGCATAATGTCTTCAAGGTTCATCATATGAACCTTGCCACATATGGCAGGAATTCCTTCTTTTTGTGGCTGAATAATATTCTCTTGTATGTATATATCACATTTTCTTTATCTATTCATCTATTGATGGACTTTTAGGTTGTTTTCACACCTTGGCTATTGTGAATAATGCTGTAATAAACATGGGAGTGCATATATATCATTGAAATCCTCATTGAACCAATTTCAATTCTTTGGATAAATACTCAAAGTGGGATTACTGAATCATATGTAAGTTCTGTTTTTGACTTTTTGAGAAACCTCTGTACTATTTTCCATGGTGGCCACATCATTTTGCATTCCCACCAACCGTGTACAAGAGTTCTAATATTTCCACATCTTTGCCAACACTTCTTATCTTTCTTGTAAAAAACTAAAAGATGATATGTCATGGTTTTGATCTGCATTTCCCTGATAATTAGTGATTTTAAGTATTTTTCTGTACTCGTTGGCCATTTGTATGTCTTCTTTGAAGAATCCTTAGCCCATTATGGCCAAGTAGTATTCCATTGTGTAAATGTACCATAACTGTTATATTCACTTATCTACTGATGGACACTTGGACTGCTTCCAAATTTTGGCTATCCTATCTAATTAAAGAGTGATATGCAAATTAACCATCATTCCGTCACTCCCTCACTCTGTCACTCCCTCACTCCGTCACAAAGATGGCGGCAACCACAGAGCTGGAGCGAGCAGGAGGCTTGAGTTGCCCCGGCAATGGAGGAAGCCAAGCTTCCACATGCCCTGCCGGCCCTGAGCTCTGCTCAAGGCTACAAAGTTTCAATTATAGAAGATAAATAAATCCCAGATACCTGCTTCCAGCCCGCTGCCATGGCCAGCCTGAAAACGACCACCAGCCCCTCACTCAGGCTGGCCACACTCTCATGGGGTGAGGGTCCCCACTGGGGGGCTTGACCAGCCTGCAAACAGCCATCAGCCCCTCACCCAGGCTGGTCAAGCACCCCAGTGGGACCCCCACACTGATCTGGGACACCCTTCAGGGCAAACCAGCCGGCCCCCACACATGCACCAGGCCTCTATTCTATATAATAAAAGGGTAATTTGCAAATTGGCCCTAACAGCAGAACGACTGGGAATGACTGGTCACTATGACACACAATGACCACCAGGGGGCAGACGCTCAATTCAGAAGCTGCCCCCTGGTGGTCAGTGCGCTCCCACAGGGGGAGCTCTGCTCAGCCACAAGCCAGGCTGATGGCTGCCAGCACAGCGGTGGTGGCGGGAGCCTCTCCCACCTCCTCAGCAGCACTAAAGATGTCCGACTGCAGCTTAAGCCTGCTCCCCACTGGCAAGTGGACATCCCCCTAGGGCTCCCGGGCTGCCAGAGGGATGTCTGACTGCCAGCTTAGGCTCAATCCCCTGGGGAGCGGGCCTAAGCCAGCAGGTGGACATCCCCCGAAGGGTCCCAGACTGCGAGAGGGCACAGGCCGGGCTGAGGAACACCCCTACCTGAGCACACAAATTTTTGTGCACCGGGCCTCTAGTTGTAAATAATGCTGCAGTGAACATAGGGTGCATATATTCTCTCAAATTAGCGTTTCTGTTTTTTGTGTGTAAATTCCCAGAAGTGGAATTCCTGGGTCATAAGCCAATTCCATTTTTAATTTTTTGAGATAACTCCATACCGCTTTCCATAGTAGCAGCACCAATCTGCATTCCCACCAAGAGTGCACAAGGGTTCCCTTTTACCACATCCTTGCCAACAGTTGTTTGTTGATTTATTCATGATAGCCATTTTGACAGGTGTGAGGTGATATCTCATTGTGGTTTTAATTTGCATTTCTCTGATGATTAGTGTTTGAGCATCTTTTCATATGTCTATTGGCCATCTGTATATCCTCTTTGGAGAAGTATCTATTCAGGTCCTTTGCCCACTTTAATTGGATTACTTGTTTCTTTGGTGTTCAGTTTTATAAGTTCTTATAAATTTTGGATATTAACCACTGATCAGATGAATCGACGAATATGTTCTCCCATTTAGTAGGTTGTTTTTTTCATTTTCATGATGGTTTCCTTTACTGTGCAAAATATTTTTAGTTCAATGTCCAATTTGTTTATTTTTCTTTTGTTTCCCTTGCCTGAGGACACATATCAGAAAAAAATAATGCTATGAGAAATATCTAAGATTTTATGGGCCTATGTTTTCTTCTAGGACTTCTATGGTTTTGAGTCTAACACTGAAGTTTTAAATCCATTTGGAGTTTATTGTTGTGTATTGTATAAGAAGGTGGTCTAGTTTCATTTTTTTTTGCATGTATCTGTCTAATTTTCCCAACACCATTTATTGAATAAACTATCTTTAGTCCATTATGTTTTTGCCTCTTTTGCTGATGTGTTAGTGTCCCACCCCTTTTCTATTTTTGTGGAAGAGTTTAGCAGAATTTGTATGATTTTTCCTCTAAATGTTTGTTAGAATTCATTGGTGAAGTTATTTGGTCCTGGAATTTACTTTGTTGGGAGGTTTTTGATTACTGATTCAATGTCTTTAGTTGTTATAGGTTTGCTAAGGTTTTTACTACTTCTTGAGTCAGCTTTGGTAATATTTCTGTTCATAAGAATTTGTCCATTTTATTTAGATTATCTAATTTATTGGTATACAATTTTTGATAGTGTTCTCATGTAATCTTTTACATTTCTGTAAGGTTAAGAGTAATGTCCCAACTTTTATTTCTGCTTTTGGTTATTTGCATCTTTTCTCTTAATCCAGCTAAATGTTTGTCTATTTGTTTGCTCTTATCAAAGAGCCAACTTTTGTTTGTTTTTAAAAATTATCTCTGTTGTTTTTTAATCTCTATTTTTTCTTTGTTTTAACTTTTATTATTTACTTTCTAATGTTAGTTTTGGGTTGATTTTGTTTTTATTTTTCTAGTTCCTTAAGATATAAAGTTAGATTGTTAATTTGTGATCATTTTTTCTTTTATAATATGAGCATTTGCAGCTATACATTTTTTAAATCACTGCTTTAACTACATTGATAAATTTTAGTATTATTTTTAAAAACTTTATCTCAAAGTAGTTTATAATTTCTCTAGTAATTTATTCTCTGATCTATTGGATGGTTAAATATGTGTTATTTAATTTTTACATATTTGTGAATTTTCCAGTTTCCTTTTATTGTTGGCTTTTAGCTTCATTCTGTGTGGTCAGAGAACATATTTTTGTATGATTTCAATCTTTTAAAACTTGTTGAGAATTGTTTTATGACTAACATGTGATTTATACTAGGGAATGTTTCATGTGCATTTAAGAAGACTGTGTATTCTGCTGTTGTTAGATGGAGTGCTCTATATATGTCTGTTAGGTTTAGTTGGGGTATAGAGATGCTCTGTCAAAATGTTCTAGCTGTTATTCAAAGTGGGGTATTGAAGTCTCCAACTATTATTGTAGAACTTTTATTTTCCTCTTCAATTCTGTCAGTGTTTCTTCATATATTTTGTTGCTCTTTTGTTTGGTACATACAGGATGTGGCAAAAGTAGGTTTACAGTTGTAAGCATGTGAAACAGAGTTTATTCTTGTATTATTATTTATTAACTAGAGGCCCAGTGCATGAAATTCATACGTGGGTAGGGTACCTAGCAGCTGCCAGCTGCCAACTGGGGCCTTCCTTCATTATGCGCCACCTTCCTGGTGGTCAGCGCACATCATAGTGAGCAATCAAACTCCTGGTTGGTCGAACTCCCAAGGGGACATTTTGCATAATATATTTTCCATATGAGCAACTGTAAACCTACTTTTTCCCCACTCTGTATATAATTTTTGTAATTGTTATGTCTTGTTGGTGAGTTGACCCTTTTGTCAATATATACTGTCCTCTTTGTCTCTTATAGCAATTTTTTGACTTAATATCTATCTTGTTTGGTATTAGTATGGTGACCCCCAGATCTTTATTGGTTACTATTTGTATGTAATGTCTTTTCCTCTTTCACTTTAAATCTATTTGTATCTTTGGGTTTAAATTTATAGCAATATAGTTGAATTGGTACCAAGTTAGCTTAGTAACCTACACTAACTCTTCCCTTTTCTTGTTTTGCTTTCCCCATCTTATGCTGTTAATGTCACAAATCCATCCTTATACATTGTATATCAATTGACATAAATTTATAGTTACTTTTAATCCATTTAGTTTTAAACCATATAGGAAATAAAGCAGGAGGTATAAAATATAAAAATATAAAATACAAGCTTTTATATAGTTTTCTCTTTCATCACTTTAAATAACCGTAATATCCAGTTGCCTTCTGGTTTCTATTGTTTCTGATGAGAGAGAGTTGTTAATCCTATTGAGAATTTATTGTACATGACAAGGCACTTTTCTCTTATTGCTTTTAAGATTCTCTCTTTGTCTTTGTATTTTTTAGTTTGATTGTAATATTCTCAGGGTGGGTCTCTTTGAGTTCAACCTGCTTGGAGTATGTTGATCTTGGAAATGTAGTTTATGTTTTCCATCTAATCTGGGAAGTTTTTAGCCATTATATCTTTGAACAATCTGTCTTTCGGTTCTCACTTTGAGATTCTCATAATGTGGACATTAGTCTGCTTGATGGTGGCCCACAGATGCCTTATGCTCTGTTCACTTTTATTCATTTTTTTTTCCTTTTTGATCCTTAGACTGGGTAATTTCAATTGCCCTACCTTTAGGTTCTCCAGTTCTTCCTTCTGCCTGTTGAAGGCTATTGTTGAATCCTTCTAGTGAAATTTTAGTTTCAGCTATTACAATTTTTTTCTATTTGATTGCTTTTTATAATTTTGATGTCTTTTATTAATAGTTTCTCCTTGATATATGATAGTTCATATACCATTGTGATGATTTCCTGTAGTTCTTTATCCCTGGTTCACTTCAGCTCTTTGATCATATGTAAGACAGTTAATTTAAAATTGTTGTCTAGTAACAATTGTTGTTCTCAGATTTTTTTGGTGTTTTATTTTTCTGTGAGTTGGCCTTATTTCCCTGTTTCTTTGTATGCTTTGTAATTTCTTTATTGAGAACTGGATATTTTGAATATTATAATATGGTGATTCTGAAAATCATATTCTTTCCCCTGACAGGGGTTGCAGTTATTGCTTATTGAAACATTTCTTGTCACGTGTAGTCACTGAATTCTCTGTTCTAGTATCTCTATTTCCAGCTCGTGACCTGATAGAGATTTACTTTAATGCCTGGATCTAGTAAGAAAAGGGGGGGAAAGCTTGTCTCTTTAAATCCTTTTGACAGAATCCATCAGGAAAGCTGATTTCAGCTCAAGAGAATTGAAACAATGGCCACTCTCTGTGCTAACCCCTCAGGCAGATCAAAACACACAGCCCACAGATATTTAAAGGACAAAACTTTATATCCCACCCTAGCTAGCACACCTGGAAAGTAGGCCATTGTTCTTGTGGATCTTGCTGCAGGGCTGAGGTGGGACATAGTCGTTGCTGTGCAAAATGCCTAAATGCACTGAAATCTATTAGCCTCTTTCTTAATCAAGCCTCGCTCGGATATGGTAAGTGTTTGATCAGACTCCAGAGGTCAAAAATAGTTGATTCTGACAGTTCTTGCCATCTCAATAGTTCCTTTGGGGAGGTACTGATTCCTGGAGCTTCCTATTCTGGCATTTTTTGTGGCGTTACTATTCACTTGATGTTTTTAAAATCAATCTACTGCAACTGGGTTGGATACTATTAAAAAGGCAAGATCAGCCTCACATGGACAAAGTATCCAAAATAGGTGACCACCGGAAGTTGGGTTTGCTGCTTGGAGCTGAGCCTTCCAAGAGCCTCTGTCTTGACTGTCTACTTTTACAAACCTATGTACCTGGTAAGGAGCAGATTTTGCATCCAGACCTAGATTTGTCTGATGAAAACCTTCATTGGTCACCTCTTTGCTTTGCTGCCTCTGTTTTTGGTGTGTGATGAGGTTTTGAGGACCAATGTGATCAGAAAGAGCTTCCTGGAGAAGTATTTCAGGGCTTACATTGAGCTTGGGTGGCCAAATAGAATTTGGAGAAGCATAGAGCAGGGGAGGGTGCATATCATGTAAAGAGAGCTGCAGATATTTCCAAATGTGCTAGAATGGCATCTAAAAATAAATTTGGGAAAGAACAGTGAAGATGGCACCTCAATGTGTGGTAATCCTTCTCAATTTGAGTGGTTGTTTCCAGCTAATGATGATATCTCATAACATTTTGTTCCTCTCTGAGTAGATGTGTCTGTTCTTTAAAGCAGAAAGCCTACACAATGGAAGAGAAAGTGCCCTGAGCAGTCGGAGGACCACATTCCTGACCTGGCTGTGAGGTCTTGGGGAATTCATACTTCTGGCCCTTTGACACATTCACATTTGGTTCACCTGCCTCTCAGAGTGATGGACCCAAAGCAGGCCTTGGAATTCTTTTCATTCCCTGCTGGGGCTGTTTGTCATATCAATCTCAGTACCTTCACCCTTCAATGTGTAAAATAAACTAAGCTAATTAAGGCTACAAATGAGAGCAATAGACCTGTTTAAAATTTTTCACTCTTTTAAAATGTCAACGAATAATCTTCCTCTTTTAAATGATCTGCTGATTATTTAAAATTATGTGGTGTGGTTGGTAATTAAATTGTTTACAGGTAAAACCATTGTTGCTTGTTTTATAAGACACTTTCTTAAATCTTTCAGGATATGAAATAGTCTCTCTAAATTCTCTTGGTTTCTGACCTTTAAGCAGCTTTCCAATGGTTCCTCCTCAAGAAGAGTGGAGAGTTTTCAGTGTGCAACAGTTTGAGAAATGACAGCTATGAGAGTCCACCCTTATTGTCTGTTATTCTTGCCCTCTGTCTCCAGGGACTGCAGCTCCAAAGGACCACAAGACTTTGTTAGCAATGGTAAAGGCCCAGAGTGAAAAGAATGGAATCCTGGCAGGCCCACGCTTCGTGAAAGTTCCTGGCCACAGGCGAAAGCTCCATTCTTTTTATTGCTTGTTTTAGGCAAATTATTATGATAAGTGCAGTGAATAGTTATGGTTGGAGTAGGTAGCTGGGAAGAGTATGTTTAAATTAGAAACAGATGACTAAGGGCAAGTGAGTACACATATTTCGCACACTTCCCGCAGCGAGCTGGAACAGACCATACATATGAGTTTAGAGAAATCAAAATAATTTCTAGAAATCAATCAAAGCTCAATATTTGAATAGAATCACATGAAGGGTGCTGCTTCGAGAGCAAGAATGGTTCCCTTCATTGACTCTTGGTTCCTTCATAAGTGAGTAGCTGCTTTTCTGCTTCCTAGAGGTTGCCCCTGCCATTGGAGTCTCCCTGGCATCCTCCTTGGACTGGCTTTTGGGCCCTTTACCTGCTTATTATCAACTCTAGGAAAGAGGACTGGCAGCCAGGGCTGGGAGGAAGGGCAGGGAGCGCAAACCCCAGTTAGATTTGTTTCTCATTTTCAGTTCTGGCAAAAGGTTTATGGTAAAGGAGACTGATGCTTATAACCATAAAATGTGGTTTGGGGCTATCCATAGGTTTAATATACCCATGCTGCTCTTCTTCCTCTTCCCCCTTACCACATACAACCAGGAATTCACTGCATAGCAATTCTCTTATGCCCAGGAAGGTCTGTGTGAGGGTGTGTGGGGAGGGGGAGAGGACTGCTTTCCTCAGGCTTTCTTGATATGAACCCCCCTCTTTAAGGGGACAGTGTTCCCTGGACTGGGCCGAGTTATTATCAGAGGACCAGAAGCTTTCCTCTTTCATAATTGGGATGGAAACAGCTTTCGGGGAGAACAGGTTGCTGTTTGGAAAGTTGTTGTTATTGAATCCAGTTGCAAATGGTAGCTGTTTTAGGAGGTGAAAACACTGTTTCTAACGTTGGCCTGGTGCTAAACTTTGGCTCCAGAGTTATGAGTTATGACTTTTCCCCTGACCAGAGTTGTTTATTCTGATTCTGTCTATGGGAACTACTTTTAAAAGTGTTTTCATTGAAATATGTCATCCTGTCTAGCAGTATCAACAGGTACATCCCAGTGACTTGGGGTTTGTGGGTAGATCTGTCATTGAGTCACAATTCTGTAGATTGTCTTTATCATGATACTGTGAATGACAATGATAAAGGTGATGAAGATAATGAAATCTACAGCCCTAACTAACCTGTCCTTAAAGTCTCACATTTCAATGGAAGCTATTGAGCCTGAAGGAAGCAGAGTATTATTGGGCTCAGATAAACTGACTTGGCCACTTGCCCTCTCTCTGACCTTGGGCAAGTTATTTAACCTTGCTAAGTCTCAGGTTCCTGACCTGCAAAATGGAAATTATAATAGTGGAGATACTTAGAGTGGACATTTGTCATTCTTTTTTATTGTGCAGCATGTAGATTCTACTTCCTATGTTTAAGGAATGCATTCACAAGAAGTATAATGCCAGCTACTTGCTCTTCCAGCCTTCCTTGCAACTAAGGTGCAGGCACCTGTCTCAGAATTGCAGGTCAAAGGGGATTTCTCACAGCGGGTAGGAACAGAAGGACCAAGTTGCCGGGGAACAATGACAGCAGGGATGGCAGTCCCTGCGGTAGCATTTGGTGTCCACGATTAAGAGGGTCAGCACAGGCTGTGTTAGCCACTTCCCAGAGCAGCACTCCAAGTCCTCACGTGCCGGTGGTCTTGATCTGGCATCAAGAAGAGTTCAGAAATCTGGAGAAGGGGCTGTGCGTAAATTAAATAAGAGTACAGAGACAAAACATAATTTTGAAAGGCATTATAGGGAGTCAGAGAAGACTTAGCTAAAGGAACTAAGTTCTCCTTGTCTCAGGACCCCTTGCTATTTATTAACACAATTTGTCCGAAGGCAAGGTGGAGATATTCACATCAAAGGGTAGAGTTAGGTACAGAACCCATTTTCAGATGGGAAGAATATGCCTATGGCTGTTCAGGTGTTTGGCCAGTAGGAGGCAATAACATGTAGATTAAGATGGCAGCAAGCAATCATTTAATGCAGCGGTTCTCAACCTGTGGGTTGCAACCCCTTTGGCGGTCGAACGACCCTTTCACAGGGGTCGCCTAAGACCATCCTGCATGTCAGATATTTACATTACGGTTCATAACAGTAGCAATATTACAGTTATGAAGTAGCAACGAAAATAATTTTATGGAGGTGGAAAAAATGGCGACCAGCAGGAAGGTAGGGAGGGAGAGAGTGTGAGAGTGCAAGGAAGTGATAGAGGAGTGTGTGGACGTGTGTGGTGTGTGTGTATGAGCTAGGGACAGTTAGATTCTGCAGGTCTTCTAAGGGGCTGCTAAACTGGGCAGTCTTAGGCGGCGGAGTCCCGCTCCCGCGGACACTCCTGGGCGGCCAGCACAGGCACAGTGACCACGCCATCTTGGGAAACAGAGCTGCTTGAGACTAGGATCCTGGCCTCAGCACCACCCAGTCTGATTTCAGACGCATACCAGGACCCTGTAGCCACTGGGGACAGAGACCTGCGACCACAGCTACAGACCTGCGGACGCCAAAAGTTCAGAAATCCCTGCGGCAGATCCGTGAGTAACAGAGCCCATCCCCCCTTCCCACAGGCT
>NW_005369706.1:2953366-2970704 GCF_000412655.1 Myotis brandtii | reverse complement strand
GCCCCAACCCCCTGATCCGCCCTGCTCTGTGTGTGACAGGGGGCGGTGCCCCAACTCCCCTATCGGCCCTACTCTGTGAGTGACAGCGGGGAGCTCCTCAACCCCCTGATTGGCCCTGCTCTGTGTGTGACAGGGTATGGAGCCCCAACACCCCCCTGCTCTGCTGCTCTGTGCGTGACAGGGGGTGGCGCTGCAACCTCCCCATCGACCCTGCCTTGAGTGTGACAGGGGGCAACCACCCAAGCAAAGTTGGAATAGAGGGATCATACCTCAACATAATAAAAGCTCTATATGACAAACCTACAGCCAACATCATACTCAATGGGCAAAAACTAAACTCATTTCCCCTAAGAACAGGATCAAGACAGGGATACCCACTTTCACCACTGTGTTCGATATAGTACTGGAAGTGCAAGCAGCAATATATATATATATAGAAGAAATAAAAGGCATCCAATTGGGAAAAAAAAAAGAAAATAATTTTATGGTTGGATCACATGAGGAACTGTGCACAAATTTTTGTGCACCGGGCCTCTAGTTTAAGCAATATATATATATATAGAAGAAATAAAAGGCATCCAATTGGGAAAAAAAAAAGAAAATAATTTTATGGTTGGATCACAACATGAGGAACTGTATTTAAAGGGCCAGAAGGTTGAGAACCACTGATTTAATGCATCCTTTTGAGGTTTGGGGAAATGCCCTCAGTCATTCCCAATAGGTGACAACATATGTGACTCAGCCCTTGTTGAGTCCCCAAGTTCCATCAACCTTTTGATGAAACTCTTGCAAGTATGACATGCTGGAACTGGCTTCTGGCACTGATGGGGTTAATACCTCAGAGATGTTACTATTAAATGAGATAATACAAGGGAAGTGCTTGGCACAGGTCATGACATATTGTAGGGGCTGAATGAATACTATGTTAATATTAGAAGTAGTAATAGGAAAGTAACCATGTTAGATGTTGTGACATTTGGGGGGAGATATTTTGAAGGTAATTGCTGGAAAGAATCCACAAGTGCAATCTTGATGTTCATAGAATTAATTTAAAAGGACTGGACTTAGTATGAGTTTCTCATTTACAGATAAGGAAGGCTCAGGGACGTTATGCAAATTACACAGTGCCACCAGCTAGGGAGTGGCAGAGGTGAGCTAAAACTCCAGTTTGATAACTTCTGAGCCTTTTATTCTTTATTCCACACACTGATTCATGTTATTTCAATTTAAGAATTTAACAAACATGTGTCTGATGTGGGTTAGGTTCTACCTTAGATTTTTCAATGCTGATTCTCATTGTCCTAGCTGAACCTGGTGCGGCACATAACCAGAGCAAATAAAGACCACAGGAAAAGAGCATAGCACATGCTGGTCCTTGTGGCTCTGGAACCACAGACAGGGCAATCACAATGGGCTAAAGTCAGGGAAGGTCTCATGGAGAAAGTGAGAATTGAAGTGAGTAGTAGGGGTGACTTTTACCCTCTGGATTACGTGGGGTTATTTTTATAAAAAGTGTTAAGGTAGAGCCAAAGCAAGGCATTTATTTGTGGGTTCATTTATTTGTTTTTGACAGAGCATCAGGGTAGACCTTTTAAAAATACCACGGAAATTATAGGATATGAATTATGATGCCTAAATAAAACAAAGTTTTAAAATCTCTTCAGTAAGCACTTAGAGGGCTGTTCTGTTGATTGTTTGTCTTAACCATCTTTGCAAATTTAAGTCATATTCATAATAAGTTGAAAACATTAATGAAAATATCTTTATGGCATTTTAATAACATTTGGTGGTTTTTTAAAGAACATTTATATGCATGACAATAATCACTATGACAACAATAAAACATAAGTAAGCTAGACAGCGTTTAAAAAATTTAAAGACAAGGAAACTGAAACTCAGGGTAGTTAAATGGCTCGCCCACATTATAAAGTAAGTTGGTATATTTAACAAAACTAAGTTCAGATGTCTGAACTTCTAGTCTAAAATTTTACCTGCTAAGAAAATTAAAAAAAAATTCATGTGTCAAAAAAAAAAACTTTGGAAAAAATTATATATTGTGAAAATAGCCTCTATTTTGGTTTGATTGGATAAGTTCCTATTCCTATCTCAAAGCCGATTTATCCCCGAGCATAAAGGAATTTTGCCAGTCTGGGTTGTCTACAGTGATGGTTATGGAATAAATCCACTGGGTTACTGAGTGCTTGCCGACTGGTAACTCCAGGCTGGGGAGAGGTCACGGGCTGAATCTTATGGGTAATGGAGAGGCTCACTGGCCTGACATTCCCTCCTGGAGTATGTTGATGGAGGTGGTGAAATGTTTCTTTTTTAAGCCAAAACAATTCCACATCTAGAATTCTCCTCGAGGGAGAACACTGACAATTCTAATCTGTCAAAAGGTGAAGAACGTTGTTTTCTGCTTGCTAGCCAAAGAAGATAATTTGAAGAGGAATCTGAAACTTGGAATTTCCAATCTATACGTAGAGAGTGCCAAGAATCATGTCTCTAGTTTTGTGTGTGTGTTTTTTTTGTCTTAAAAAATTATATCCTTTTCTTCATCCATTCCTTCCTCCCTCCCTCCTTTCCTTCCTCCCTTCCTTTATTCCTTTCCCCTCCGTAATATGATTTTCTCTTTCAGTGATAAGATTCTCCTTAACTGGAAGCTATAACCGGTGATGGAATAGTTGGCCAATCCCATTCTCATTGTACTTGCCTTCAGCAGCGTTTAACACTGTAGACCACCCCTACCCTGGCCTTCTTGAAACCCTCTTTCCTTTTGGCTTCCACTCTCTACTGGTTCCCAATAAATTTTCTCTTTGTTCTTCCTCAATTCCCTTTAGGTCCATGCTCCTCTACATGGCTATTAAGTGTTAGACTTCTGAAAGGCTCAGTCCTGGGCCTGTTTGTTCTCTTCTTGCTCCATGGTTTTTTCTCAGACTCCATGACCAAGTTTGAATCCCCTCTACATAGCGATAACTTGAAAATTTATCTCTCTAGTCCAGGTCTTTCCTTCAAATACCAGGGCATGTAATATCCTTGTATATCCCCCTTGGTGGTCTCAAAAACACCTTAAATTCAACATGAATATGATAAATTAAGACCAATTAATGATGTTCCCCACCAATCCTGACTGTTCCCTGCTGTTCCCAAATCTCAGTGAAATCGTAGCATCTGCAGTTGCAGTGGCCTGGGCACACCCTGTATCCACTCTATCAGCTACTGTGACATTCTCCACCTCCATCCACTTCTCTCCACATCCACTGCCACCCTGGTCCTGACTTAAGTTGCCTTTCACCTGGACAATACCAGAGGCCTCCTACCAGCTCTGCCTACATCCTTTCAGCTTTCTTAAATCATTAAAGGTAAACAGTGAAATTCAAGTTGTGACCATATCTACGTAAAGAGCCTTCAATATATTAAAGTCCAGGCACCTAATAGGCATATAGGAAAACTTGTTGGCTGTTGTATTTTCCTTGTAATGTGGGATGCCTGTGGCCTTAGTTATATAATAGGCAAGCTTATCAGGCTCTCATTACCTTTACCCTCAGTCTCCATCTTTTCCTTCTTCAACTTCAAAACAAAGGCCAGAGAAATTATGTTTTTGCAACAATATCAGAAATATAATAAGCTGAGAACAGGTTGAAGTAATCAAAGATATATAGTTTTTAAAAAATATTTTTATTTCAGAGAGGAAGGGAGAGGGAGAGAGCAAAACGTCAATGATGAGAGAGAATCATTGATTGGCTGCCTCGTGCATGCCCCCTACTGGGGACCAAGCCTGAAACCCTGGCATGTGCCCTTGACCGGAATTGAACCTGGGACCTCTCAGTTCTCAGGCCGACGCTCTATCCACCTAGCCAAACCAGCTAGGGCAATATAGTTTTAATCTTAGATTAAAAGATGGAAGGAAAGGAGAAAGGTAATAATATTAGTTTTTATCTATACTTACATACAAATACAGATAAACACATATGTAACTATAGATATACCGATGCACACCAAGAACACACACACACACACACCCTGTACCAAATGCCTAATTCAAGCCTGGTATATAATAAATATTTCGTGAATGAGTGAATGAATGAATGAATGAATGAAACAAAGCCAGATTCTTACCAGGTTTGGTTGGATAAAATATTAGCTGTTTAACTCATTTTTAGGTCACCAGAAAATGACATCAAAACAAAACAAAAATTACTACAATTAAGATGCATTCTTTGTGTGCTGCTCCCACCCCCTCCTTAGGCCTTTACCGCTGTATTGTCTGTGTTCATGGGTTTGATCCCCAAGTATGGGAGACAACTGATCAATTTCTCTCTCTCACATCAGTGTTTCTCTTTCTCTCTCTCCCTTCCTCTCTCTAAAAACCAATTTTTAAAAATTTGCATCTTTTGAAGTGTTAAGCATCACTTTGTATGAGTACATTCTCCATTTGCGTGACCTGTGGCGTAGCAAAACATTTAAGTTATCTGATTTCCAGTGTTCTTGTCTGAAATGTGTTTATCTGGCAGAGTTGTAAGCAAATGGGAGAAGGAGGGAGGGTTTGCCATGTTGAATTAGGTGATCTGAGGCCCCTCCAGTTCTTGCATAATCCTGCCTCTTGTCCCTTCATGGGCAAGAGCCCAGGCCTTGGAATTCAACAGACCTGGATTCGATACTGGCTCTATTTCTAGCAGTGTGAGCATCGGCCAGTTACTAAAATTCAGTTCCTCAGAGGTAAAATAAGGATAATATACCTGTACTAAAATGAGTTGACATATAAAACACACAAAAAAGACATCCAACACACAAAGTTGACACCCAACCCATGAAGAAGGCACAGAGAACCTGTTCTATAAATATTCATTTTCTCCTTCCCCTTTCCAGAAAAGTCTTAACACTATCAAGTTTGCAATTATGAATACTAAATAAATTAGGACAATTTCCAAGAGCATTAAAATGCCAACGAAATCTGTATCATTTGACGGTGTAGACAAAGTATAAATGGCAAACTGATTACTAAACATATGTCCAAAGGAGGAAAGTTATATAAGGGTTAACTCTTTCCTTTATTTGTTTTAAATTAGTACTTCAAATTCTAAAGAGACATAGTCATCTCTTCAAAACAGGAAAATGCACTCTAAATAATATATATATCACCACATTATTAACAAGCTTAATTTGGCAAATGGAATCTGTGGGCTAGTTGATGAGTGCCCTCACCCATAAAATTATACAAGGGAACCTAAAGTGTATGCCTGTTGCTAGGCTCAAAATAAAACTGACACTCAATAACAATATTAGACTGTCTATTTTATCTCCACTGATGTTTTCATGTTTGTTTGTTGTTGATTTTGTGTGTGTGTGTGTGTGTGTCAAATTGGTAAATATTTTATATGCCTTTTTTGGTCTAAAATCAGTATGAGCTGTGTAATGTTCATATTGGAAAAGTAAGTATTGGATATAGAGGGGAAAATAATTAAAAAGCATAGAAAGCTATTATCTGTCTGCCTGATTTAAAAGAGGGTTTGAAAATCGAGGTAATTTGCTTGTAGGTCTTTGAACCCTTTTAATTGTTTTTATTACTGTTTGTTGACTATTTCACTCAAGAATCTCAAATGTTAATTAGAAATGTTTTTGTTGTTTTCTCATCTCATCAATCAGAGCATGCAACCAGAAGTTTGGTTTTGCTAGCTGGTGCAATAGCTTATTGTTGGTTATATTAAGACTCATTTAAGCCAACTAAATGGGAGTAAATGTTCCTTAAAGACAAATTAAGTTTTCAGCAAATAATTCAATTCAGCAAGTAGATACTGAATGCCTACTTTGTGCGGTTTGCATCTGGCAGGATGTCTCCCTGTTTCTGCTTCACCACTTCTTTGTCACTTCCTTTTGTTCCACCTTTCTTTTTTTTATGTTGCATGCTCTCTGCTGGGAAACAGGTTGGTACTTATATTGTCAATGGACACCTGAACCTGTGACTGCTCTATACACAGTGTGGAGTGGCAGCAAGCTGGAAGTCCAGCTCCCTTCCACATACAATATTCAGTGTCTATCCTGTCTCATGTCTTCTATACGCCTTCTCCCAAATTAGATGGGAGAGAGATGTTGGAAATGGATGTGAGGGATTTTAGGACCCTGACCAGAGCACACAAACATAGTGTATACATGCCACTCCACTCTTCAAATGGTTAGAGTTTTCTCTGCTGGTGAGCACAACTGTAGCGGTGAGTGCCAACGAGCCAGAGGCCCCTTGCAGGCCCCTTTAGGAGAGCCGTGTGTCTGACTTTATAACAGAAAATATTCATTTCACACTAAACCACCCTCTCCTTTCCAGCTTTTCCATTAGAGTGAATGGAAATTATATTCAGGGCCAATCATCTGAAACATTGAGAGGGAATTGAGCAACTCAGCTCTGCAAAGATGTAAATATCTCCTTCTGAGGTTGAAACCGGAGTGACCAGGCTGTAAATTTGAGCTCTGTGATGTTTGCCTCAGCCTCCAAGAAACATGCCATGAACCTTGTGCAAATGGAAAGCTGATTAGCTTCCTTTGTCAGGAATGACTTACATGCTGGGAAGCCTAGAAATGAGAGGCCAGATGACCTTTCAGATTCCCCCAGGAGCCATGTATTTATGAGTCCTTGGCAGGGTACTCCAGGTTCTCCCCAACTGTCTCCAAACGGTCTGCCCGAGTTCATAAACCTGATCCCCTCATGTAAAATTTCCATTTCTGTCTATTTGATATTTTAATAATCTCCTGTTCACCAACCCCTTACTCCTCCATAGAACTGATTCAACAATCACTTCCCGAGTGCTTACTCTGTGCCAGGCCCTGTTCTAGGTGCTGGGAATCCAGTAGTAAACAAAACAAACAAAATTTCCTGTTTCATGGAGTTTACATTCTAGTGGAAGATAAAGAGCAAGATAAGTAATTAAAATATAGAATAGGTTAGATAGTGATAAGTACTGAAGAGAAAATCTAAAGCAGGGAAAGATAATAAAACTTTAGAGGGTGGCATGGTTGAAATTTTAGATAACGTAGCCAGGGAAGGCTGCACTGAGAAGGTGATTTTTGAGTTAAAGACCTGACAAAAAAAAAGTGAGGGGGTGAGCCACTTGCATATTTAAGGAAGCATTCTAAGCAAAGGGAACAGCACGTGCAAAGTCCCTGAGGTGGGAGCATGTAGTTTGCCTCTGTGCCTTTGTCCTCCACATATTCTTTTCCTGTCATGCCCATTTCTCTTCCAAATTATATTTCCTTCAAGACTTCTCTCTCTCTCTCTACTTCTTTCAGAGTCCTTCCCTTTCAGTATTTGATCTCTTCCAGATTCTTGAAGCAATTTTTGCATTGTGCCAATTCTGTAACATGTAGGATAGGCTGCCTTCTAAGTTTAATTGAGTGTTCTTATGTATGTATATGTGTATATGTATGTCTAACCAAGCAAAGCATAAGTCCATGAAGGGTTAGGGCCATGTGTCCTTAAAAGGACCACAGAGAGCATGAGCTCAACATGTTTCTTAATACCATCGCTGCTTTCAAACTATAATGATATAGAGTGTCACTACATTTAGAATTATGGTTGGGCTACATTTTAATAATTAACCTCTTTTAGAGTTTCCATCAATGTGTCCAAAGATCTTAGATCATGTCCTTGGGAATCTTTTCTTCATTATCATCTAGAAAACTTTAAACAATGATTGGAAGTTAAAATCTGGAGAATTTTACCCTAGAAACAATCTTGAGCTAGCTATTACTTTTCAAACAGATATTTTCCAAAGATTGGGGAAGCTTTTTAATATGGAAAGTTTTTACTATAGGAATATAATACTATAGGAGTATGCCATTAGGGTTTGTTTTTGTAATATAAGTGCCATTTTACTCTTCCCTGAGATTATATATATACATTTGTTGCCTTGGGGGGGGGGTCCCTCAGCCCTCTCGCAGACTGGGAGCTCTTGGGGGATGTCCGACATCCTTAGCTCTGCCACGGAGGCGAGAGAGGCTCCTGCCACCGCCGCTGTGTTCACCAGCTGTGTGCCTGGCTCAGGGCTTCTGGCTGAGCAGTGCTCCCCCTGTGGGATCACACTGACCACAGGGGGCAACTCCTGTGTTGAGCGTCTGCCCCCTGGTGGTCAGTGCTCATCATAGCGACCGGTCATTCCACCGTTTGGTCGATTTGTATATTAGCCTTTTATTGTATAGGATATATGACATATACACACACATACATATATATTGCTTTATATATATTACATGTGTGTTTATATTATGTGTTATCACATCATGAATATAATGACACCTTATTTTGGAATTTATAAATATTGGTATATAAAAATCAGTGATAAACAGGTTGAACTCAAGTAACCATCAAGCAAGCATTGTTAGATGCGTCACTACATTTAGAATTATGGTTGGGCTACATTTTAATAATTAACCTCTTTTAGAGTTTCCATCAATGTGTCCAAAGATCTTAGATCATGTCCTTGGGAATCTTTTCTTCATTATCATCTAGAAAACTTTAAACAATGATTGGAAGTTAAAATCTGGAGAATTTTACCCTAGAAACAATCTTGAGCTAGCTATTACTTTTCAAACCAGATATTTTCAAAGATTGGGGAAGCTTTTTAATATGGAAAGTTTTTACTATAGGAGTATAATACTATAGGAGTATGCCATTAGGGTTTGTTTTTGTAATATAAGTGCCATTTTACTCTTCCCTGAGATTATATATATATATTTGTTGCCTGGGGTGGGGTGGGGTCCCTCAGCCCTCTCGCAGATAAGTGCCATTTTACTCTTCCCTGAGATTATATATATACATTTGTTGCCTTGGGGGGGGGGTCCCTCAGCCCTCTCGCAGACTGGGAGCTCTTGGGGGATGTCCGACATCCTTAGCTCTGCCACGGAGGCGAACTGCCGCTGTGCTCACCAGCTGTGTGCCCGGCTCAGGGCTTCTGGCTGAGCAGCCCTCCCCCTGTGGGATCGCACTGACCACCAGGGGGCAACTCCTGTGTTGAGCATCTGCTCCCTGGTGGTCAGTGCTTGTCATAGCGACCGGTCATTCCGCCGTTTGGTCGATTTGTATATTAGCCTTTTATTATATAGGATATATGACATATACACACACATGCACATATATTGCTTTATATATATATTATATGTGTGTTTATATTATGTGTTATGACATCATGAATATAATGACACTTTATTTTGGAATTTATAAATATTGGTATATAAAAATCAGTGATAAACAGGTTGAACTCAAGTAACCATCAAGCAAGCATTGTTAGATGCACCATTAAACTATGCAAGCCACTATAATGAAGCTTTAGATATGTTTTTTCTTTCAGTTTTTAGACACAGATGTTTGATGGTTGAATTCTTAAGTCTGAGGTTTTCATGCCTTCAGATCAGTTTCAGATTTTTTCTTTCACCCCAGCCATTGCTCCCACTTTTCCTCCATGTGGCCTTTGTGAGTGGATATCCTCAAGGCGGCTCCTCCCATCCACACAGCTGCAAGCTAAGGCTCCTTTCAGGAGCCACGAGGACAACTTTGGAACTTTCAAAAGTGTGTCATAGCACCAAAACATCTTTGAATTGGTAAAGACATTTTTCACTAAATGATTCCTAGAACTAGATACCCGGTAAAGATATCTCCATGGTGTAATGTCAGGAAATGATGCATATCTAGTTCAGCCCTGTGCTTAGGATTGCTGCACTGTTCATATGTTGGATTCCTGAAACATTATCTCACACCAAATACTGTGACTTTATTGTTACTTCAGTTCCCTCTCTAGTTATTTTTGAACTTTGTCTCTCGCCTTTCCTGGAGTGAGGGGTTCACCTGGCCCCTATTTATTTCATCCAATTATTTAATATTTATTTGCATGTATGATGTGCACTGGGACTATAGCAAAGACGAAATGACAGTTTCTGCTCTCAAATATTCATAGGCACACTAGCCAAGTGGCTCAGTTGTTGGAGCATTGTTCCATGCGCCAAAAGTTTGCAGGTTTGAATCCCGGTCAGGTCACATACCTAGTTGCAGGTTCAAGCTCCGGTCAGGGCACTTAAGGGGGACAATCAATAGATATTTCTCACATCAATGTCTCTCTCTCTCTCTCTCTCTCTCTCTCTCTCTCTCTCTCTCCCTCTCTCTCCTCTCCCTCCCTCTCTCTCAAACTATCAATAAAGACATATCCTCGGGTGAGGATTGTAAAGAAAGAAAAAAGGATGCCTTAAGCTTATGTAGGAGGGACCCAAGGAAGACTTCCCTAAAGGAAGCAGTGGTTTAGCCAAAACTTAAAGTAAGTAGGAATTTTCCAAGTGAGAGAAGGATTGGATGGTAGGGAATTCCAGTCAAGGAAGTACAGGCTGGCTTCATCAAAGAGTAGTGAGCTGTTTTGGAATGGCTGTGGCGCAGTGTACTAGGAAAGAATGGTAGAAGTTGAAGCAGGATGAGTAAGTGAAAACTTCTTTGTGAATGGCAAAGTATGCTTAGATTTTATCTTATAGGAAAGAGAAAAAAGGAAGAATGTTAAGGAAGATACTGACAAAAAAGTTTATTTCCATATGAAAGAGGAATATTTTAGGATGGATTATCAGGAAAGAGTGAGATTTCAGGCCAGGAGAGCAGTTAATAGATGATTACTACTAGTAAGTGACAGAGCGAGATTTAAACACAGATGGCCTGGCTCCAAAGTGAGCGCTCTGAACCACTATCCGGGCTGCCTCTCTTGCAGGGTTCAGCAGTGGAGGTTCGGGAGGCCATCTACTCGGGTTGAAAACCCTACTCTGACCCTTAGGAGTGGTGGGATTGTGGGCAGATCATTTAACTTCTCTTTGCCTCAGTTTTCTCATTTGTAAAATGGGAGAATACAAATATAGTAGTACCAACCATATGACTTGTGTGCGTGTTTGAAAATTAAGAGGATAAATATTTATTAAGTTCTAATAATAGTGTCAGATAGATAGTAAGCACGATGTAGATGTTGGCAATGGTGATGGTGATGGTTATGGCGGTGATGCTGATGAATATGTTTCATAGCAGTTCCCACTGGAGTCAGCTCACCTGGAGTTGACACTTTGCATCATCAATTTCTACACATAATGGATTTCTGGAAATCGTTGGAATTGATCTGTTACTCTGGATAGGAGAGTGGAATCATTTCTCAAACTCTCCCGAGTATGACCTTGACAATGTACTGGCAGTGAGGTTTCCAGTGAGTTTCCAGAACACTAGAGACACCCATATCCAGAAGCAAGTTAAACTTTCCCAAAGGCAACAAAAACGGTCAGTTGATGATTCTTTGTTGTAAGGTTCTCAAATATTGATGTGCATCAGAACCAGCTGGGGGATTGGTTAAACCAGATTGCTGGGTCCCACTTCCAGAATTTCTGATTCAATAGCTCTGAGGTGAGGTCCACAAGTTCCAGGGTGATGCTGCTGCTGCTGGTCAGGGTCCAGACTTGGAGAACCACTGCCCTGGTAGGTGCTCTGCTGCCTTGCATTGGAGACAGTGAGGCAGATGGCCTTCCTGGTTTCCTGCTGCCTCCCAGAACCTCCTGTTGAGCAACTCTGAGTTCCCTCACTGTGTCAGATGCTCTAGCTCTGCGCTCCCAGGCTGTGTACACTGTTTCGATCTTTTCTTCATGTGTATACCTGAGAGATTGGACCAAATCCCCAGACCTACCGAATCAGAATTCAGAATTTCTGTGGTTGGGGACTAGGAACTTGCATTTTAACAAATGCTCAGGGACTTCTTATCCTTATTAGAGTCTGTGCTTTGAGGGATTTGAATGTTGATCTAGTGTGCTTTTAACCACATCACATCCCATTTCCAGGCTGATACGGAGGCACCATCATACTCCACCTTGGACAGAGGAAGTGTGGGTGGAACAGTCCAGCCGGAGAGGGGAGGACATTGGAAGTCAATCTGCATGATTCTGCCACTCATGTCTCTATTGCCCTCACTGGAACCACTTGCTGGTGAAGTGCCCTATGGCTCTTTGATTTTGAGGAAAACAGGTAACTCTTCTTTTTTTAAAAAAAATTAAATTTATTGGAGTAACATTGGTCAACATGATCGTATAGGTTTCAGGTGTGGGTTTCTGTTACAAGATCTGTATATTGCAGCTGTGCCCACCACCCAAAGTCAAATCTTTTCCACTCTTTCTGATATTTTTTATTTGTGATTTTGATTTTCCATCCCCTAGTTCACCAAAGGGTCAAAAGCCAAAGTTTGTCAGTATCACTAGTTAATCTGGGTAATGAATGCGGAACGGACCATTTTGGCAGCTCAGTGATTGTGATAACAGGTCAGCCTGAGAATGGCCGGTTTGAGTGTCAATCTGTAACTCGAATTTCCAGGATCTGGTTCCTGCCAGTTGGCATGCTTGCTGGCTGCACCTGTCTGCAATGCTGAGCTACAGGGTTAGTCCCTGGAATGAAGTCCTGACGAAAATGACTGGGCAATTCTTAGGATGAGATAGGAGAAACTTAAGCCTCTGTGAGCAGCCTACGTACCACTAAACACTTAATATTTGAGGTGGGGCCAGTAGGCATGTTACCTAACCATCCTCCAAGGGGACAAAATGTACGTGTCAGTGGCAGGAAAAGAAACTCAATCTGTACTACCGTAGTTAGTTATTAATAATTTAGGTGTTGCCTTATCATATTACATACTTCTGCTTACATCCTGTGACCTACATAAGGAAATCCTTAAGTGCTAGATTCTTGGATTAAGTAATCTTTTCTTTAAAAAAACACACAAGAGCTCATACAAGATACAAATAATGTATTATAGAACTGTACACTTGAAACCTGTATAATTTTATTAACCGATGTTACTCCAATAAATTCAATAACATTTTTTAAAGTAATGAGAAAAATATAAAAGCTCAAATTGAATCCCAACTCATATACTTTTTTCACTAAGATCTATTAGAATATTTCTTCTTGGAGACTTTCAAACATTTTAGAATAACAGACATCAACATTAATCTTAGTAACATCCCAGTGATTGGTGACAGACCAAGCGTATTGTCTCGGTTTAGTATGACAGATTCTTGCTGAGTTCCTACTGGATCAGGGCACAGCCCTGGGTGCTGTGGATGTTTCAAAAAAATGCTCTTGCCTTTTAACCACTTAGTAGGGAAATTAAACAATTATGTATTTGTAATGTAAATTGAATATTTAAAATATCATCAGCAATACAAAATGCGATGGAGGCTGAGCAGAGGAAGGTTTTCATGTGGTGGTGGGGATTGGGAAGGGAGTGAGGAGGAGGAGGATAGAATTTGACAGGTGTGGCTGAGGGAAGGACCATCTGTGCTGGAGTCAGGGAAGGCAAATGCTTTGACTCCCTACAATGTCACTGCAGGACAACTACGATGAGGTTGGTCTGGAAACACTTTTTATTCCCATTCAGAGCCTGTCTCCCGACTCCCACACACGTCCTGTCTCAGAGGAAACTGCCAGTCCTCAGAACTCACTGTGAAATGCTGGAGAGACTGCCACAAAGGCTAAGCTTCATTCTCTTGTGCTGTCCTCAAACCATTTCAAAATTGGAGTTTGGGAGGAATGGACTTGTCAATCGGTAGCTTATAGAAACCAGCCTTGGCTCTTTCAACCACTAGTACTGCACATCTGCTGGGGTTAAAATAAACCTAGAGTAGCTGGGCTTCTGCCATCTCGTGAAGTCAGGTGAGGTGGTGGGTGTGGCTGGGAAAGTTTACTAAGGGCGAGAAAGGCATTGGCCACTCAGTGTGAAGGTAACTAGTGAAGGGAAGGGAAGGTCAGGGTCATCAAGGGTGAAACTGAAATGTCATTAAAATGACTTTGGTTGCTCTCTAGATGTGAGTAAGCATTCATAAGTGACAAACATCTTTGCATGCAAAGTAAAGGTTAGGAGAAGGCTTGCCTCCCTGTATGTGAGTGAGGACACTACAGAAGTAACTCAGGGAATTCTGTTTCTCATAAAAACGGGCATCAAGATTGTTTTTGTCCATTACCTAAGTAGGTGCAAGGCAGTGTGCACGAAAAATGATTCACAGGGTAAGAGTAAATCCCCTATAAGCTTGCTCTTTTCATCCAATTCATCAAGAAGACACTGGACGGGGCATTTCTGCCTTTGAGCAAATTCCCACGGGAGCTAGCAGGTGAAAAAGCACTAGATTGTTGGACAACATGTCAAGGAAGGTGGTTAAACTTTTACTCTGGGGTTGAGATGGGAGCAGGAGATACCTATATATTCTGCAGAAGAGAACTCAGGGGTCATCTGGAAGGAGAGAAGTTAAGGGTCATGTTTTTTTACCTCAGATCATGGATGTTTCTCTTATATCTGTATTGGCCTCTTTGTTTTTTAAAACAAACAAGGCTAGCCCTGTCAGCGTGGCTCAGTTGGTTGAGTATCCACCTATGAATCAGGAGGTCATGGTTCAATTCCCAGTCAGGGCACATGCCCTGGTTTTGGGCTCAATCCCCAGTGGGGGGTGTGCAGGAGGCAGCTGATCAATGATTCTATCTCATCATTGATGTTTCTATCTCTCCCTTTCCCTTCTTCTCTGAATTCAATAGAAATATATTTAAAAAATAACACAAACAAGGGTAAAAAATGTCTAATAATTAGTCTAATCTTAGCTATCAAAAGGTATTTAGTATCCTCCATGGAATGACTAAGAAACAAGGAGAGGTACCAGAGACCCATATCTTCCAATTAGCGCCTCCTATACTTCACATTAAAGCTTAACCATATTCTTTAAGATTTTTTCCCCATTTTCTTTGCAAATATCTATTGTCCGCCTTCTCTTTTTTATTACCTTTATTGATTTATGTTTACTAATATTATTAGTGACTTTAGAAATAATTTGGTATCAAACTAAGATGCTGGGTTTTAAAAGTAAATTTAAAAAATTTTTATTTAAAAATAAGCTTTTAATTTCCAAAGACCGGTAATTTTATGCAAAGGTTCTTGACAAAAATATGTAATTCTCTCTGGTATTTTTCAGTTGTGATTTAGATTTCCACAGTTCACTAATTTAAAGAATCACAAACCAAAGTTTGTCAACATCACTAGTTAATCTGGATAATGGATGCGAGACTATTTTGACAGCGGAGTGACTCGGATGACTGTGTAACTCCAAAAAGCACTTTGGTCAGTGGGCAGGAGAAAGCCGACATGGCCAACTTGGTGAAGTGAAAATGTTAAATTCTTTTTTACCACTAAAGTTTTCTTTCATTAACTAGCACTTTCCCTTCTAGCAATTCTCTCTGTGTATCTTCAAAATCCTAATATCTGGGTTCTGCCATTTCTTCCAGGGAAATAATTTAATCGCTCTCTTTTTCTTAAGCCAAATCAGAATGCCATCAGTTACCTTTATTTACCTGAATTTAACCGGCATGTGAAATTTAACCCCACCAGCTGCTCAGACAAGGTTGTGACATTTATGATCTTGCTCAAAGGTGAGCAGAGAAGCAGCTTTGCTGTTGCCCCCATGATTTTAGGGATTATCTCTAGTGGACAACTGGCTTAGGCCCTAGTTCTCTTTTAGGTGGTTGCGTTTGTCTAGACAGGACCAGGCAGAGATAGCGTCATTCCCATCGCGCCTGACTTGACTTGGCCTTGGACGATATCACAGATAGGGTTGGACCCTTTCCATGGTAGATTACATCAATTTAACCATTATTTCCAGATTTTATCTTTTTGTTTGAATAGCTTAGGTCCAAAGATAACATTTTATAGACTTGTGCCCCTTCTAAACAAATGTTTCTGTCATCTGGACCTATTCTGATGTCATTCCCACAGATAATGGATTTTACTGAGTCATCCTTGGTCTGGTCTTTCTTCCCTTGATCCTCACTGGGGTATGTGTGATAGGGCTGGGGCCACCAGTGGAATCCCTGATTCTCGGCTGCTGATTTTTATCTGTGCACAGCGACCCAGAATAGACGGGCATGAAGCTGTTCACAGAGCCTCTGCACCACCATGCAGGGCAGCACAGCCTTCGACTGCGTTGGGATGGTTACTGCACAGGGCAAGGGGTGTTTGTTGGCATTAGTTTGATCCTTATTACATGGTTAGCTTCAGTTGGATCTGAGTAGGTCAAAATCTCCAAAGTAACATCCGTGGAAATAAATAGCTTGTTGATAAAGCAGTGTTGCCTGGTCCTTCTCACCAGATCTCTGAAGAAAACCCAGGGGTACAGGCCAGGTGAGGCCATGCTGCCTGGGCTCCTGGTGAAAGGCTGCCAGCTCTTCATTCTCACGATTGTGTCCGCTCCCCACTTCTTCTTTGGCAGCAGAGAATAACTCCCTTGGGTCAATAGAGCCGGAGCAGTTTGCAAAGTCAAATTTTAATATATTTAGAGCTAGAAGAGCCAATTTAGACAATTTAAGCAAAATATTATTATCTTTGAGTATAGACTGTCTGTCCAAGCAGACTCAAATTCTGTGTGTGGTTATGCTATTTTGTTTTGGCTGGCTGACTTATAGGTGCTGTTTTTTGCCTCTCTCCAAAGTACAAATATTGACACATATGAATTCAATGAAATGATTAGGAAGAAGGGTTGGGTGGGATATTAGCAAGCGGAGTCTGAGATTCTGTAAAGAATCCCCTGCTTTGGAAGAACCCGGGCACAATTTGATGTCTTTTGATGGCGAGTGAAACATCCTGGGCAGCCAAACAGGACGCTCCACTCCTGCTCTGCGCCGCGCCGCTCCTCTCCTTTGAGAGCTGAGGGCTATGCCAATGCCACCTCAGCACCAAGTGTCACCCGTGTGCCCGCATCCTGGCAGCAGTGCATTCTGGTTCTCACGAGGACTTCTCTGTGGCGCCTCCTCTCCCGAAGCTGGGTGGGACTTACGTGTGTACCCCACCCCTGAGGACCCAGAAGACATGCCGGGATGTCCTTGCCCCCATTCAGCACATCTCAGTTCTCAATAAAAACCTGAGCTTAGAAGAGGGGCAGCCCTCTGCGAACCAGCAGACTACACACTTGAGACAGGAACTAAGAAAGCTGCGTTCTCTCTCCAAATCTGCTCTGGATGTGGGCTCTCTGCTTTCAGAGTGCTGATTATTTGTTAAATTGCGTGGCTTATTATAAAGCAATCATTTATTCTCACTCCAACCCTCCAGCCTAACTAATTCAAGGACACTGAGTTGCAGGTTCTGAGGTTAGAGGAGGCAGCTGGACTCTCCTTGGCCTCAACTTCCTATTTCCCCATGAAAAGGCTTCTGTTCGTCACTCTCTTGGAGCGCTCTATGGGAAAACGTTGAGATCTGTCAGGGGCTGGTCAGTCAGGTGTGGGTCTGTCCTCCCCCCTCTCTGTGCTTTCTCACCCGCTCTTCCAAGCACT
>NW_005369706.1:2911967-2942614 GCF_000412655.1 Myotis brandtii | reverse complement strand
GTGTATCACACTCTAGGTTCTAATTTGCTTTCATTAGTAATAGTTTGTATTAATTGAGTGATAGTTATTGTCCAGACTGGTGTTGGGCAACAGATAGAGAGGAGGGCAATCATTGCGTACATATGGCACTAATCTATATTTGTTTATTAAAGCAACTGTTTTCCAAACCAGAGAGGAAAAGAGGAAGAGAGGAAAGAAAAGAAGGAAAAAATATGATTCAGTTCCTTCCCTCAGATATGGCTATGTAATATTTTATATTAGTATCATCAAATAGTGAAATTAATTTGTGGAGTCATAATATAATAGTTCAAAACTGATATAAGGAAGTCACATTTCAATTAGGAAGGACAGAATACAGTTGGAAGCAGGGGGAGGAGGGGAACCTCATTTTAAAAAAAGCCAGAAAGGGAATAGAGAACTCTACAATCATTTCCTTTATTTTTCCACTTCTATGCATAATCTTACACTCTCGTCATCCTATCTAATAAAGAGAGAGTATGCAAATCGACCATCACGCCATAACAAAGATGGCTGCGCCCACAGCAGAGGCCGAGTTCCCGTAACGAGCCTTAATGAGCAATCAGCAGGGACCTGAGGCTGCGTGATGCTGGGCTGGGGCAAGGGATCTGAGGCTGCACCCCCTGCCTGGTGGGGATTATTCAAAACTGATATAAGGAAGTCACATTTCAATTAGGAAGGACAGAATACAGGTGGAAGCAGGGGGAGGAGAGGGGAACCTCATTTTTAAAAAAGCCAGAAAGGGAATAGAGAACTCTACAATCATTTCCTTTATTTTTCCACTTCTATGCATAATCTTACACTCTCGTCATCCTATCTAATAAAGAGGGAATATGCAAATTGACCATCACTCCATAACAAAGATGGCTGTGCCCACGTGGACGCAGGCAGCCGATCAATAATTCTCTCTCATCATTGTTATTTCTATCTCTCTCCCTCTCCCTTCCTCTCTGAAATCAATCCTATATAATAAAGAGGGACTATGCAAATTGACACAAAGCTGGCGGCGCCCACAGCAGAGGCTGAGTTCCCCTAATGAGCCTTAACAAGTCCCATGGAGCTTAACAGGGGACTTTAGGTCGTGCCCCCAACCCTGGCGCCAGGCCGGGGGACCTCAGGCCATGCCCCCCATCCCGGGCTGGGGGACCTCAGGCTGCACCCCCTGCCTGGCAGGGCTTAACGGGGGACCTCAGGCCACGCCCCCCCACCCATGGGGCTTGACAGGGGACCTCAAGGCGTGCCCCCCACCCCAGTCTGGGCCAGGGGACCTCAGGCTGTGCCCCCTGTCCTGGCGGGGCTTGACGGGGGTAGGGCTGGCTGGGTCTGGGTCTCACATGGTTTCAAGGCGCATGTGGGTGGGAGGGAACATTTTACTAATTTTCTTTCATCTCTGACACTTCTATTATAGAGAAAGGGCAAATAGCAATATTAAAATATTTCCTCTAATTAATTCCCCTTTAATGTGCATGAATTTTGTGCACTGGGTCACTAGTAGAATTATAAAGTTCACAGATACACTTTTTCATGATCCATGTCATCTCTCGGAGAGACTCAGTTTTATGAGATGACTTTTTTCATATTCAGGTCTTGCTCTTATTTCAATGTTCTTACTTCCATGACTTGTGGGAAGAAGGAGGCCCTGCTATTAATCCCAGCATCCAATCTGCCTATGACCCCACCTTGACCATCCTCCCCTGCTGCTCTATACCAGCCTCCTCCTTGCTCTTTAGCCATGACCAGCACACCTGTCCCTCTGTGTGCGAGGTTCCTTCTGCCTTCCACACTTCTCATCCCTTCACTTCTTTAGGTCTTTGCCAATGTCATCTTATTGGAGAAGCTTTCCCTAGTCAGTTTATCTAAAATGGGACTCTCATCTTTCCCAGTACACCCCTTCCTTTTTCCCTTGATGTATTATCCTCCAAAACAGTAATCACCCTCTGACATAGTATATATTTACACCTTTACTTGCTTATTGTCTTCTCTTCTGTGTAAGGTTGGGTTCCCTAGAAGCAGAAGCTGAAAGGATTCAAATGCATATTGAGGGGATGCTCTTTAGAGAAACCCTGTAAGGGAGGGTGTGAAGCAGAATACCATGGGGGAAGCAGCCGGGCAAAGATGTGGTTTCAGGGAAAGGCTAGCCTTGGGAAAGAATTTTCTGGTTCATAAATTGCACCAGGAGACAAGGGGCTGGCCCTTGTACCCTATCATTGGCTGTGGATGGGGGAGAGGACATTGTGACTTCCTGGGTGAGGCAGTGCCCCTCAGCTGAGGATGGTTCTCTTGGGGATGGGGTCAGCTGGGAGCTAGTTCCCTAGTCAGTTTATCTAAAATGGGACTCTCATCTTTCCCAGTACACCCCTTCCTTTTTCCCTTGATGTATTATCCTCCAAAACAGTAATCACCCACTGACATAGTATACATTTACACCTTTACTTGCTTATTGTCTTCTCTTCTGTGTAAGGTTGGGTTCCCTAGAAGCAGAAGCTGAAAGGATTCAAATGCATATTGAGGGATGCTCTTTAGAGAAACCCTGTACGGGAGGGAGTGAAGCAGAATACCATGGGGGAAGCAGCTGGGCAAAGATGTGGTTTCAGGGAAAGGCTAGTCTTGGGAAAGAATTTTCTGGCCCATAAATTGAACCTGGAGACAAGGGGCTGTCCCTTGTACCCTATCATTGGCTGTGGACGGGGGAGAGGACATTGTGACTTCCTGGGTGAGGCAGTGCCCCTCAGCTGAGGATGGTTCTCTTGGGGATGGGGTCAGCTGGGAGCTAGGAGCCAATACAACACAGAAACTGGGAGAGGATGTGGTGTTGGGATAAAAGGAATTTGATACAGGCAACCAAATGACATCTTGCATGCTTCCACTACAATATAATCTCCATGAGATCTGGGACTTGATCTTTTTTGTTTTATGCTGTATCTTTAGCACCCAGAAGAGAGCCTGGTGCATAGTAGGTTTTCAGTAAATATTTATTGAATGAATGGATGAACTTATTGAACTGTCACATGCTAGGTCCAGGGATACAATAGTGAATGAGTTAATTTCCTGCCCTCATAGGGCTTTGGTCTAATAGGAACACAGGTATAGGCAATTGAAACACAGTGCTGTTATAGTAAAGGCAGAGGGGGCTAAGAGCACACAACAGGGACACTTAAAATCCAGAGTTTAGGAGAGGCAGGTATTACAAACCTTGTGGTATAGTCAAGAGCTGTGTTTTCCAGGGTAATTATTCACAGCAATGGAGTGCTCATTGATAAAGTTGGGGAAATACCTGCAAGATTATAGCATTACTCCAAGTTTCCAATCCAGTGTTGTTTCACCTTAATTTGTGTCTCAAATATAAGGGAGAACAACCTGAGCCAGGACCTTTCCCATCTGTCCCTAGGGTCGGTTTCCTCACCTACAAACTGAAGGTTTAATTGTGAGTTTCCTTTGGAAAATGACCTTCCTCAAGCCTGATAAGGATCATGGGCACTGAACTCTGCCCATCTGTGATAGGAAGCCAGGCACTGCCAGGCAGTCTTTTAAGTGCCACCAACCAAGAGTATGCCCTGGGATTGAGGAAGTCCCTGGGATATTTGGTAATTGGCTTTTTTTTTTCTTGAAAGGTATGAGCATGGTATTTAGGTTCAATGCTTAGTAGGTAGATCTGTTTTAAAAAAGAAAGCCCAAGTGCCTGGAAGAAGACAGCTATCATAGTAATACCTTGGCCTCCGTTGGTGCTCTGTAAACCCGGGCAATGGGTCTGATTTACCTGATGGATTCTACACTGAATGCACACAAGCTACCTTCCCAGGTTTTTCCAATTTGTTTTTTTGTTGTGTGTAAGGTTCCACATATTTGGGAGGACGGTGTGTGTGTGTGTGTGTGTGTGTATTGGTGTATGAGTTTTCTTATAGTTGAGGAAAAGGGGGTAGAAGTTGGCTTGGATATTGTCTTCAGTTACAACATGACTTTCAATGTTTGAGTCATGTGCCTTAAGATGCTTTTATAATTCACTTTGGAAAATGGGGAAAAATGGGTTTTGGTGGAATACGAAAAGGCCACTGAAATGTCACAAAATAGTTATGTAACTGTGGATTATATAATGCCTGAGGGCAGGGACTGGATAGGAGACATTGTTCAGAAAAGCTGGGTAATTTGAAGACGGCAATGTTCTCGGCCATTATCGTATTTGTTGCTAACTTTTGGCAGAGCTATTTTTAGGGTTGTTAGCCTCCCCATGCTGGGCAGTGAATCTGAGCACAGGGTTGGGTCTCTGGCTCTGAATATCTCAACTCTGCCCCATTCTTGCCTGCTTTCACACCCCTGAGTGGGCACTCCTGATTGGCTGCTCTCTTACCCACCCCTTGAAACAATAGCCTGTTTAATGGGGTCCACCTGCTAATTAGTTGTTCGGCTTTGTGCTTGATTTAGAGCTTTGATTGAAAGGTTATATGTCAGAAAATTAGGTGGCTTTATTTACCAAATACTAATTTTTTTTGCAAGATGATAGTCCCTGAATGCCAGTTGGTTATTAGATATGTTTTACATAAGTTCGTTGAATGTTGGAATATTTGTGAAAATAAAGGGTGGGTGCATATTGCTGTGGTTCATTTGTCGAATGCCACCCTACATTATGATAACATGGTGTAATGAGAGGAGTCCTGGCCCAGGGAGCAGGAGAGATTGGTTCTTGGTCCTGTTTGATTGTGACCTTTGACAAGTTGCTTGACCTCTCTTGGCCTCAGTTTCTCCATAGGAGTGGATAAACCTTAAGGATTGTTTTAACTCTGTGAAGAGTAGTTCCAGGTCAGTGTAGCTGGAAAGTTTACAAAATCAGCAAGGAAGTGTGTTTTCATTCAAGTATCTTAATCTCCTTGAACTTTGGGTCAAATTTGGACTTGTGAAGAATGAAACCAAGCAGTGAAGGCTCCAGCCTATCGGACACGCTAACTTAATTTTGATCAAATGTGTTTTTAATGAAATAGATGACTACAATAATAATATGCTTGAGTGAAGGGTGTTGGCTCGGGACAAAGGGACTGTTTTTATAGCTCTCCCAGTTCTGGTACGGGAAAACTGATCTTTTCATCAGAACTGGGGCATGTCCTCCCTTGGGAAAGCCTATGCCGTGGAAGCCAATACATATATTGCCCTGGAGCTTAAAGGGAAATTCTATGCTGGTAACGATCAGAAATGTTCTCATGTTTCTTTTGTTTATAAGCACACACAAGGCTTCACCAACAAATTTGGAAAGTTGTCATATTTGGATTGTTTTCTTTCAGGGGAAGAGGGGTATACAATATTGGAGAGGGGCAGAAAGACTTTTCTAGGAAATATTTGGGGTTTTTTAGCAGGAAGAACCCACTTTTGAGGCACAACTGTCATGAAATGTCATTTAGATTATGAGCCATATATAGAAACTCTGTCCTGTTGCCGATAGGCAGGCCTGTTAAGTGATGGCCAGTTTCACTGTCTCATTATAGCTAGAGACACCCTAGGGCCATTCACTGTTGCTTACACTAAGCAGAATAGAATAAACAGGAAAGTGGCAAATTGTGATCGGATAGGATTGTCAATTTTTGCTTTTTGGAGTCATTCACGGCAAGTCCTATAGGGTCTCACTGGTTAGAGCGCATTGGTTGTTTGGGTGATTTCATCTGTGCTCGATCAGAATTACCTTCACACCTTCTGTGCCCTTCCAATGTGCCAGACGCTCTAGTTGGAGGGGGCAGTGCTAGGCTGACCTGCAGGTAGGAAACGATCCCCAATCAAACGGACATTTCTAGACAAAGACATTGCATACAATTGCAGATTTTTTCCCAATGTGATAAGAAGAATTAACATTAACTTTAAATATTGCAGTTAATTTAATGGTATAAATCGAGCCAACCTCAGGCTTAGCCCTTGTTTTTGGACATGACTACTGCGGTAAGAGGTGACATAGGCGAGCCGAGGGTTAACGCACTACCAGGGAGGGAGCAATAGTCCTCCCACCTCCAAAGGAGGAAAAGACTCAGCCATGGGTTTTTACTTCCCTCCTTGACTTTTTAGAGATCCCCAGAAATTTAACGTGATACATCCTTTGAATCAATCACCGAATGAGGGCGTTTCACTTTGAGGAAATCCTATACACTAAAAAAGGAATCTAGCAGTTAGGAGGGTAAAATCCACGCCACTAGCGAAAGTTTCATTACTTCACAAAAGGCTCTTTTAGTGAGCCACCCCCGAGCTTTAAAAAGAACAGGCTAAGTGAGGAACGTAAGCCTGTTTCCTGAGTCGTGACTTCAGGTAAATGGACACAAACACAGCGGAATGTTCTTTAAGCCCAGCAGGACCCAGGAGTAATCAACTAATTTATAATTATAATCCCCGGCATCAAACCTTTTACAATTTTGGATGCAAAATTGTATTTTAGTGCTCAGAAGAGGTGTGCTGTTGTGTGTGTGTTTTTTTCTTGACCACCTCTGTGCCTCTAAACAGGAGGCTTTTTTATGGGTAACACCTTTTTTATTTATGAGAAAAACATTTTCAAATCTTTATTTTTTTTTGTTTAACTTTGTTTTCACCAGAAAATAAGGGGGCCGTGTATGGTGTATTCATGGAGACCAAATTTGACTAATCGGGTTTAACTGTGGGTTGAGTGTTCTAAGGACGTGTTTGGGAACTGAACTTGCAAACAGAAGTCCAGTGTTCAGAGTCCCTGGAGAAATAATGGCAGGTCCTGCTCACTGAACGTTTTGTACTTGGGGCGAGCCACATGCGGTAGAAGAGGGGAGCTCAGAGACCAAGTGTGTGGACAAGTAATTCTGATGTTTTGACCAACCTGACTGTTAGGTATTTTTTTTGAACAATGATATATGCAAGTTGTTATTTGAACAACTGATGAAATCATATAATAAATATATTTGTGGATGACTGGTGTTGGCAGTTAAAAAGGAATGCAGGGCTGTTTTTAAAACTGCCTTGCAGACTGCTGGACTCCTTCTGAATGCTGGTTGCAGGCCGCTCACAACACAGCTCCCACCGAATTGAAGCTCTTTTTATCTCTGAGCTCGTGACCTTGGAGCATTTTTTTAAGTTGTTGTGTTAGAACCCTCTACAGTGGGGCCTTGACTTACGAGTGTCCCGACTAACGAGTTTTTTGAGATACCAGCTGTCTCTCAGCCGATTTTTTGCATTGAGTTGATAGAGTAATTTGAGTTAACGAGCTCCTTAACGAGCTCGGTCGAATTAAACTCGTAAGTCAAGGCCCCACTGTATTTTGAATACACGGGCAAGTGAGAACAAAAGTGGAAGTGCCTCTGGCTCAAAAGAGAGAAGGAAGGCATCGCTTCGAAAACCTTAAGGCATTTTTTTTTAAGTACAGGAAGTTTTTATTTTTATTTTTCATTTTTCTGCTGCACATCTATGTCACCTCCCACCTGAAGTGATCAGGGAGGAGTTTAAAGAATCAGGATGATGTTTTATAACAAACATTCTAATGTCTGTGTACTGTGTGCCCAGGAAGCAGACAGAGTCCAGCATGGCCCTTGGGTTGGGTCTTCTCTGCCCCCTGTTTGCCCCATTGCTTCCTTTCTACGTCTTCATTTAATCATTAGAATGTCAATATGTAATATTTAAGTGCACTCAAAATGCCCTTCCCTGTCAGTGGGATATTCCAGTAAATAGACTGACCATATGTTCTCAGGAAATTGCCCAGTTGGTGGTGAGCACTTACACGACTGTACGTACATCTGTAACCAGGGGCATCTGCTTCTCATCTCCAGCAGCCAGATCTACCTATTCAACAGACCATCTCTGTTTCTATTTCTTCAATCATATTAAACAAGCAAAGGCAGTATTTCCCTTCCTAGGGGACATTAATTGAATAATTGGTATTTCATTTTCATTCTTTTTAAAAAAATATATTTCATTGATTTTTTACAGAGAGGAAGGGAGAAGGATAGAGAGTTAGAAACATCGATGAGAGATCGATCAGCTGCCTCCTGCACACCCCCTACTGGGGATGTGCCCGCAACCAAGGTACATGCCCTTGACACTCTATCCACTGAGCCAAACTGGTTGGAGCTCATTTTCATTCTTGCTAAAAATAGGTTATAAGTGTTGTTTAGAATAGGAAACTAGTAAACAATATTTTTTGGAAATAACTAACATAGAATAATTTTGAAGCAGGTACAGAGAGAAGATAAGCATAGTTGCCTAGAACTTACCTGGGGTGGTGGGGTGGGTGAAAGGGAGAGGGAAGCCTTTAGAAGAAATGTAGTCACCATAGCGATCTTACTTAAACAAAGGGCTCTCAGCACTAATAGGTGAGGAAGGAGGGGTTTGGGGTTAAATAGGGAGGGAAAGGGACAGAGAAAAAGAGAGAGAGAGGGAGACTCCACCTATCTTCAAAGAGGCAGATACCAACTTGTCCTGTTCACCAAGGCAGTCATATATATATATATATATAGCCTAATATGCAAATTGTTCCTACCGGAGTTCGACCAGGAGACGGATCACTTGTTATGATCACTTGCGCTGACCACCAGGGGGTGGTGTGGAATGAAGAAAGGCCCTGGCCAGCAGCCAGCAACCAGGGAAGGGAGGCCCTGGCCAGCAGCTGGAAGGCCCCCATCGGCAGCCAGGCCTAGGGACCCTACTCGTGCATGCACCAGGCCTCTAGTATAGAATAAACACGAATTAGGTTTATGTAAAGAAATTTTCTAAGAAGTTTCTTTTTCAGGTTAAATGTCTTAGTTGGATAGTTTCTAAACACAAGCACAAAGTAATTACAAACTCAACAATTTATACCTGTTGTCTGTCATAATTATTGACACCCGCTTCCACTCTCAAAACTGTCTCATTTTATGTAATAAATTATGTGGTCACACTAGTGTTAATTAGGATCAGCCTTTGAATTGGGACCTTTACTGAATTAAATGTTAGCTCATAGAATCCCATCTTTGCTGTTAAAGATTTTGCAATCTAAAACAGGAAATCCTAGAGCTAGTGTTCAGTTGGAGGGAGAGCGAGTACTTCTGTCTGTGTGAAGGCCATGTACAGTGGGTGACCTCAAGTTCTCATTTCTGACTACCTTTCCTGGTAACCCCTGGCCAGGATCTCTAAGAGATTCCACCTTCCTTTGTACATGGGTTAGGAGCAGAATAGGGGACAACCTTTATATGACGTATATGATATTTATATACATAAATATCTTTCACAGGAGCAAGGCAAAGAAACCTTACTTTTATTTTCCTGCTAAACTTATATAATGAGACTGCCAGAGGTTTCCATGTCAGGATATTAGTAAAAACTCTGAGAGAGATCTCTGACCATTGTGATTAGAACCGAGAATTTAGTATCATTAGAAAATTCAAGAGGAGGTTGTCATCTTTCTATGGCTGTTGCAAGGAGGATGAGACACACTTGTAAATACTGATGCTGCCACCCAACCACAGCCTTGAAATAGAATTCTTTCCTTGGGCTGCTTGGCAATCTTCAGAGGACGTCTGTTCTCTTGGAGGCTCCCCCACAGAAGAGAGCATGATGACAATTGTAGTTCAACAATTCACCCAGTAGGGAGAAGCCACTAGCTCCATACTGGTCCTGCTGGCTCAGTGTCCTCTAATGGTGTCATTAATGAACAAGCTGGCACAGCAAATTGGCTGTGAGATGCATACAGATTATGGTCTTTTCATTAGTGTTTATCATGAATACAAAATCTGAGGGCCTACTAAGTGCCAGGTAGTACTAGTATGTCCTCACAGTAACTCTCTGTTATATAGATTTTAAAAAAATGAAGTTCAGAGAGCATGTTGTCAGAGTGGGAGGCACAGTTTGAAACTAAAATTCCTGAGCATTTGTCCTGAAGTTTTTATTTAATGTTTTAACTGTATGCTACCATGTCACAATTTTAAGAAGACAGACATTTTCTAGCTTCAAATGGAGCACAGAGGTAGTCGGGTAAGGAGCCTTCAGAAGACTGATGTATGCTGCCTCACTTCAGTTGCCTCTGACCTTTCTGACCTTGTGAGTACTGGGAGGCCACAGAGTAGAGTAAAAAAAGAACTGGCTTTGGACCTAGATACACCTGGGTTTAATTCCTAGCTCCACTACTCATTAAATATTTATTGAGTGCCTACTATATTCTAGGCCCTAGAGATACAGTTTTGTACAAGAGAGAAAATATTCTTGGTCAAGATTTTTATTCTTGCTGATCCTCAGTGTTGTCATCTCTAAAATAGAGGTGGGTGTACCCCTAAATATTTGTGGAAGGCAAATGTTTAAAGTTATTCAACATAATAGGGAAAGAAGGTAATATGGCATTTGAGGGCAAAATGGTGACTCAATGCAACATAAAATGAAGTTTTCTAGTAGATTAATTGTGACTTTATAATAAGAGAGAAATCCTTAAAAGGCAGAGAATAGATAACACACATCACCTATAACTGAGGTTTAACCATTGGAAAATGTAGCAATTACCAAGGCCTCAGGGTAGGCAATAGTTAGGACCTTAGGTCCAATGGATTTTTCCAAAATGGGGAAATACATTCATAGCACCTTTACTTCTTACTATGGAAGGAAATTTGTCACCAAACAAATCTTGTATAGGATGCCTTTTCTTTTATGTATTAGTTATTATCACCAGCAACATTTTTACATACATGTCTAGAATGAAAGTGCACAGATGTTTACCATTTATTATCTAGATATCAGCTCAAATATTTTCTGAAAATATTATAAAATTAAATGTTTCTCAGGATAAAGAATAAAAAGAAATTTGGTAAATGGTGGCAGTACTTAAGTTAATCCGAAGAAAGATAAAAACTGTAGGTTGAAGGAACTAACAATTTCTAGCCAGTAACTTAGGTCTACAAAGCAAAATATTCTTGGCAAAAAAAAAAAAAATCACAAAATAAAAGCCATCTTCAAGTTTACCATTACATTTGTAATTTTGAGCATTCCCCAAATGACTCTTTTAAGAGCTACAAAGGAACATATCTCTCTATTGCTTTATTTCTACATTATTACTATTGTTTTATTATTATACCTTTATAGCATATATTTCAGTGGACTAATATTATATGACAATGGTAGTCTCTCCACTGTTTTTTTCCTTTTAAAAATCTAGTTATTCTTGTTTTTAAAGATATAATTTATAATTACTTTTATCAAATTTCTAAAAAATAATCATTATTAGGAAATTAAATAGGATATAATTAAACATATACATTTTAATAAATTTAATCTAAGAGAATTGACCACTCTGCAATACAATATTTTCCCATCAAGTTAAATTGGATTTATTTACAATTATTTTTAGTTATGTTATTTAGTAAACTTTTGGTGTTTGCTTTTAAAAAATTACACACTTTTGTTAAGTTAATTGCTATGTAAGGTCTTACTTTTATTATGAAAACCATCTTTTCCATTATGTATTTTGTGTTTTATTGGCATATAAAAAAACACTTTATTTCTTTAATAAATGATCACTTTTGTAAATTCCTATATAATTTTCTAGTTAATTTTCTGGGTTGTTTTTCCCCTCGAATCTACTGGTAATCATAATTTTGGCTCTCCTTTAATCATAATTCACAATCTCCTATCTGAAATTCAGTTTGAAAATGGAAAGTGCATAAGTTTGGCACTAAAATCTGACTTGAATGGATATGATGCTGTTTATATCTATATGTTTTCACTTTGTGTTAATGATCATACATTTTAATGTAGAAATATTGCTGATTACAGAAATCTACATCAGTTTCTATCATTACATGATACATAGTAATTAATTTGTCTAAAATATGAAAACTTCTAAATTCTAGAGTACATTCAAGACCAGAGTCAAAAAAGGAACGTGGACTATATTAATATCTCTTTTTCTTTTACTTTTTATATTGAATTGGCTAGAATTTTCCATGTTGAGTAAGTGATAACTTTTATTTTATATTGTTTTTTAATTTAATAAAAATGTAATGTCTTAGAACTGAGTATGATAATGGCTAAAGTCAAGATAGACATTCTTTATCATTATGGGGAAAAATATCTTTATTAGATTGCTAAAAGAGATGGATTTTTCCCTTCAATTATATAGTTTCTACCTATTGAGGTGATTCTATTCTTTTTCTCTTTTAATTTTGTAGTACTTCTCATCAATTCTTCACCCTGCACATGACTTGATAGTTCCTCCCACTAAAAGAAAAGAGTATTATCTCTCCATCCCTTGACTTTGGATTCAGTCACGTAACTTGTTTTGGATAACAGAATGAGGCAGAAGTGCACCCATCCTGACGGTGTGCCTTAAGAGGCATTAGATATTTCCATTTGCTCTCTTGTACCCTTGCCACCATTGTGAGAAGAATATGTCTTTGCTAGTCAGCTGGTCCAAAGAAGATGAGAGACATGTGACCATGAGGTAATAAGAGCTATTTTCTAACAAGTCACCTAGGAAGATTAATCTTATTAATTTAATGGTATTTCATATAACCTAATACTTTTTAAAAGTCTTTTGTAAATAAAGACACCATATACATGACAACTAGTCAGAGCTGGAACATTTCGGCAGTGTCTTGAGAGGGATTGGAGGAGGTGTGCTTCTGAAAGGCATCTTGCTGGATGTGCTGGCTTAAGGAGAAATTTGGTGTTTAGGTTTCTTCATGTCCTTGTAGCCTGTGCTTATACCCAGACTCATCTGAAGTTAGGAGACTGGCTGAGTGCAGCACACGGTTAAGAAAATGCCAGAAGTGCCATATAAGAGGAATTGGTGATTGACTAATTAAGTCCTTACCTGTATATTTAAGGGCTATTGGTTCAACTAATTGAGGTGACAATTTGGTGACATCACAGAAAGTCTTTGTTAAAAAGTTCCAAAGAGATTTCTTTTCAGGGACTCCATCAAGTCCAGAGGGAGAGGCAATTTTCATGGCATCACCAAATGCATTTTTGGGACTTGTCTCTAAAACCAGCCCCCATAGGCTGAATACCCACATACTATTGTGATAAGGGGACAGAGTGAAGATTGAAAAGGCTATTTTTTAAAATTCTAAGATGCTAGTGCACTGGAAGTTTGACCTGATAGTTCTCTATGACCTAAAGGAGACAGAGATGATCTACGCCCTTCCCAAGTGAACACTCTGAAACGTAGGTCTCCCTTCTCTGAGAGGAGAGAGCAGTTCCCACTGTGAAAATTCATAGGCAGACACCTCATTTAAAATGGAGCTGGGAACTGGGAAAGAGAACTCTCACGCAGTCACTCAATCCACACTACTGACTCCAAGAGGAAATCACTATATTTGGAACTTTCATTTTCCTCCAACGGACTTTTCCTTTACAACTGCTGCTCTAAAGTCCATAAAAGAATGTTCCTCTTCTTTGTTTCTCTGGACTTGCATGTGGTTTGCCTTTAGACCCCATGTCCAGAATTGCAATTCTCTGTCTCCCTGCTGGGAAACAGAAGGGCAGAAGCAGTCCGAAGGACTAGATTTGTTATTAAGCGTATGTGAGCCCCCTACTGGAGATGCCGAGAAATACTTGTGCGATGGTAGGGATTTGGTAAGAGACTGGAAGTCCTTTATTAGCAATTGAAGCCAAGAGTCTATAAATTATAAACTAAAACTACACCTTTACCCCAGCCATGCCTATAAACTGGGAGATAGGTTTCAGCTAGGTATTACAGGAAAGTAATTGTGATACTTAGGATCAATAAAGGTGACTTCAAATTGGGAGCTGATGATGTTCCTCTTGAGATCTTTGACAAAAAGATGCTTGCACCATACTTATTTGAATCTAGAGGATGCAGAATTATTTTCTCAGGGGATACTTATTGACTGACTATTATATTTGCAGCACTTGCTGGGTGCTATAGAAGATGCAAAAGAAATATAACTATCCCTGCCCTTAGGCTTATGGTCTAATAGAGGAGATAACTCAGGTGCATTAAAAAATTTAGAGACAAAATAGAAGTGAGAGTTAGAAATACACAGATATTTGGTTGATTCTCATAACTAGTACTTGCAGAGCCCAAATTGGTGGACTTGAGGTGAGCCATTCCCCTGGGCTAACTTGAAATGAAAAAACAAAGCAGGTATTCAGCTTTCATTCAATCCATCTCCTAAACTCCTTTTCTCTTTGTTTGGATTTTATGCGTAACTGTCACTTTGCTTTGTCGTCATACAAGTGGAAACTTGCTGGGCTTATACTATCTCTGGCTAACACTGACTCAACTTTACATATATATTTCCACTGCTTAGACATTTCTTTAAGTTTGTGCCAACTCCATAATTTCATTGCATTCAAACTTATTGGATAAATAAATTTACAAGTAATCACCTTTATAAAATATTTCATCTAATTTAGGAAGCCACTGATTGTAAATGCACCATTATTTTATGTACCAGTACCACGAAGGAAAAAAACACCTGCCAATTAAACTATACCACTATGCTTTCTGATCATTTAGAATTTTAAATTGGTGTTTATTAAAAGACCTCTTTAAGTATTATTTATAGAGAGAATTTTATCATATATCCCTCTTGTGCTTATATAAAACAGAATATATAAGCAATACAAATTACTTAAGATATTCCTGAAACTTCACATTTTAGAGGTCAACTATTTTAAATCACTCCTTAAAAAATGTATTTGAGCCCTGGCCACTGTGGCTCAGTTGGTTGGGTGTTGTCCTATGTACTGAATGGTTGCCAGTTCCATTCCTCTTCAGGGCACATGCCCAGGTTTTGGGCATGATGCCCAGTAGGGGGCATGCAGGAGGCAGCTGATCAATGTTTCTCTCTCACATTGATGTTTCTCTCTCTCCCTCTTCTTTCCTCTCTCTAAAAATCAATAAAAATATTTTAAAAATAATTTATTTGAGATTTTTACATGATAGGGGTTGGAATCCATTTTCATTTTTTTCCTTTGATGATCAGTTGTTCTGATAGCATTTAAAAATAATCCATACTTTCCCTACAGATCTGCAATGTCAGCTCTATCATGTATCAAGTGTCCATAAATGGATGGGTCTGATAATGGGATCTCTATTCTTTTCCATTGGTCTATTTTTCTACCCTCATGCTTAAATATTAAATTACTTAAAGATTAAGTCTTATTAATTGATAGAGCAAGTCCCCCAGTCTAGCTTTTCTTTAAGCCTGCCTTGGCCCCTCTTTCTCAGCTGTTTGCTCTTCCCTATACATTTTAGAATAAGCTCATCAAAGTACTTGAAAAATCCTATTGGAATTTTGATTAAAATCTTATTGAATATGTAGCTCAATTATTGGATCATTGATATGTTTATAATAGTTTTCCTATTCATGTATATGTATTGTCTCTCAATTTATTATATATTCTTTAAGTTATTTCAATAAAGTTTTATATTTTTTTCTCACCCACCCCCTACCCCTCTCCCCTCTGGCAAACAAGTTTATTCTCTGTATTTGGGGATCTGTTTCTGTTTGGTTTATTCATTTGTTTTGTTTTTTAAATTCCACAAATAAGTGAAATCATATGGTTTTCCTCTGTCTGACTTACTTTACTTAACATAATACCCTCTAGGTTCATTCATGTTGTCACAAATGGCATGATTTCATTCTTTTTTACTGCTGAGTAATATTCCACATTCTTTATCCATTCATCTATTGATGGACACCTAAGTTGCCTTCATATATAGTCTATTTTATCTTTAAAAATATAATACATTTTATCTTATTTAGAGCACTTAGCCTCACTTCACTCTCTGATTAGTTTTCCTTATTCATTTATTTGTCCAATAAATATTTATATTTAGCACCGACTGTTAAACCAAGAAGCTAGCTCAATATTTTTTACCTCCTTTTAGCTTCTTTAAAATATTTTAATAAGACAAGATAGCTTTTTTCCTTGTTCTTCTTAGTCCTATGAGATCTCTTTGTAATCAATGTTTAGTGACAAATGACCTTGAAATCTGGATGCTTTGAGTCCATGTAATATTTTTATTCCTACTCACTTAGTTTCATCTCTCTTCTGCATTAATTATAAAACAATGAAAACTGGATCAATAAGTTTAGTCTCTAGGCAACAACAAGAAAAAACACCAATAAATTTAGCCTTAGGAAGAGCCTTTTGTAAACCTGATTCTTTAAAACCACTGAACTTTTCTTAAACAAATAGATAAATGTAACAAGTTTTAAAACATTTGTTTTGTTTGATATTATTTTGTACTGTAGATATGAGATCTTTTAGGAATATAAAGGACTTAATAAGCAAGTTGAATCAATCAATGTTGAACATTTATTGAATAGAACGAAACGTTTTCATCTTCCTTGTCTCTTCAAAAACAGAGACTAGAAATGTAAATGCCATGCAAGACAAAGACAGGCTAAGGATTCATACCTCTTTAAAAGAGGCTATGGAGATATGATAACTAAATGCAGAGTGTATCCTAAAGTAGATCTTGGACCAGGAAAAAAAGTCTATAAAGGACATTATTGGCACAATTGGAGAAATTTGAATAAGGACTAAATTAGAAAATAGTATTGTATTATGTTAAATTTCCTGATGTTCTCAGAAAATATACTCTGAAGCATTTAGGGGCAAAGAGAAAGAGAGAATGATAAAACAAGACAAATAGTCACACTTAAATGCCACAATTGGGTGATGGGTATCAAAGAGTTCTTTGTAATAGTTCTGTGAAATTTTCTGTAAATTTATTTTTATTTTTTCTCTTTTTCTGTTAATCCTCACCTGAGGATATATTTTTTTCCATTGATTTTTCAAGAGAGTGAAAGGGAAGGAGGGGGAGAGAGAGAAATAACATTACAACAGTTAAAGAAATATTTATATGTAAGTATCAAAGTTCTGTAAATTTTAAAGTATCCTATATAATTAAAGCCTAATATGCTAAGTGTCCTGTTGTCTGGTCAGTCATTCAACCAATCAAAGCATAATATGCTAATGATATGCTAAGGCTGCTCAACTGCTCACTATGACGGGCACTGACCACGAGGGGGCAGACAGTTGACTGGTCGACCAGTCGCTATGATGTGCACTGACCAACAAGGGGTAGACACCCCAACCGGTAGGTTAGCTTGCTGCTGGGGTCAGCTGATCAAGACTGAGTGAGACCGGCTGGACACACCCTGGAGTCCTCCAGCGGTCCCTCCCAGCTGGCCAACCTCCTGTGTCCCTCCCTAGCCCCAGTTGTGCACCAGTGGGGTCCCTCGGCCTGGCCTGCGCTCTCTCGCAATCTGTGCTGAGGGACCACCCCCCCCCCCAAGTGCACAAATTTCATACACCGGGCCTCTAGTTTTAAATAAAAAAGTAAAAAACAAACAAACAAAAATATAACAATGTTATAAAGATTGTACCAGAGAGAATTCCCTTGGTAGAAATCAGAACTCAACTGTTAAGTGAAATTTGTGTTTCATTTATCCATGCTTCTTATTGTGAGTCAATATAGTATCCTGGACTCAATGTAGCATAAAAACTAATTTAGCTCTTTTATAGTTAATGGTGATTGTAAGTTATACAAGTTTAAATTTAATTAGGGTAACATGTCAAAGAGTCTAACACATATTAGTCTTGCAGTAAATCCTAGCAGCCTTTCCGCCCTTCCTTCTTTTTTTGCAACAATTTTCAACTGGATGTCGGACACATAAATAGGATACTATCAGTTGTGATGTCTGGAGGAGAATTATGCATCATGCTCAAACCCAACTCAGAAGCATTTATATCAGTTTCTATGCTCATGAAAGTATCTCATATCTGAATCAGAATTGAGATGAGAAAAAGATTGAAAATAGCTTCCTCACAATATTGATAAGTGTTCAATCATATTCCATTTTCTAGAATAATTTCTTATAAATTCCACATCTTAGAGCTTAAGTGTGAAGAAAATGAAATTGTTTCTAGTGATTTTAGATGGTTTTCTTTTATATTCTGTTATGATTTCCTTTATTTTATTTACATATTTTCAAGCCTTTTCTGTAATTAGGTTAAAAATGAATAAGAGCAGGATCAATGTTTTTTCTTAAGGTAGAAAATAGGTTATCTGAATAAAGTGGGTGGTTGTTTTCTAAACAGAGAAACAAGAAATATGATCTAACAACAAATTGTTTAAGACACTGTTTAAGAGATATAGTCAAACTTTAAAATGTTGGGAGCTTTAGGATATTTCAAGGTACAAGGAAACAATGGGCAAAATATTGAAATTAGGATTTGTCTAGAGAATTTGGGCTCTATTTAGTTCATTCAACAAGTATGTCCCAAACAGAATTCAACTTTCTTTCATTATTTCTCTATTTACTAATATAGTAAAGACAATAGTGACATATTGACTTTTCATTTGTGAAGAAACAACTTATGGATTTATTTAAAACTTAAAAAAATATAGATAAATATTTCTTTAAGTGTTAGGTTGTTATATTTTAGCCCAGAATATTGTTCCTCCAATTTGTGTTAATGACAAATATGAGTTACATTCTATAGGTTTTATGCATTTAATATATCATTTGGTGAAAATTAGAAATAACTCCAGGTCCCTTAAGGACAATATTTAAGAGGAGAAAAATGTAGTACTCTTATTACAAATGGCTACTTGCTGGACTTGGTGGTACATGTAGAGGTGAGTTCCTCCTGTTCAGCAAGTCTGAGGGTGGGGCCACAGAGTAGACCCATTAGTTTTATCTAACTATGGCATGGTCACCAGTTTTAAAAGACTTTCCTGAAGATTCTGATTATCAGTTAAGTTTAGGTAACATGGGTGTATAGTATATATCTTCATATCTTTTAAAATATTTTTTGGTTACTATATTTATTAAGATACTATGTTAAACCTGATATCTGGGGGAAATTTTATGAATTTAGTTCAACAAACAGTAAATATCTACACAGCTCAGAAGTTTAATATAAGTTATCATGATATTCAGCATAATGGTGTTCACTAAAAAGAAAAAGTCTAAATTGACTTAAATAGATTAAACTTATTCAAAGTATATTGTTCAATCACAGTGCAATGAAATTAGAAATCAATAACAGAAAGAAATTTAGAAAATTTACAGAGATGTACAAATTAAATAACACATGGTTAAATAATGGAGTCAAAGAAATATCACAAGAGCCCTAGCCAGTTTGGTTCAGTGGATAGAGCATTGGCCTGTGAACCAAAGGGTTCCGGGTTCGATTCCTCCAGTCAAGGGCACATACCTTGGTTGCATGCTCCTCCCTGGCCTGGGCCCTGGTCAGGGCTCATGCAGGAGGCAACCAATCGATGTGTTTCTCTCACATCGAGGTTTCTCTCTGTCTTTCCCTCTCTCTTCCACTCTCCCTAAAAAATAAAATAAGATCAATGGAAAAATATCCTGAGGTGAGGACTAAAAAGCAAACAAACAAACAAAAAGAAATATCATAAGAAAAATTAAAACACACTTTGAGGTTAATGAAAATGAAAACACAACATGCCAAAACTTAGGGGACGCAGCTAAAGCAGTGAGTGGAGGGAACAGTATAACTGTAGACACCTATATTATAAAAGAAGAAATATAAATTAATACCTTAAACTACGACCTTAAGAAACTACAAAAAGAAAACTAAACTGAAAATAAGCAGAAAGAAGGAAATAATAAAGATTAGAGCAGAAATAAATGAAATAGAAAAACAACAGAGAAATCAACAAAACCAAAAAAGTTGGTCCTTTGAAAAAATGAACAAAATTCACAAACCTTTGTCTAGACTTGCCAAGATAAAAAGAAATAAGACTCAAATTAATAAAACTAGCAGCAAAAAAAGAGGACACACTGTCCTTATGGAAATAAAAACAATTACAAGGGAATAATCATATGTCTATAAGTTAGTTAACAGATGAAATTGACAAATTCCTAGAACACAAACACAAGAGAAATAGAAAATCTGACTAGACCTTATTAATTAAAGAAATTGAATTATTAATCAAAAACATTCCTAAAGAAATGTCTAGGCCTAGATGATTTCATCAGTGAATTTTACCAAATGTTTAAAGAAAATTAACAGCAAACTTCTGCAAACTTTTTTAAGAACTAGAAGAGGAGGAAAATTTTTTCAATTCATTTTATGAAGCCAATATTACCCTCATACCAAAACCTGAAAAAGATATACCAAGAGAAGAAAACAGACCAATATCTCTTTTGAATATAGACACAAAAATTAACAAAATACTAGCAGACCAAAATTAACAATGTGTGAAAGGGAGTATACACCATTCCCAAATGAAATTGATCCCAGGAATGGAAAATTGGTTCAGCGTGTGAAAATCAGTCAATGTAATACACCATATTAATAGAAAAAAAGGACAAAAACATAATCATCTTAATAAATGCAGGAAAAGCATTCAACAAAATCAAATAGTCATTCATGATAAAAACAGTCAACAAACTAGGAATAAAAAGAGACTTTCTTAATATGATAAAGAGCATTTTCAAAAACCCCACAGCTAATACAACACTTAAAGGTGAAAGACTGAAAGACTTTCCCCCAAGATCAAGAAAAGACAAAGATGTCTGCTCTCACCACTTCCAGTCAACATTGTACTGAAGGTTCTAGCCTGGGCAAATATTCAAGAAAAAAGAAATACTAGTAAAGGCATAAAGATTGGAAAGGAAGAAATAATACAATTCTTATTTACAGATGACATTATCTTGTATATAAAAAGTGTTAATAAGCCACAAGAAAACAATTAAAGCTAATAAGCAAGTTCAATAAGGTTGCAGGCAATATAAAAAAATTAACTATTTTTATACAGTAACAATGAGAAATCTGAAAATGAAATTAATGAAATAATTCTATTTATAATGGCATCAAAAGACTAACATATTAAAATAAATTTAATAAAAAGTATGCCTTTTAAACTGAAAACTATAAAACAATGTTGAAAGCAACTAAAAAAACCTAAATAATTGGAAAGACATTCCATCCTCATGAACTGAAATACTTAATATTGTTAAGATGGCAATACTCCCAAACTGACCTACAGATTCAGTATAATCCCTATCAAACCCTTTTTTTTTCTTTTTTTAGAAATTGACACACTGTAAAATTCATATGGAAATCCAAAGGATCAAGAGTAATCAAAACTATCTTGAACAATGTTTTGAAAGCTTTCAATTTCAAAACTTACTATAAGTCTACAGTAATTTACACAAAGATAGACATAAAGATCAATGGAATAGAGTCCATAAATAATACACTTTTAAAAGAAAACATAAAAATAAATTGTTATGTGTTGATTAGGCAATGATTTCTTACATATAAAACCCAAAGCAGGAGCAATAAGAGAAAAATTGATAAATTGGACTTCATCAAAGTTAAAAACATTTGTGTTTCAAAGAATATCATCAAGAGACTAAAAATACAAGTCACAAAGTGTGATAAATATTTGCAAATTAAATATCTGATAAGGGAATTGTATCCAGAATATATAAAGAATTCTTACAAGTTAACAATAAAAAGATGACCCCATTTTAAAACAAAAGCAAAGGATTTGAAGACATTTTCCCAAAGAAGCTATACAAATGGTCAATCCTATAAAATAAAAGGGTAATATGCAAATTGACCCTAAGGCAGAATGACCAGGAACAACCAGGTGCTATGATGTGCGCTGACCACCAGGGGGAAGACGCTCAACGCAGGAACTGCCCCCTGGTGGTCAGTGCACTCCCACAGGGGGAGTGCCACTCAGCCAGAAGCCAGCTCATGGCTGGCCAGTGCAGCAGCAGTGGTGGGAGCCTCTCTCTCCTCTGCGGCAGCGCTAAGGATGTCCAACTAATGGCTTAGAGCCATCAGTCAGACATCCCCTGAGGGCTCCTGGGCTGCCAGAGGGATGTCTGACTGCCAGCTTAGGCCTCATCCCCCAAGGAGCAGGCCTAAACCTTCAGTCGGACATCCCCTGAGGGGTTCCGGACTGTGAGAGGGTGCAGGCCGGGCTGAGGGACCTCCGAGTGCATGAATTTTCATGCACCGGGCCTCTAGTAAGCATATAAAGAGATGTTCAACATCATTAGTCATCAGGAAAATGCATATCAAAATCCTTTGAGACACCACTTTACGCCACTGGGATGGCTATAATTTTTTTAAAAAATGAAGTAAAATATAAAGCAGCAAGTGTTGATGAGGAATTGGAACACTCATACTTTTCTGGTGGGATTATAAAATGATGTAGTTGCTTTGTTAAATAGTTGGACAGTGCCTCAGAATGTTAAACATTGAGTTACCATAAATCCTTGAAATTCTAACCCTAGTTATATTTCCAAGAGAATTGAAAACATATGTTCATACAAAATGTGTACATGAATGTTCATGTCAGCATTATTCATAATAGCCAAAAAGTGGAGACAACCTAAATCCCACGAACTAATGAATGAATAAACAAAATGTGGTAAATCCATGTGGTAAATTATTTAGCCATAAGTGGAATGAAGTATTGATACATGCTACAACATGGATGAGCCTTCAAAACATTATGCTAAGTGAAGAAGCCAGTCACAAAAAGGCTACATAACATATGATTCCATTTATATGGAATGTTCAAAATAAGCACAATCATAGAGCAGAAAGTGGTTGCCAGGGTTTGGGGGAGAGGAGGAAAGAGGAACATTTGCCGGGGAGAATGGGGTTTTTGAGGGGGTGATGAGTATGTGCTGGAGTTAGATAGTGGTGGTTTCACTGCAATACTTCTCAGAGACTACTTATAGTAATATATATATATATAGTAATTCTCAAGTAGGGAATATAATATGCAGTGTTACTTAAATTTTTCTGGCACTGAACCATTTTTTATAGAGCATCTCACAAGCCCAGTGTGCCACAGAGCACATGCTGGGAAATGATGCCCTACACAATCACTAAGGAAAGCCCTTCTAGTTCTAACGTTCTGAGGTGAGCTGCCTCCTGCACCTTAGAGTTGTCCAAGCTCAAGGGCATCTGAACCTCTGTGAGTTTCTATTTTATGTCTATAAAATGGGGCCAATTGCTGTCTGTTTACCTCACAACTTGGTGGGAGAATTAAAGAATGTGTTTGAAAATGCCTTACAACTATAAAACACTCCAAAAAGGCAAGGGTCTCTTCATATCATTCTAGTATTTTTTAAAACATGAAGGTTTGCTGAGAATATTCAAGAAAATATAAACAACAGATGTATGCACATGTTTATACCAAATTCAAAACAGGAAAGTGTGCAAAATTTCTTTCTCCCACATCCAGAGAATTTCCTGCTTATTGTCTGGGCTTGGGTTTAATTAGAATGAGGCATTTTTAAAGTGTTTGTGATTTTTCATACTTCAAAATGCCTACTGTTATAATTTCTTAACAAGTAATTAAACTGTGAAGGCCCACTGGGCTGAGGGAAAGAGAACACTCACAGAGACTGTGTTTCCCATATCTGTTCTCACAGAATAGTTTCAATGCTGTTTGTATGTGGCAGGTAGAATGGTTAAAGGTTGATGAGTAAAGATATTATTACATATGTGTCCTTTTTTCCCCCCCGGCCCTTGACAATCCCCTGGCCTCCCCTACCCCCCAGTGTCTTATGTCCATTGGTTATGCTTATATTCATGCATACAAGTCCTTCGGTTGATCTCTTACCCCCTTCCCTCCTGCCCCCCAACCCTCCCTGGCCTTCCCACTGCAGTTTGCCAATCAGTTTGAGGCAGCTCTGCCTCTGTATCTATTATTGTTCAAAAGTTTATAATGGTCTCTATTATCCATGAATGAGTGAGATCATGTGGTATTTTTCCTTCATTGACTGGCTTATTTCACTTAGCATAATGCTCTCCAGTTCCATCCATGCTGTTGCAAATGGTAAGAGTTCCTTCTTTTTTACAGCAGCATAGTATTCCATCGTGTAGATGTACCACAGTTTTCTAATCCATTCATCTACTGATGGGCACTTAGGCTGTTTCCAAATCTTAGCTATGGTGAATTGTGCTGCTATGAACATAGGGGTGCATATATCCTTTCTGATTGGTGTTTTTGGTTTCTTGGGATATATTCCTAGAAGTGGGATCACAGGGTCAAATGGGAGTTCCATTTCCAGTTTTTTGAGGAAACTCCATACTGTCTTCCATAGTGGCTGCACCAGTCTGCATTCCCACCAGCAGTGCACAAGTGTTCCTTTTTCTCCACATCCTCTCCAGCACTTGTCGTTTGTTGATTTGTTGATGATAGCCATTCTGACAGGTGTGAGATGGTACCTCATTGTTGTTTTGATTTGCATCTCTCGGATGATTAGTGACTTTGAGCATGTTTTCATATGTCTCTTGGCTTTCTGAATGTCCTCTTTTGAAAGGTGTCTATTTAGGTCCTTTGCCCATTTTTTGATTGGATTGTTTATCTTCCTTTTGTTAAGTTGTATGAGTTCCCTATAAATGTTGGAGATTAGGCCCTTATCAGATATAATGTTGGCAAATATGTTCTCCCATGTAGTGGGCTTTCTTGTTGTTTTGTTGATGGTTTCTTTTGCTGTGCAGAAACTTTTTATTTTGATGTAGTCCCATTTGTTTATTTTCTCTTTAGTTTCCAATGCCCTAGGATCTGTATCGGTGAAGAAATTGCTTCGGCATATGTCTGAGATTTTGTTGCCTTTGGATTCTTCTAGTATTTTTATGGTTTCCTGTCGTATATTTAAGTCCTTTATCCATTTTGAGTTTATTTTTGTGTATGGTGTAAGTTGGTGGTCTAGTTTCATTTTCTTGCATGTATCTGTCCAATTTTCCCAGCACCATTTATTGAAGAGACTGTCTTGACTCCATTGTATGTTCTTGCCTCCTTTGTCAAATATTAATTGAGCGTATTGGTTGGGGCTGATTTCTGGGCTTTCTATTCTATTCCATTGATCTATATTTCTGTTCTTGTGCCAGTACCAGGCAGTTTTGAGAACAGTGGCTTTGTAATACAGCTTGATATCTGGTATTGAGATCCCACCTACTTTGTTCTTTCTCAGGATTGCTGCAGCTATTCGGGGTCTTTTTGTTATAATTTCTTAACAAGTAATTGAACTGTGAAGGCCCACTGGGCTGTGTAGTTGCTGAGGGAAAGAGAACACTCACAGAGACTGTGTTTCCCATATCTGTTCTCACAGAATAGTTTCAATGCTGTTTGTATGTGGCAGGTAGAATGGTTAAAGGTTGATGAGTAAAGATATAGATATGTGATGAAATGGAAAGAATGTGTTTGGAGCCAGAAGAACTGAGTGTGGTTCTGATTATTCCATTCACTGGCTGAGTGATTCTGGGCAAGACATTCCTTCTGACAATGAGATTTTCCCTCTATAAAATGTTTTCTATTTGTTTTTAAAAATAAAACATGGTATGGCTGCTGTGAAGAAAAATTGAGAAAATCCTTTGCAATTCCAGTTTACTATAGAAATACCATCTTTATGGCTTTTATAAGCTATTTGAAGTATATCAATTTTCTCTGCAATGATAAGTAATATACATATGGAAAAGCCATTGTGTTAGCGTGGAAGCTGGCATGGTCAAATGGATATGGTTAATATGGTTTGGTAAGAACTAGTATGAGCAGTTGACAAGAAAACAAAACAGTAAACAAGAGAGCCTAAAACATGAGAACCTCAATGACAACTTGAGAAAACAGGTGACCTAGATTCTACTTTCCCATGGGCCTATGCATCTGGATCCCTGGGCAGAGTTCCTGGTGCAATTACAACATCACAAAATTACATGATCAACTAGGGAAAACCCCAAAGACATTGATAGATTAGATGGATATACTAAAGGGTGATGTACTAGAATCTTTTCTATAATCTTAGGCTCTAAATGTGGATGTGATACATATTCTTAGACTTGAATCGAGAAAACTTGCCATGTATTTCTTAATGAGGGTGACTCTAATGCAGTGAAATTTCAAGTTTATTAATGGGTGAGAGATGTTCCAAATCCCTTTGGCAGATAGGTTTCTTGATGTCCAGGCCAAATTTATTTTTGTGACTTCAGGATCGTGTTTATATATGCTTTCTTATTTTTGCAAATTATATGTATATATAGTTTTTTTATCCAAATGATATATTTGCTCATCTAATCTTCCTCTTTAAAGCAACCACCTAATTCTTTAACTTTCTCTTCTATGAACTCTTTTCAGATGATTTATAAATGCTTAGTAATGCCTGGGCTGTTCACCTCTTCTTTGGGGAAATAGAAGAAAAAAAGGAAAGGCCATTACTTAATATTTTTGTCATGTTTTAAATTAAAATGACCACAAATTCTTCCCCTTGTAATTTGTGACATTGCAGACCCTCCCTTTAAGGTGCTAGTCTGTATCATCACCCTTTGAATATGGGTTGGCCATGTGACTTACTCTAGCCAATGGAATATTAGCAAACCTAAAGCAAACAGAGACTTGAAAACTACTTGCATACTGGGGATTACCTTTTTGCTGGGCTTAGAACCTTGAGACAGACCACCAGGTGAACAACCAGATCTAAACCGATAGAAGATGGAAGAGAAATGGGGATCCCTAGCCAATGGCCTGCCAACCATTAGATGTGAGTGAGGGCATCCAACATCATGCATTCACTATCGAATGTACCAGCTTACCACCAATGCATAACAAAGCCCAAGAAAGATTAAATGAACATGTCCAGTTCCAAAGAACTATCTAGCTGACTCACAGATCATAAGCTCAATAATGATGATTAAATAAAGTTCCCACCCTGTATAGATTTTCTATTGCTGTGTAATACACCATCCTCAAATTTAGCAGCTTAAAACAACAAACATCTATGATCTCACAGTTTCTGTAGGAATCCAGGCACAGCTTAACTGGGTGCCTCTGACTTGAGGTCTCTCACAAGACTTAGGTCAATGTGTCAGCTGAGACTGCAGTCATCTCAAAACTTGACTAGGGAAGGATCCACTCATTCAAATGTCTACTGACAAACCTCAGGTCCTCACTGGTTGTTGGCTTCAGATATCAGTTTCTTGTCACATGGGGCTCTCATCAGAGCTGCTCACAACATGGCAGCTTACTTCCTCCCGGAGTGAGAGAGCCAAGTGAAAGAAGACCCCCAGGGCAGAAGCCACAGTCTTTTTATAATCTAGTCCTGAAGTTAACATCTCATTACTTCTGCCACATTATGTTAACACAAGTCACTAAACCCAGCCCACATTCCAGGAGCATGATAGCAGGAAGTCATCTTTGAGATTTCCTATTTCACATACTCTAGAAAAAGATAAATTTTTCCATATCCATGGACATGAATAGTCACCATACCAATGTCTAACCCATTTAATAGATCAACTACAACTTGCCTCATTAAACATGCTTTTGTAAACCCAACCAATCAGTATTAGCTTCTCACTTCTGTAAATCAGTCAATCCGGAACGAATTCATTCATATAAGCACATCTCTGAGTGTGCCAACCCATCAACAAAAGTCTCACCCAACGTACTCTGATTCAACAGATAATGTCAACTCACTTATGACCCTGAAAATCCACCAATCTTTGAATTCCATGAATCCCGTAGGCCCTTTATCAGATTAGCAGTCTGCTCTGCTTGGAGAGACTATGCCTGATCTGCATAATTCTCCCCTCTCATGTCAGCAATAAATTCAGCTTTGTGTTTTGTTTGTTTGTTTGAGATATTGAGTGATGGTTTATCACCCTCTGACAATCCAATAGATGACATTTCAAGCCACTAAGTTTGGGTGGTAAGTTGCTATGCAGCAAAAGTTAACTCATTCCCTCTGGCAATTAACATATCCATCACAAATCATTCCATTTTTTATCCTCAAAAGAGTAGGATTCTGGATCATTTGACATGTAAGTTGGGGAATATAGATCGTCAATTATTAATGGAAATTATGGTTTGTGAAAGTGGGTAGGAGTCAAAGATATCACTGTCGTAAATTCTGATTAATTTATGATTCGATACATTTTATTTTGTCATTCCTGTTAAAGTCTAGAATTTCAGATGTCTTAAATGTTTCTGGAGGAGTTTTCTACTTGGCCTTTAAATGCATTAGGGGCTTGATCCTTTATCTTAGAATAATAAGGGTGCTGCTGTTGATCTTGTAAGGGCGTGTACTCTCATGTAAGTGCAGAATGATTTATGAAAAGCTGTTATCTAGAAGGTACATTTTAAAAGCTCTGATTTATTTTTCTGGTGAAAGAAAGAGAAATTATTAGGAAATTCTTGGAAGTGGGCTATGACTAGGTTTTCCCCCTCCTACATACACAGGCTTTCATTTGAAGTTCCCTTAGTGAAACATGCTCAAAACATGCTCCATGGTATCTTGTGTTATTTTCCTGAAGAACAGCACGTGTTTTGAAATACTGAGGTTTGTCACATGCTAGTCAACAACCAGATGATCAGCAAAGGAGGAATATGGCAAGAAATAGTCTGAAAAAATAAAATTGTTATTCCCACAACCAATTGTATTCAGTACACATTTAACATACATCTTGGTGTATAAAATGAACTGGGTTGAGGTCTGGAATTAGAGATAAAACCAAGAAAGTTGAACCTTAAATGGTATAATAAATAATTCTAAGTATATTTTTAAAGAGCACAGGGAGCTTTGGAAATGGTTTAAATACAGCAATGACATAATCAGGACTGTGTTTTAGGTATATCAGTATGGAATGGGGGTAGGATAAGTAGTATTGGGAAAATAATAGATGGAAGAACAGTTAGAAAACCATCACAGTACAGTATTTCCCCCTTACCCATGTTTTCACTTTCCATGGTTTCAGTTACCTACTGTCAACAGTGATCCAAAAGTATGAAATAGAAATTGCAATAAATAAACAATTCATCTTTTAAATTGCTTGCTGTTCTTAGTAGCATGATGAAATCTCACATTGTCTGCTCCATCCCACCCAGACTTGAATCATCCCTTTATCCAGTGTATTCACACTGCCCGTTAGTCACTTAGTAGCTATCTGTGTTATCAGATAATTGTCTTAGTATCAAGTAACTCTTATTTTACTTAATTATGACCCCAAAGCCATATGCTAAGTGTCCGACCATTCGGTTGACCGCTCGACCAGTGGCTATGACGCACACTGACCACCAGGGGGCAGACGCTCTGACCGGTAGTTTAGCTTGCTGCTGGGGTCTGGCAAATTGGGACTGGGCAAGAGGGCCGGACATGCCCTGGAGCCCTCCTGTGGTCCCTCCCCGGCCAGCCGGTCCCTATCGACCCTGAACGGGACTGGGCGAGTTGGCCCTGATCAGCCCCGATTGCCAGCCAGGTCGATGGACCCCACCCATGCACGAATTCGTGCACCAGGCCTCTAGTATTATGATAATTTTCTATTTTATTATTGTTGTTGGTAACCTCTTACTGTGTCTAATTTATAAATTAAACTTTGTCATAGGTATGTATATATAGAAAAAGCGCTATTTATTGGGTTTGGTACTATCCACAGTTTCAGGCATCAATTGGAGATCTTGGAATGTGTACCCTATGAATAAGGGGAGACTAGTGTACTCCAGGTCATGAGTTCATATGCCTGTTCTATCACTTATCAACCATGTAACCGTAGAAACCTAACAGTGGCATCTCCACCTCTTCATCAGTAAAATGAAGTGATGTTGACTTATAATATCCCTACAGTCCTTTGTAGAGCCTGAAAGACCAAAGCAAAACTCTTTAACACTCTGGGTTCTATGAAGCAAAATTAAAGCAACATCAGAGTTGGGTCATTGAAAGAGCAAAAACAGCCTTGGTAAGTGTTGGTCAAGGGAAAGCCTCCTTTGTTTACTTCAACCACCTCCCAGTGCAGAAATACCACCTACATAACAGTTGACAGATGGCCCCCAGTCTGTGCTTCAATACCTCCAGTGATAGGGAACTCATTCTCTTGAAGGATCCCACTTCATCCATTGCTGGGCAGCTCTAATTGTGTTTTCATTTGCTTTTATGTTGAGGTAAAATCTACTCATTATTTTCAGGTCTGCTGTCTGGAATTACACTGACTAAGGCTGTGTTTTATCTGCATGACTGTAAAACTTGAGTCCAGTCCCTGTCAGCTAACCATTCTAAAGTATTTTAACTGTTTTCTGAGGATGTGGGTTTTGTACCCTTCTTCATTTTGAGTATCCAGAGCACAATTTCGTGAATATCTGAATGCTGCTGGGACAGCTCCAGGCTCTTCCACCCTTCCCCAACATACCCTTCCATTGCTGATGGAGTGAGCACACAGTTCAGACTCTAACTCCTTGATCAAAACCTGTGGTTCTTCAGGGATGAGGCTGGTGGAATCACCCAGGAGCTCTCTGTGGACTGTTAACAACTTAGCTGGCTGGGACTGAAGGTCCCATTTTCCCAGTGGGAGGGGCTGTACCTGAACCCAACTTGCCAAGGATAGGGTGGCCTCAGGGACTGCTGGCTACTTTCCCACAGCAGTAGGGGAGGCTAATTCCCATAGGCCCTCAAGGTCTTATCTACACCCCCGCCCCCTCAGCAGCTATCATTGTCAGCATTTCCCTAATCAGCAGGCACTTGACTTCATTTGGAGTGTAAAAGTGATGGTCTCATCCACTACAAAGTTCACTTTCCAGTTTAGACTATCAGGAGAGCAGGGGGCTTCAAGCCCCCTCAGGTTACTTGTTTCCCCAGTAAATCTTGCACCTGATGCCTATTCTGAAGTTGAAGTTATAGAATTCACCTTCATCCACTTCACCGCAGAGT
>NW_005369706.1:2893193-2911940 GCF_000412655.1 Myotis brandtii | reverse complement strand
CTACACACACACACACACACACACACACACACACACACACACACACACACAACCGAGGTTCCTCTCCTAATTTCTTCCCTTTACTGAGGGATGAAGTTGAAGTTTTAGCATTAGATGTAAATTCTGTTCTTTAAGCCATGTGGGTTATATTTTTCACTTACTGGTTTTTCTTAAAGCCAAAGTATTAATTCCAACCTTCATCAGGAAGTGATACATGTTCTTAACCCCAAGGACACACTGTTATCCCTAAGTTTGCCTGCTGGCTGGAGGTAATGTCTGGGGGAAGGAGTGAGGCCTCCCCAGGCTTCCAGAACGGCGCTCTTTGGGTGGCTCATCCATCCACCTGCCTTTGGAGAGCAGCCAAGCAGGGATCAGGGGCTGGTGCTTGTCTAGGCAGATTTTAATCTGTGAACTTAAGGGTTCTGGAAGGTGAGGCTTTTAGTTCCCAAGAACCTGAACTATTGTTATTCAAGCTGGTTTCTGGCCATCTGTCCACCATGATACAAGTGATCCTCCAATCGCCAGCAAGCAAGGAAGGGCGATGTCTGCTATTGACTGAAGGTTCCAGGGTGGCAGCTGGCAGTCTCCCTCCTGGGGTGGAACTAGGGAACCTCATGGAGATGAGGGGCATACAGGCATCGTCCCAAGTACAGGAAGTCTAAGGGAATAGTTCACGCCTGTTCTTTATCATTTGCTAAGAAAACACTATATTATCTCAACCAGGTAATGAGGCAGAGCCTTTTCTCAGATCAGAATGCCTCATCTACCTTAGTAAAGGCAGGTCATGTTTCCTCTGAAGGGTAAGCATTTGAGCATGCTTCCTGGCTGTGACACTTCATGATGACTATGTCAGCCTGCTAATAAGAACTAGTTAGTGTTTATTGGGTGTTCACTACATGCAGTCATATTTCTAATTGCTTTACACATTTTAACCCCTTTAATCCACAGAACAGGACAGCTGTGTGGCAAAGGCACTTGTATAAACTCTGTTTTACAGATGACAGAATAGAGGCACCGGGAGTTAGCATCCTGCTCTGGGTCACACGGTGAATAGGTATGGCAGAACCAGGAATGGGACCTAAGTAATTTAACTCCAAAGCCCAGGCCTAAGCATTGTACCACCCTGCCTTTCCAGATCCTGCCACCACTTCAGAGTGGCCCCAATTTACCTTTCCAAGTCCCTCTCTTTCCTTTTCTGTAAGAGAACTGGGGCATTTTCTAAACAAAAGCCATTCTCTGTGTTCTTTCAGGAGTTTTTCTCTGCCTAAAATGCGCGTCTCTGCGCTCCATCTCTGCCTGACATCTCACACCTGTTTTTAGAGCAAAAGAAATGAACATTTGCTAACTTCCTACTATCTTTTGTGGAAGGACATTGAAATAAAATATTTTAATACTCAGTCTAACCCTTTGGCATGGGATAGGTAAGAATGGCTCTGAGATGAGTAAAGGGCAGAGCGGCCCTGACTGCAGCCTGTGCCCAGGGGCATTGTGGGCACTGGGCGTGTCCTCTCTTTTCCTTGTTGCTCTCACTTAGCACTCTGTGCATCTCTCAGGAAGCTTGGCCGTACCTTACAGTGCAGGTGTCTGTGCAATGCCCCAGTGACAAGACGTCTGGTAGGAGAAATTGTATCATGCTCCTTTTCCTTGGGTGTCCAGCCTCGTCCCTTGTGCTTAAGTCAGTTGGTAAATATTTGTGTAATTGAATGTCACCGAATCGAGGATCAGGGAGGCAGCCTTCGTGGGGAGGACAGGCTCACGCTTGCCAACTCCAACACTTCTTCCAAGTTCCAAAATAATGAGTTGTCAGCTCCCCTGGGTTGCTAAGCCTTTGGGGAAGGAAGAAGTGAGCAAAACAAGCAAGTACATGCCTCAATCAAGGAGAGGAAGCTCCTGCTCTCAGACATGACGAGCTCCCAAAATATTCGGTGTTAACTCCAACAGTGCGCATCTAGCACAGCTTGCGACTGTACAGGCGTGTGCGAACCAGCTTGGGAACAAAGAGATACCCTCACCCAATTGTGCCAAAATACATGAAAACACCACAAAAGCAGCTTAACTTGAATATTACATGGCTCCTGTAAAAGAAAATAATTTGTTTGGTAACTCTCTCTTATCATATGCCATGTTTTTACTTAACTGTGTCTCATTAGCCTGTTTGTTGTGCGCCAGGTGTGTAAGTAATTAGATAAGGAGCCCAAGGCACCATGTCTAGTCCACCATTTTTGGATCCAGAGTTCCAGAAAATGAGAAGCCTAAAACCAAGAAATGAAAAAATACTTTTCAATTCCTGCTGCTTTTCCTGTCTCATTCTGAAGCAGAGGGCTGAGAGCCATAAAGAGAATCTATTTTTTTAAATATATTTTTCTTTAAATCTTTATTGTTAAAGGTTTACATAGGTCCTCCTCCCCCGCCCCCCCCCCATTAACCTCTTCCAGCCCGCTCCCATCCTCCTCCCTCCCTGCCCCCCAGGCCCTCACCACCCCATTGTCTGTGTCTGTGGGTTATGCATATATGACCTCTTCCCACCCACCCTCCCCTATCTTCCCTCTGAGGTTCAACAGTCACTCAATATGTGGAATCTAATGAACCAAATAAACTGATGATCAGAGAAAATCTATTTTTTATTTTTCAATTACAAGGTACAGTCAATATTATTCTGTGTTACTTTCAGATGAACAGCAAAGTGGTTAGAAATCACGTACTTTACAGAGTGGTGCCCCTGCTGCTTCAAGTACCCACCTGGCCCCATACATAGTTATCTCGATATTATTGACTATGCTCCCTGTGCTGTAATCTACTGTAATTGAAATATTAAAGTAAAAAAAATTATGATTGTAGATTATAGATGCATTTCTGGACTTGCATTTCTATTTCATTGATTATTTGTCTGTATTTATGCTAGTACCACACTGCTTTAATTACCATAGCTTTGTAGTATGTTTTTGAAATCAATAAATGTGAGTCCTCCAGCTCTTTTTGGAAAGAAATAAAAAGATAATCTAACCATTTATGAGCTGCCAAAGAGTTTCAAGATGCCAGCCCTCTTTATCTTGTTCTGATCCCAAGTCGCTGAAAACAGAATTGGTTTTAAAATACATAAACCTGATGATACAATCACCAATAAAGTTCTGGAGGAAGAAAAGGAGCTTAGTTTACCTTTTATCCTACACCTGAGAACACGGGGAAATCCAAGCAGTGGTGGTAGGAATTGGATTTAAAGTCGATCCAAAAGGCTGTATTTGAAGGGAGAGAAAAAACCTGATGCAGGGCGACCAAAAGGAAACTATTGCAGTCGTTTCTGAAAAATATAAGGTCGTCTGAGGTCAGTGTTAGAAGGAATGATGAGGCAAAGGTGGGAAGCGTTGTCCTTGAGAGGGGACAGGAGAGTGTTGGGAACTGATTAAGGATCGGTGAGGGGTGAAGGATGATTTCCTTCTGCGGGCTGAAATATAAAACACAGGAGCAGCAGGAGGTGTGAGGAGAAGATGAAGTAGAAGCTGTAGCAGCGTAAGGCTGCTACCTCCAGTTTTCTGGGTCAAGTAGGAAGCAGTGCCACCTGCTAATAACGAGAGGAGTGCGAGTGTGTTAGGGCCTCGAGGATGGTGAAGATTTACAATGGTAAGTGAATATAGAGAAGATGCTGACCACAGGTAACTAGAAGTGAAGGGCAGAACTGAGGACTCAGAGCCTGGAGAAAACAGCCTGGCAGGACAGGGTGATTTCCTCCAGCAGCGTCAACCGCCCAGCTGTTAGAGGAGAGAGCAGAGCGTGGCAACAATAGGCATAGGAGACATTCTGGAAGACCTGAGATTACTTGGTTTAGCATATTCTGATCACCAAAATCTTGCCTGAGATAGACAGGTACCACCTACCGAGGCCAAATACTGCCCCAAACAATTTGTGTTTTAAATGAATCACCGTGTAAAACAATATGCTTAGAGTAATTGGTGTGAGAAAGACTGAGGGGAGCTGCCTGGGGGAAGGGAGGACAGGAGAACAGGCGGGCAGAAGATAAGGTTCTGGTCTCAGGCAGTGTTGGTTGAGATATAACTCAAGACTTTATGACATCAACAGAAAGATGGATTTCTGTGTAGCTTTTTGCTTTTTATTTGTTTGTTTGTCTGACTTAATGTATGATTTAATCCTTAAAAGATAAAAAATGCAGGATATATCATTTTTAAGAGGCAGTATGGTTTGGCAGGTAAAACCACAGGTGCCGGTAAATCAGCTCCTTGGGTTCAGATGCCAACCCTGCCACGTTAGAGTTGTGCGATCTTCAACAAATTACCTAATCCTCTTCTATAAAGTGGAAATCATAATCTTACTTAGTTATATGGTTGTTGTGAGAATTAAATAGGTTAATACATTAAAGGGCTTAGGAAAACTGCCTGCCTGATACATATTAAAAACTGAATAAATATTGGTATATATTTAACCCAAATAGCCTCATCTCAAAGAATCATCTTGTTCTTGGTATTAAAATGAAAATGGCCCAGGGTCTGGTCCTATCTACAGTGCCCCCTGTCCTAGATTTTGATACATTCCTGTAGATTATAGCAGCTCTTGCTCACTAAACTCTTCTGCTCATTTCTCATGTCCTGTGGTTGTTCTCTTTTTTCCAACTTTGTTGGTCCAAATGTAGACCACAATCTCTTGTCCTGGATTTCCCCAAAGTATCTTCATCACAAGGCAAGGTAGAAGAATTTTATCCAAGGCTGAGAGGGTAACAGCAGCAGCTGTGCCACAGCACTGCAACTTACTGTGGACTCTCATGTAACGCCTGTGTTTTTGAAGGTCCATTGGATATTTCCATGGCCAGGAATGTGTTCCTGGCCACCGCTTTGTCTCACATGGCCAAGTTACCGAGCCTCTTCCTCTCTCTTTCAGCTTACACTTCTTCATCTCTCTTCCTTTTTAGCCTTGTCTCCTCATGTCCTCTTTCCTGGCTGCCAAAGAAACTCCATCTTTGTTTTAGACCCCACGCCCCACTACCATGGCCTATCAGGATTATTAAATAAAAAAATAATTCTCTCTCAAAAAAAATGCTGCTGTTGACTTTTAAAATAAGTTTTACCTCATTAAATGCACTATATTACAATTAACAAATGCTACATAGTGCTGTTCTAATATAAATGTCCACCTCTGTATATTAATAATTCATAGACTCTAGTAAAAAAGCCTCCTTTTATACATTTTACTACTATTTTGTGGAGGCTCACATCACTGTTTGTGAGAGAGATTAATTTACAATTTTCTTTATTGTACTATTTTAAACAACTTTTTTTGTGTGTGTCAAGGTTATACTGGCTTTAGGAAATGAGTTGGGAATGCTTATGTTCTCTTCTCTGGGAGAGTTTCTGTAAAGGTATTGTTATTTCTCCTTTAATGTGTATAAGAGTTTACAGGTGAGAACACTGAGCCTGGATTTTGTGTGTATGTTTATGTGTGTAAAGGTTTGTTGGTAGGGTGTTTCTCATATAAAATTTTAATGTTTCTTATAAATAAAAAAGAAAAATTAGTTATAAATTCCTACAGCCCATAAAATCTATACAAGCATGAGAAGAAAATGAATTTATCTGCTAAAAATCAATAATGCAGTAAAAACCATAATATTCAAAATTAATATTATTTCAGTGTGATGGAAAATTGTTTTCCTTGGCTAAGCTGCGATTTGAAATGTGAATGAGGTGTTGTTTGGGTCTTCTGAGATTGCTCTACCTAAGCTCTCTTGCGTCAAAGGATTACTCAAGTTTCCCATCCATTTTCTTCATTCAAAATATGAGAAACTTTTCTTATAAGGTACACAGTGACATCATTTGGCCTTCATTTAGCAGAAATGCCTCATCTGTGTACTAAATCCTCACATTAGCTACCAGTGCGATGCTCTTAATAAAGGCTTTCTCCAAACACCAGTGCTGGAAGGGGGCTAGTCTTTGATGAGTATCTTTTCATATTCTCCCCCCCCCCTCTCTCATCATTAATCCTCTTTATCAATTATCTCTCCTATTGAAACAAGTTCCACTTTCTGTCTCTCCTTTCCTCACCTTTCTGTTTCAATTTCTCAATTCCCTGGTCTCCCTCCCCTCTTTCTTGCCATTCCTGCACTCTTTGCCTTCCTTTTCTGCCTTAAGAATAGGGTTTTTGCATTATTAGAAACATTTCATATTATTCTTTTCTAGAGTAAAGCCCTTTTAACTTCACTATAGTGAGTTAATATTTATAAAGGACTTAAAATAGTTCCAGACATATAGTAAGCATTGTTTGTTATTCATTTTTATTTATTTACTAATTTAAAAATATGAACATACTCTGGGGCCCATCCTGCTTTACAGTGATTTTTTTTAAAACTTCAGGAATTAAACCACTCTGGAAGGGATCCAAGATGGACCTACTTCTTCTCAGTTTCATTGAGATGTAATCCTATATAATAAAAGCCTAATATGCAAATTGTCCCCTTGGGCGGGGGGTTCTACTGGAAGTTGGACCAGGAGACTGGGAGTTCGAACACTTGCTATGACATGCGCTGACCACCAGGGGGCGGTGTGGAACATGGCGGGCGTTGGTGATGCACTGCGATGCACTGCGAACTCTTGCTGGCTACCTGGGGGCGGGGGTGACAGGGCCGGAGGTGCCATGGTAATGTGGAGAGCCCCCCCCCCCAAGTGCTCAGGTGCTGGGTGCCCGCAAGGAGCCCACCCTGCATCCGCGCGGCCTCTTCCAGGTGAGACCGGCCACAGCTGCCAGGACTGCAGGGGCTGGTCGGGCTCCCCATGGGTTCACACAGGAGACAGTGTGCAAGGCCGGCCGGGAGAGAGCACGCTGCCTGCCCAGCTTCCATGTAGCACTGCTGGGCAGCCCAGAGGCCCACTCTGCGCCCCAGACCTTAGCGTCTGGCTGTGCTCACTGCATCTCCGTGTGGGGACTCGGCGCCATGATTCAGGTGGAGGGTGGTGCGTGGGGGCGCAAGTGCTGCCCAGGGCCCAGAGGTCAGCTGGGACCTGCCCTTCCATGCCAGACGCTAGCTCTTTGATTGCCAGCCAGGCCTAGGGACCACACCCATGTACAAATTTCATGCAACAGGCCTCTAGTTGATATATAACATTGTATTGGTTTAAGGTGTACAACATAGTGATTTCCTATGTATATATATTGCAACATGTTTACCACAATTTTAGTCAACAGGTATCACCTCACATAGTTATAAAATTTGTCTCTCCCTGATTCAGGCAACCGCTAATATGTTCTCTGTATCTATGGTTCTGTTTTTTAGATTACACGCATAGTGAGATCATACAGGACTGTCTTTCTCTGTCTGACTTATTTCACTTAGCACAATGTCCTCAAGATTCATCCATGTTGTCACAAATGTTGCAAGATGGACTTATTTTATAGTAAATCTTGCTCTTGAGTGTGATTAGAGGATGATTTTAATACTACCATGACAAAGATCCTAAACATCATTAATGCTGTAGTTGATATAGTTCAGGGAGAATCAACTGATGCTGATCATTAGGTCTAATTTCATGTGATTAAACTTAAATATTATGCATAAAAACAACCCTGTTCTTTTAGATGCTCAGTTTTGCATTTCTTTTAATACCCAGCTTCACACATATATTTCTGCCTAACAAGACTGGATACTGGTTTTCCAGAAAAACTCAGGAATAATTGAAAGGAACTACACACCTATTTATCACATACATATATGTATTTGGGACAATTTTAATTATAACCTAAGTGTGGGGATTTTTTTTAAAGGACTTTAAAGATAGTATGAGAGTAGAGGTATATTTACAGAGAGTAAACACTTCCAAGTCAGAGAGGATGTACCGGAACATGCATTCAGGGCCCACATCCTAGGAAGCTCATCACCCGGAAAGCCTGGCCGGTAAAAGATGTTGAAAACTTGCAGGATGTGGAGACAGGATGTAGTGGGAAACCCTGACTCAGACTCACCTGGGCCTTACAGCTCTCAGCTGCTCTGTTTTCCTGCACTTCAAACACAACTGGTTAATATGTTTGTTTGATGGTCTTTTCATCTACACATGCTTCCCTAGGTTTTCCTGAGCTATGACCAGCCCATATGGATATTATGTGCAGAGCTCTCAGCCGCCAAGGTGGCAATTTACCTCTTAAGTTCCTTCAAAGGAGCATTTTACAACCTCTGCCTCTCAGCTTTTGAGTGTGAGGAAATGATCATTTTAAACGAGGGTTGCAATAGACCTCAAATTTGGCACCTTCTTTGTGAGATGTAACCATTTTAGGAGTAAACAGGATGGCAGAGTGGGAGCTCTCATCAAGAATGACCATTAGCAGAGCTTAATTCAAGAATTTAACCGACCCTGATGTTTGTAAACCGTCCTGTGCGTGGAAGTACATAATTTTCTATGTAAATTCTTCAGCAATGCTGATGAAAGCCCATAAATGATTTGTGGCCAAGCAAGGATCCAGCTGTTTCCTCCAACCTGACAGGGCCGTATCCGGCAAAGGGAGTGTGACTGACAGATGACTACCTCACAGGTAGGATGACCATATGTCCCCATTCGCTAGGACAGTCCTGGTTTATGCATATCGCTTCCACATCTGTCCAGTTAACAGCCCTTTCACTCCCAAGCATGTTCAGATTTGGATAATAAACTTAATGGACAACTTATTTATAAACACACAAGAGGTCAAGAAAAAGTTACATCAGGATATGTAGCATCTGCTCTTGTCCTACAGGATTTTTGGAGTTTTGATAAATTGTGATTTCTGCTCATTGAATTAGGAACTTAATGGAAACATCAGGGATCAAGCATGTTCAGATTTAGATAATAAACTTAATGGACAACTTATTTATAAACACACAAGAGGTCAAGAAAAAGTTACATCAGGATATGTAGCATCTGCTTTTGTCCTACAGGATTTTTGGAGTTTTGACAAATTGTGATTTCTGCTTTGAATTAGGAACTTAATGGAAACATCAGGGACACCGTGGGGTGGGTCCTTCCCACCAATCTGTACTCTGCTGAGCACTGTATCCTCCGCTGGGGTGGGTCCTTCCCACCAATCTGTACTCTGCTGAGCCCTGTATCCTCTGCTTAAAGCAGTGGTTCTCAACCTTCTGGCCCTTTAAATACAGTTCCTCATGTTGTGACCCAACCATAAAATTATTTTCGTTGCTACTTCATAACTGTAATATTGCTACTGTTATGAATCGTAATGTAAATATCTGATATGCAGGATGGTCTTAGACGACCCCTGTGAAAGGGTCGTTCGACCGCCAAAGGGGTCGCGACCCACAGTTGAGAACCGCTGGCTTAAAGTTATATAAACAAGACCATTGGCATCATTTTGCTTCCTTCCCACTCTTTCTCTTCCTCTTCTTCTTCCTTCTTCTCAATTGTTCCAGATTGTTTTTATTTATTTTAATTTTTTATTAATCTTTACCAGAGGATATTTTTCCATTGATGTGGGGGGGGGGAGGGAGAGAGAGAGAGAGAGAGAGAGTGAGAGAGAGAGTGAGAGAGATGTGAAAGAGACATATTTACTGGTTGCCTCCCGTATGCATCCCTGACCAGGGCCAGGGGATTAAACCTGCAACCTAGGCAAGGGCCCCTGACTGGGAATCAAACCCTCCACCATTTGGTGTGTGGGCCAGTGCTCTAACCACTGAGAACGTCACCCAGGGCTATTTATTTATTTTATTTTTAAAATTAAATGTATTGGGGTGGCATTGGTTAATAGGGTCATATAGGATTCAAGTGTACATTTTTATGATAGAAGATCGATATGTTTCATCTGTATTTATCAGTGATATTGGTCTGCAGTTTTCTTTTTTGATGTTATCCTTGCCAGATTTTGGTATCAGTTATGTTGGCCTCATAACATGTGTTAGGAAGTATTACCTCTTCTTCAATTTTTTTGGAAGAGTTTGAGGATAGATTTCAAATCTTCTTTGAATGTTTGGTAGAATTCACTAGTAAAGCCATCTGGTCCTGGACTTTTTTGCGGGGGACGTTTTTGATGGTTGTTTCAATTTCCTTACTGCTGATCAGTTTACTTAGATTTCCCAATTCTTCATGATTCAGTCTAGGAAGGTAATATATTTCTAGAAACTTATCCATTTATTTTAGGTTATTAAATTTGGTTGAATATAATCTTCATAATATTCTGGTATGATCCTTTGTATATCTGTGATGTCTATGATAACTTTTCCTCTTTCATTTCTGATTTTGTTTATATGGGTCATTTTTTTCTTTTTTTCCTTAATGAGTCTAGCCAGGGGTTTGTCAATTTTATTAATTTTTTTCAAAGAATCAGCTCTTTGTTGTATTAATTTTTTGTGTAGTCTTTTTCTTTTCTATTTTATTCAATTCTGCTCTAATTTTTATTATTTCCTTTCTTTTGATGTCTTTTGGTTGCTTTAATTCTTCTTTTTCAAGTGCTTTAATACATAATGTTACGTTATTTACTTGGGATTTCTCTTGTTTCTTGAGGTAGGCCCGTCATGATATAAATTTCCCTCTCAGTACTGCTTTTGCTGCATCCCAGAAGTTTTTGTGTTGTATTGTCATTCTCATTTGTCTCTATATATCTTTTTTTTTAATCTTCATTTGAGGATATGTTTATTGATTTTAAAGAGATGGAGAGAGAGAGAGACACAGAGAGAGAAACATTGATGGGTTGCCTCCTGTACATGCCCTGACCAGGGATTGAACCTGCAACTTAGGTATATGCCATGACCAGGAATCAAATCCAGAAGTTTTTGTGTATAGGATGGCACTCCAACTAATTGAGTCACTCAGCCAGGTTGTCTCTATATATTTTTGGTCTCATCTTTTATTTCTTCTTTGCCCAATCATTTCTTAGTAGTATGTTGTTTATTCTCCACATATTTGTGGGTTTCTTTACTTCCTCTTTTGCAGTTGATTTCTAATTTCAAGGCATTGTGGTCAGAGGATATGCTTAGTATAATTTCAATCTTCTTGAATTTGTTGAGACTAGTTTTATGACCCAACATATAGTCTGTCCTTGAGAATGTTCCATGTACTCAGGAGAAGAATGTATAATCTGATGTTCTGGGATGAAAGGCTCTGTAAATGTCAATTTGGTCTAATGTGTCATTTAAGGCTGATATTTCTTTATTGATTTTCTGTTTGGATGATCTGTCTAGAGCTGTCAATGGAGGATTAAATTCCTCAACTATGATTGTGTTTTGGTCAGTGCTCCCTGGTTGGGTGCATGTATATTAAGAACGGTTATGTCTTCTTGATGTAGTGTTCCCTTTATCATTATAAAATGTCTACCTGTGTCTCTTTCTACCTTTATTATCTTGAACTCTATTTTGTCAGGTATAAGTATGGCTATACCTGCTTCTCTGTGGGTGTTATTTGCTTAGGTGAATCATTTCCACCCTTTCACTTTGAATCTACCTTTGTCTTTGTAGCTTAGATATGTCTCCTGAAGGCAGCATGTGGTGGAGTTTTGTTTTTGATCCACTCAGCTCCTCGGTGCCTCTTTCTTGGTGTATTCAGTTCATTTACATTTAGGGTAATTATTGATGTATGAGGATTTCCTATAGTCATTTTATCTTTTGTTTTCTGGTAACTCTGTGCCTTCATTGGTTCTTTTCCTTTGAGTTCTTATCTGTAATTTCTGTTTAGTGATATTCCATACTCCTTTCCTCTTTTTTAAAGCTGTTTCTCAGTTCTGGGTGTTTTGTGTGTGGTTACCATTAGGTTTATGAAAAAGAAGTTTCATATATACAGTAGTTTTTTTTCCTTTTGAATACATCTGATCTTCACTCTCCTTTACAAATTCTGACCTTTATCCCTTCCCGTTTTATGTTTTTGTTGTCACAAATTATCTTGTAAGTTTGTTGGTAGTCTTACTTAGAGTGTTGTGACCTTTCATTCTATGTTTCAGATAGAATAACCTCCTTGAGTATTTCCCGCAATGGAAGTGTTCTGGTGATAAATCCCCTCAGTGTCTGTATGTCTGAAAAAAACCTTTATTTATCCTTCATATTTAAAGGATAACTTTACTCTCTCTATATTATTCTTGGCTTGTAATTTCTCTCTATCAATAGTTTGAGTATTTGGTTCCACTATCTTCTGACTTGTAGAATTTCTGTTAAGAAGTTCTATGATAACCTAATGGACTTTCCTTTATAGGTTACTTTCTTCTTTTCTCTGTCTGCCTTGAGAATTCTTTTGTCATTAATTTTTGGCAGTTTTAATACAATGTGCCTTGGAGAAGGCCTCTTTGGATTGAGGTAACTAGGTGTTATATTTGCTTCTTGGATTTGAGGATCTACTCTTTCCATAGGTTTGGGAAGTTCCCATCCACTCTTTGCTTGAAAAAGCTCTGTTTCCTTCTCCTTCTCTTCTTTTTCTGGTATGCCTATTATTCTTCTTTTGATTTTTCTGATGGAATTAGATAGTTCTTATAGAGCTCTTTCACATTTCTTTATGCTCAACTCTCTCTCTTATTCCCTTTGTATCATTTCTAGATTCCTATCTTCAATATCATTAATTCTTCCCTCCATATGGCTGGCTCTATTTACTATGCTCTCTAGTCCATTCCTGATCTTTTTTTGTTGAGTTCTTCATTTCCTGAATTTCTGTTTGGTTCTTTTTTAAAGTTTCAATATCTTTGGTAAAGTACTCATTTTGTTTATTAATTTATTTTCTGAGTACATTAAATCACCTGTCTGTATTTTATCACATCTTATTGAGTATTTTCAGAGCTGCAATCTTGAATTCTCTGTCATTTATATCACATATTTCCATTTATTCAAATTTACTTTCTGGAGACTTTTCATTTTCTTTTTGAGCTGCCTTGCTACCTTGGTTATTCATAATATTTGATGGGTTCCTTCTCAGTCTAGGCATCTATGTATAAGTGGCATTAGTCTAGCAGATTACTACAAAGCGGTCTTTCTATTCTTTTCCAAAAGGTGGCATTGAATCACAAGTTTTTTTAGCTCTGTGAAATCCAAAAGCTGACACCTCTCCCCACCACCACCCCATTGATTGCCATCGATGGTCAGTGTAGCCACAATGCTTGGGAGTGGGGTTGTCTTGGGGGGAACCTTCTGCTTTTTTTGTTTTGTCCTCTCAGTAATGGTGATCTTAGAGCTCTGTGGGGGTCCTCCCTCCCCCATGTGCCCCAACCAAGGATCAGTCAAAGAGTGGACCCTTTCCTCAGGGAAAATAGTGATTCTGTAGTAACACTTGTTGGGTTTGCAGATTATGTACTCTACAACCCAATACTGAGGGTGACAGGAGGTGAGTTTGGGGGGTCTATAGGATGACAGGGTGCCCTGGCTTTTTTCCTTTGTTCAGAATGCCACTCGACAACCATGGCAGAACCCCTGTGCTGTGTTCTTGCCCAGGTCTCTGGGCAAGGACACAGCTACACCTTGCACTGCTCACTCCTGCAGGTGTGCTCATTGAGGTTTTCTGCTCTTCCTGGCTGAAGGAAGCACCAGCCCCAACCAGCTTCCTCCCGTCTCTGGGCTGAGCCTTGCCATGAGCTCCTGGCTGCAGGGCTGCATCTGTGGCTAGTCTGGTCCCTCCTCCCTGTCCCCCTCCCTTGTTTGTTCCCCTTGCCCACTTTTAGATGCTTCAATGCAGGGATCTCTGAGGCATGCTTGTATGTTGAGCATATAGTTGTTCAGATTGTTGAGTTATAGTTGTTCAGATTGTTGAAATTTCAGGGAGCAAGACCAAGGGGATTTCTCACACCAATTTCCTCTAGTAGTTTTTAAATTGCATTTTCTATTTTAGGAATCTTTGCCCAAGGATTGGAATACATAATACAGCTGCACGTTAGAAATTGTCTTAATTATATGCTTTACTGGTTACTTGTTCTATTTCTTCTAGTCTTGTTCTGTTTCTTGTAGCCTATGTCATTCCATTTCTTGAATTACATTTTTACATTGAGTAATATTTTCAGAAGGTTATGTGGGTGGAAAAAATTTTTAAATTGCTTGCATATTTGAAATTATCTTCATTTTGCCTTCATACTTAAATGGTAATTTGCCTAGGAGAAGTTTCCAAATGCTTTTCACTCAGAATATTTTGGCTATTTCTCCATGGCTTTCTAGCTTTTCCTCTTGCCAATCAGAAGTCTGATGCCAGATTCATTTTAATTTCTAATTTTTCTTTCCTTCCACCCTCTCTGATTTTGAAACTTTGTGGCATTTTCTTTTTATCCTTGGAAGTCATAAAAATCACCAAAATGCATTGTTTCTTAATATTTTTTATAAAGCACATGATCAGCCCTTTTAATCTGAACACACATATCTTTCTTCAGCATATGGAAATTTCTTCCATTTTTTCTTTGATATTATATTTCCTCTATGCTCTCTGTTCTCTCATTTTATTGGGTAAATATTAGTCCTCTGGATATAGCTCCATAATTATTAACTTGTCTCTCATTGTTTTCATTTTTCTTTCTTTTTCTGTGTTCTTGGTAAACTTCTTATCTTAAACTTCCAGGTTGCTAAGTATGCCTCTAGTCCTCTCCATTCTTCTATTCAATCCTTCTACTGAATTTTCATTTGAGCAACCAGATTTTTTAACTTCCAAATAATTATTTATTGTTCTCATGCTTGAATTTCATACTATTTTTTTTATCATTTAATAGATATGATTTTCTTGAATTCTCAGAAGACATTTCTGTAAATAACTTTTTAGTATTTACTTAATTTCTTGCATTAATTGTGCTTCCCTTGAAAGTAATTCCTCTGTTTATTCCACTAATTGGCTTTTTTTTTTCTTCTTAAATGTTGGGGCTTGGCTCTATGGTGGGTGGGCCTGTGTGATGGGTAGGTTTCTCAAAAGGCTTGGATCTTTGGGGTTTCTGAAGGTGGAGCACAAAGTGATGCCAAAATGTTAGACAAAAATGTGACCGGTGTTCTGATGATGGGGGCACACTTAGGGCTTCAGCAGGACAAGTTTGCTTGTAGATTATGTTCCTACAAAATTCTTTCAAGAAGTCAAAGAATGTTTGGAAAATGAATTTCCCGTGGAATCCTGTGTGTAGTTCATGAAGTTATGAACTTCTTTTGCAGATTATATTGTATATGCGAATGTACTGTGAAGAGCCAAAACTATGCAAGATTGGTATTAATCATGATGAAATTCTTTGACCTGCTTTTCTTTTTTATATTCCCAGTCACCTAACTTTATAAACACTAAATTTTTAAAAAACAAACCCTCCGTATTAGGATTACTTCATACTTCACCCATGTATTTTCAAGTTCACAGACAGTAACATCACACTAAGCACTAAGGAGAAAATTCCAAATGAACTATAAAAATTATGAAATACTAATGTTATAATTTAAATGAAAGATTATGAAAAAATACACTCAAATTTTTAAGCTGTAACTTTATTTGGAGCAGAATTATTTTTACAAAAAGTTACCAGTTTTAAATACCTCAGAACAAACTATTCAAAAAGTAACATTTTATTTCAAAAGGGTCTTGCTTATGGGGTCTGACCTCTTTTTGTTATTGTGAATATTTACTTTATAAATATATTCTCCCTGTTATCAAATCAGGTGATTACTGGTACTGAGATATCTGATATCAGAAGACTTTGTTCAGGTCACTTAGGATTCACATCAGCACAATGTCTATAAGAAACTGATAATACATATTAATGTGTAAAAAAAGAAACATTCTCACAAAAATGGGCAAAGAATATAAGCAAACAACTATCCAAAGGTTATAAGTATATCACTAAATATATAGTCAGATTTATGCTAAATAAAATAATGAAATACTATATTTCCTCACATAAAGGCAATTATTAAATAATGAGACTATCAAGAAGTTATCAAATTATAGGAAAATGAGTACTCTTGTGTACTACCAGTGAGCAAATAAATTGATGCAGTGATTTTGACAGTAATTTGACAGTTTCTATTAGATTAATAATGTGCAGGCTGAATGACCCAGCTAGAAAAATATTTGCATGTGTATATGAGAAGATGTGAATGATAGCTGCATTATTTACTGCAGCGTTTTTGTGATAATAAACATATTAGAAACTACAAATGACTCTGACTTGAGTAGTTAAATGAAATGTGATAATTCATACACTGGAGTTACCATAATTAAAGCAATAAATGAAATCTTTATATAAATCAACAAAATATATCTTAAAAATTATATTGAGCCCTGACCGGTTTTGCTCAGTGGATAGAGCGTCGGCCTGCGGACTGAAGGGTCCCAGGTTCGATTCCAGTCAAGGGCATGTGCCTTGGTTACAGGCACATCCCCGGTGGGAGGTGTGCAGGAGGCAGCTGATGGATGTTTCTCTCTCATGGATGTTTCTGATTCTCTATCCCTCTCCCTTCCTCTCTGTAAAAAATCAATAAAATATATTTTTAAAAATTATATTGAATAATAAAAAGAAAGTTATAGAATAAATATACCATATAAACTTACATTTTAAAAGGACACAAAAGAATTTTCTGTTTTATTTATGGTATAAAAATATAGAAAAAGGTCTGGAAAGATTCACAAAGAATGTGAAAGAAGCTTCCAGGTCTCTTAAGTGTCCAGAACTGGCATAGGGTCATTTCAACTATTGGTCAAAGAAAGTCTCAAGGCCAGCTCAGATTCAAAGGGACTTCATTCCTTGATGGGGGGAGTGGCAAGTGTATGGGCAGTGATGGTGGTGATGGTGGTGGTGGTGGTGGAATTCATGGGGACCATCTTTGGAGACTATCTACCATATTTTCTTTTCCCTCTTTTAAGAAGTTAATATCCTCCAGTTCTTGGCTCTTTAACTCTTCCCTATATCTCCATCAAAGCTAGCTTTTAAGAAGATTTTATAGTATTCTTTTACTTTAATTGTTAACTTGAAACAAGATAAGCCATTCTGATGGAACATTTACATTTTATATCTCTCTCTGATTGTGGCAAGAAATGATTTATCTTTCTTAAGACAAGTTCGGGCATTAACAAGAGGGAGAAATGCTTTTTGGAGTTTTGCGTTTGAGTCACACCTCATGGTTTTCTAAGTGCTTCACCTCCTGCACCTTCTTAAAAGCTGGCTGGGGATAAAACGGTAATATTACCCTGCAGGGACTGAGTTCTCCATTCACGGAAGCTGCCCAGAACTTGGCTCTGAGCTTCTGAAAGGTGTTCGTTGTTACCTGAAACAGAAGTATACTGTAACCACTTTCCCATGGCTTGCTGAGCCACACTTAGTTAGTTACTGGCCATGTCCGATATCAAATGGGAGGGGAGGGACAACAAGAAGTCAGTGAGTCATCTACTCGAAACTATTTGTTGAGGTCAATGTAGCTGGACACTATACAAGGCACTGAGTGTACCAGAAGTGAACAAGACAGTCAGTGTCAGCTCTCACAGAGCTTATAGTCTCATGAGATATAGAGGCAAGGAAACAACAAGAGTAATACGTGTTAAGTACAAATAAAGGGAAATTATAAGTTGCTATGGGAAGACCACAGAGGGATCTAAACAGTGGTATGCTGGTGTTTAACATCTGGCTCTACCAAAAAGACAAAACAAAACAAATGCCCCCAATCATTTATAGTGTTTATCAATTTCCATGGTCTAAAGACTCCAACCAGTTTCAAGCAACCATCATGATGTCACTGATGGAGTTGTAAAGAGATACAGATCTTGAAAGCCAGCATAAGACCACTGCACTACTCCACTGGATCTAAATGAGCTGGGGTAGGGGGAGAGGGATTTCAGATGCCAGAAAGGCTCTCTGGAGGTAGAACCATCTAAGGTGAGAACTGAAGGATGGGGAAGAATAAACCAGATGAAGAGAATCACAGAGAAACGTTCCATATAGAGGGGACGGCGTGTGTCAAGGCCTGAAATGTGAGAGAGGGCATGGCACACTCGAGAATTACAAGGGATCAGTGTGGATCAAGGGCATAGTACTGAGTATGTATGTGTGGGTCAGGGAGGGAAGGGGCACGTGTGCATGTGTTGTGTGCAGTGTGGTGTGTACACATTCATGGTGTGGTATGTCCATGTATGTATCTGTGTGCATGTGTATGCATGGGTGTTGTGTGGCAAATGTATGTGTACATGGTGCAGTAACGTGTGTGTGTGTGTGTGTGTGTGTGTCTTGGCTCTAGCTGCTATAGCAAAATACCATTGACTGGGTGGTCATTACCTAAATGTGTAAAAAAAGGTAAAATGTAAAATGACATTTTACATGTCTACAGAGGGCAGTAGACATTTATTTCTTACAGTTCTGGAGGTTGGGAAGTCCAAGATCAAGGTTTCTGCAAATTTGGTATCTGGGAAGGGCCCTCTTCCTGGCTTGCAGAAGGCTGCCTTCTTGCTGGGCCCTCACATGTAAGAGAGAGAGAAAGAGCCCTGTTCTCTATCTCCTCTTCTAAAGGCACTAATCTCTTTATGGTGTAATGAGGTCATCTTCATGACCTCAGTAGTGTAAGCCCTGAAAGTTGTTTTTGTTTGTTTGTTTGTTTGTTTTGTAATGCAAGTGGCTAATTTAAAACTTTAATTGCCAAAGCATCTACTATCTACTAGTATTTCAAAGAGGTATCCACTTCTAAGACAGGTATCTCAAACACACACAAGCCATGCGCTAAAAAAGAGCCAGGCTACCTCCCTGCACTGAGGATCCTTTGTTTCAGAGATCTTGGACAATTTCAATAACTGATCATATCGCCCTAACCGGTTTGGTCAATGGATAGAGCGTCGGTCTGTAGACTGAAGGGTCCCAGGTTCGATTCTG
>NW_005369706.1:2844433-2893128 GCF_000412655.1 Myotis brandtii | reverse complement strand
TTTCTATCTCTCTATCCCTCTCCCTTCCTCTCTGTAAAAAATCAATAAAATATATATTTTTTTTTAAAAAAAATAACTGATCATATGGATACTTGTGTGGTTTTTCTCTCTCTTCCCATGCTTTAAATTCCCACTCTTATGTTTTAAATTCACAATAGAGAGTGACCTCACAAAAACTTAGTTCTCCACCCTTCACCCTAATAAAAACAGAATCCCAGGCTCATGTTCATTCTATCTATCTATCTATCTATCTATCTATCTATCTATCTATCAATCACCTACCTACCTACCTACCTACCTATCTCTATCACTCTCCCTCCTCCCTGCCACCTCACTGTGTGGCCCCAGGCGTGCTATGCAATTTCCAGATCCCGTGATAATAAACCTTTTTTTTTAAGTTTCCTGATGGTTATTTCTGAAAGGCATCTTGCAGTCATAGTAAGAATCACAAGGGCTGGGCTGGCCACTACTTTGGTTACTGATAGGCTGAGACCAATACAAAACACCTCATCTAAACCTAATTACCTCCCAAAGGTCTAACCTCCAAATACCATCAGATTGGGAGTTGGCTTTTCAACATGTGAATTTGGCAGGGATACGTTCAGTCCACAGCAGTATGTGTGTTGCTGATGAAAGAAACATGGGCCTGGGATTTGAAGAGTTGTATAAACCAGGAAGCTATATCCTGGCCCTTGACTTTAATACAAGATTCTGCCCAAATTGTGGGGCCATCTGTCTTTCAGGGAGATTTTGATATCACAAGAACCCAGCAATTTTACAACTGTCACTTGGTAAGTTTTCCTCCAGCTGAAGGCTCCTCTGTAGACTCAGAGGGTTCTGAGGGAGGATCCAGCTCAGTTCATTTGTGTTTCCTGTGGGAAGGGCTTTGATGCAAGGAGGGCCTCTCCCAGGTCACCTGGCAGGGAGGAGAGAGAGTGATAGAGATAGATAGGTAGGTAGGTAGGTAGATAGATAGTTCTCAAACTTGCAACTCTCCCATGAGAGTTGGGGTTGGAAGTAAAATAATGTAATTTGATTAGATCATGCTAAATAAATAGCCCAAATTCTTCCTAACACTCTACTAAACAGTACTTTATTTAATAGCATTATTAAATAGAAAATGACTCATGTGATAAGCATCCTTCATAGATATACAATCATTTGATGACATAGTCTGTCTTATCCTTTCTTTCCTTCAAGGCAAGGTGAGGACTAGTCATCTTAGCAACTATACCCTTTCAACAACCTATCAGTGGCTGACCAAGATTTGTACCTTTAGAAAAAAAGATAATGCAAAATGGCAACTATTTTGGGCCTTCTTTAAATTGCCGAGTTCGCACAGGCTGAAAGAAATGGTGATTATACATCTGGGAACAGAGGTTTGGGCCGCAGACCAGGTTTAGACAACCTCTTACTCACCAAGTAAAACTTGGTGAGTTTCCAAAATGTTAAGTTAAAAAGCTGACAATAATGGAAGAAATATGCCCATCACTTTAAGGAGAGCAGTCACGTTTTCCTCTTGAGATGATTATACCAGAACCTGACTATAAAGTAATCACTCTCATGTGACTTATTCACAGATAATCCTGATAAAATGCTCCATGACCCTGTGCCAGGGAAGCTTGACAAGAAAGAATTGGGTTTCTGTTTTTATCCCTCCAGGGCTGGTGGAAAACTCCAACTTAGTGACACAAACTTAACGTCAAACTGAGGCAGGATAGTAAGAAGCTAGGGAAATTTCTTGACATTGGAATAAGGGAAACTGAGACAAAATAATTAAACAAAGCCAAACAATTTGAGCAATTTACAGCCTGCTAATGAATCACAAGGTTTTATCTTCCCTGACCAAGGACATAAGGAGCAAATGGTTTACATATTCCAGACTCTCTCAGGGCAGACCAGCCTTGGTCAGGGCCCTCTTCAGTATCCTTCTTTAAAAACTAATCATAAAATAACCCTGACCCTTCTACACACATTATAATGAGTCAACATATGAAAGGACACACCTGAAAAGCGAATGAATATTCTGCTAAACCCTCCCCTGCCACCTCCCCTAGGATTCCCACAGGCCTCAAGACCAAGAATCACGGTGTAGCTCTCACTAGCAATACATCCACCTTGTTTCTCTGCTCTTTCTCCTGAACTCTAAGGGGCCCCATGGGACTTGCAAACAGGGGAGCAGCTCATCCAGGCTCACCCCCTGAACCTGTCTTCAAGGCCCCCTTTTTCTCTGACTTTCCGATGAGGTGACAGAAGCCCTGCCTTGGCTCACTTTTTTCACTGTGACTTTTACTTCTCAGTGAGCCAAAGCAGCCCCGCCTAGGGTCTCCCCTATTGCTTCTTCTGTCTTAAGCCTTTTCTTTGTTTCACTGTCCCCAGCTTTAATAAGCATCCTCTCAAAGTCACGTGGACTCATCTTATGAAATCTTTCCTGCATAAAGTCAGGAACCCACACATTGCTTGCTGGCCCGAGGCATTCCTGCTCTGGGTCCCATCCCCATCCAGTAACAAAACTAAGAGTAACGATTGCTTCCGAGGAGCCTATGGCTAGAACTACCCACTGCCCTGGCCAGGCTTGAACTTAGGAGACCAGGAGGTCAATTGCAGTGTGGTGACCATTTATTTTGGGGCCTCCATTTCCCTCTTATAAAATGGATATAATAATTTCTTCCTAATGGATATAATCATCTATTTCTACTAAGCTAATCAATTAAACTGGAATCAGATTGATTTGGAAAATAATTCCAATTGCAATGAGTTCATGTTTTATTTGGTTACCTTCTGTAACCCTCCTTTGGTCTGGCCTGGCCTCCTCAATCCCACCTCCAACACACACACACACACACACACACACGAATTAGAGTGGCATATGGTGATGGTTACCATACCATTTTGTACGTCTGTGCTCAGAAACTCTAGAAAAAATGAGCCCCATATCCTTTTGACCACCAAAAGCTAATACGTTTTTTTAATTGACTTTAAGAATTTTTATTTTAAGATGAACCATTATTTTATATGCCACTAGAAGAGGAAAACTGCTGCCAATTAAAATGATGTAAAATGCTGTCTTTTTTTATTTTTGTCAGTCTTGGTAGAGGTTTATCAATTTTATTAAGTTTTCCAAAGAAAACTTTTGCTTCATTGATTTTCTCAGTTGTTTTCCTATTTTCTGTTTCCTTGATATATGTTCTTATCTTTATTAATTTTTTTTCTTCTGCTTGCTCTGGGTTTATCTTGTTCTTCTTTTCCTGGTTTCTTAATGTAAGAATTTAAAATATGGATCTGAGAGCTTTCCTCTTTGTAATGTTAGCATTTAGTGCTTTAATTTCCTTCTCAACACTGCATTAAGTGCATCCTACTTATTTTGACAAGTGTATTCATAATTACTTCTGTGATTTCTTTCATAGTGTTTTACTTTCATAGGCACCTATCAAATAGTTCTTTCTAAACTGTCTACTGGTTATGTTTTGGCTTTCATATTGAATTTTTTCATTTTGGTGTGTGATGCAAGAGAAAATGGCAACTCTTTACGTATGAAACAAATACGTCAAAATAATCTCAAACAATTAAAATATGATATATATTTATAATTCCAGGCCCCAAAAGCTTATTTCTAAACTTATTTCTTTTTTCAATCAGTTTCTTCAATATTGTCCATTAAATAGTGCAAAATTTTTATTGGGAAAAGACAGTCAGGAAGGTGCATCCTGAAGAGGCCAAGGCTGTACATACGGCTTCTGCACAGGAGGCAGAATGCTGAGTCAAGAGAAAATGGCAAAACTTCCAATCTGGTAAATAAAAATCAAATGAAATGTTTTCTCTGGTTTCATGTATCTGCAACAAAGGCTGAGAAAGCTAATAAAGTTGATTACAAGCAGCCAGTAAGGTTTTTTGCTATCCTGGGCCTGTCTATATAGTACTGGGTCTCAACTAAGATTCAAAGTGATTTAGAAAAAGTTACTTTTAATGAAATATCTATATAAGACAAGAGTTATATTAGCATACATTAATAAAGCAAAAAAGAAAAACCAACCGAAAGAAAGAAATTTGAAAATTTCAACATTAATTACAACAATACCATTCCAATTAATCGTATCCTGGTTAGGCAGGAATTGTAGAGCTCTAAGCTGTAAACACCTAGCCCCAGAAAGATGTAATTAAGACACATTAGGAAAATGAGTAGCATGCTATATACTGAGGAAATATATGTGCAGTCTGACAAAGGACATATATCCAGAATATAAAAAAGAACGTTGGCAAATCAACAATCAAAAGACAAGCCACCTAATTTTAAAAATAAACAAAATATTCGAAAAGGCACTTTACAAAAGGAAGCATGAGTGGGCATGAAACACATGGAAGTTGCCAGCACTAGTCATCAGGGAAATGCAAATGAAAATCACAAGATACGGTAGGTGTCCCCCCAAAAATGTAATCACACTTTGAGTGACTATAAAGTCAGTGTTTATTAACATATAGTTCATTTTCAAAATTTAAAAAAATCTACAGTAATGAATATGAATATATATATTTTTTGTCAATGTCTGCTTTCAAACTGATGACCGCTCTGGTCCAAGCATTGCAAATAACGTGAAGTAATGGAATTGCAAACATCAAGAATCATTTCCTTCGGTATTTGTGACCCTCAATTAATCAACTGTTGCCAGTTTTATACCATAAACTTTATCTTTTATGTACCCCCATAAAAAAGTCTAGTGGATAAATTTTCTTTGTTCAAAGCTTAGTCTAGCTTCCCCCATTATTTCAACCAGTTACACCTGAAAAGGAGTGAAAATTGAGTGAGTTATCAGCATTTGTTATAATTATAAAGGCAGTGTTTGTACTTCAACTGTGCTTTCAAACTTCCAGTAGCAGTTTAGGATGAATTTACTGTGTTGAAAGCTTAATCTGGCTGAAAATAAAGAAACATCAATTCAACTATCAGCTGTTAAAGTACCAAAAATGTTTTTGGGACACCCTATATCTCACACTTACTAGAAAGGCTATCAAGTACAAAATACAACAGCGAATGTCAGGGATGTGGCACAACTGGAGCTTGTATACTTACTGGGGAAAATGAAAATGGTAGAACCACTTTGAAGAACTATTTGGAAGTTTCTTAGAAAGTTAAGCAAACACTTTACCATATGACCCATCATTCCCACTAAAAGTCCATTTCTGCCCAGTCCTCAACACTCACATGTTGCTTTCCTCTCTCCGAAATCTTCCATGTCTTTATCTTACTATTCTCATGTTTCTTATAGTCCCTCTTTTTTTTCCATCTCAAGTGAATTCTCCCTAATTAACCATAAAGGGATTAATTTCTTCCACATTTATTCTAAGAGGTATATATGTGATGATATAAAATAAAAATGATTTAGGATTAGCTGTGTATTTTGCCTAAATAAGATGGCAACTATTTTTGACAGCTACAAATGTTAGTTCTATGTCAATAGTAACAATGATAATAGAACAAAGAAAGACAATATTTAGATTTAAAATTCTTTTCTTGTATAAATAATTCAGAGTCTTTAGCAATGGAAAAAAAATCACATCATAGTCATTTTGAAAAGTTCATTTATTATATACCAATATACACTTTCTGTAATAAAAAAAAGCCTCCCAATACATTGAACCATCTTATAAATGAAATAAGAAAATAAAATTTTCATCTGTTTACAAATGGGGTTAAATTAACCATATGTATGTCTGCCCTGCAGTCTGAATTCATCCCGAAATGGCCATGAGAAAGAAATGGTGCTTCATTATGGGGCACTGTAGTATTGCTCTTGAGTATTTATATAATTACATATGTTGACATTTTTAAGTTAGTCATTTCAAATGTAAAACATTCAAAATATATACAGATTTTACAGTTTTCCATTTTTTGTTAATTATTGATATTTACATTTAAAAACATTCAGATTAAACATTTTTTTAACACTCAGAAAGTATCTTTTCCACTTGCTATCTCTTTAGATGAATGAAAATACATCTTAAAGATGCTGTTTGGAAAATTTTTTCCAATAATAGTAACTTAAAAGTTATGATAGTTTCTAGTAATGTTCAATTTCCATAAAAAAGTGCACCATTTTACAGTATTGTGCCTCTAGAAAATAATACACAAAACAAATATATTTTCTTATAGCACATTCCAGAAAAACTATTGGAATATGATTTAATATTATCATACTTATATGACACTTGTATTTCATACTTGGCTTTACTAAAATATAAAATATAGAACAAATGTTCTTGCTACTGATTTGAAAAAAAAAGTAGCAAACTCCAGAAATTCCAGGCGGTAAGTACTATTTTTTAAATCCATTTCATGTATGTTGTAGAAGTGAGCAAAAATAATAGTTTGCTTCTCCTTGTAGTGTTAGCATTTATTTTTATGGAGAACCACTCAACATTGTATTAAATGGCAAATAAATGTCAGCAAACACCTGTCTAAGATATAATGAACTAAATGCTATTGTAGTTATGCTAAATTAAATGAACAGTATTATTAATAATTATTTGCAAATAAGAACTTATTTTCTTGCAGGTGATTATGATATTACTGTAAACATTGAAAAAGAACATTACTGAGCTATGTATAACTTAGGTTTCAAATTTAAAATATCCCCAATAGACAGATACATACAAATGGATTTTTGAGCCCATCAACTTAATTCCCTGCCCTCACCCCAAATAATATAAATGTTTTGACTGTAATGAGAGACAAACTACACATGTAAAAAATAAAAATCAAATGTACCATACATTAAACTCTGGCGACTACAGAATAAGATTATATACACAAACATATAGCAATCACAGTTTCCTGCACTGAATGTTTAGCAAATAAAAATGTATCAAACAATACTGGGTAGTGTACCTCCACATGAATTGTGGTCTTCTAAAAATTCTGAATGAGAATGGAAGACGAGAGGGAGAGCATTGTTCAATAATAAAAGTATGATAAGAGGACTAGGACTAATATGAAAAAGCAAATGCTTCCAGAACAGGCAGTTTAGCTATAAGCATTATTTTTGTTGTTGCTCTATAATTTAAATAAGACCCCTCTCTTAATGTTTAAAAAAAAGTCTAAATGAAGAAGTCATTAATTCAATGTCACAAATAGGATGGGCAAAATATTCTTTTACTGTTGATAATAAGATATTCTAGCCTGGTGTCTGATCATTCATGTATCTTACAGGGACAGTTTGTAAGACATGCCTTTTGCCTGTTATTAAATAGATCCAAAGTGTTTAGTGCAAGATTAGGGGAAGGCATTAAGTGGTGATAGCTTTGCCACCAGGGCATTTCGTTTGATATTCTGAGAATAAAGTATTTGGTACTATGGAAAGGGGGAGGGGACTATCTGATGACCATTACACTCAGCTACCCTTATTCTGCTTGTACAACAGCAAAAATACATCATCTTATACTCCTCTGGCAAAACCTGGGTAGAAATGTGCACCACAGATTTTAAACACATAAGCAGCCACTCTTGACAAAAATGATGATTTTCTCTTCTGAAGGTGCCTGGTGATGTTACTGGTGAATATCTTTGGAATCTTCTTGTTACTTCCTATGAATAACATTCCAATCATCAGGGTAAAATAGCTCACATGTCCTTTGGAGCATAATTTGTAACCACTTCCAGTAGAAAAAGAAAGTATTTTTCTTTGGGTTAGTGATGCTTAGTATTTGGGGGGTTGTAAATCCAGTCAGTGATAATGAGCGCCATGCTTCCACTCATGAAGATGATGCCAACCACGAGGAAAATTAAAGCCTGTAAGTCAGAGAGAACTTGTTAGGAACACAGAAACCATCCTTACTTAGCAAAGCTTGTGCTAAGTCAGTAAACAGTAAATTGTTTACCTAAGTCAGCAATCTGATTTGCCTATTGAATTGTATTATTCTTATAGCTCAGCTATCTATGCCTAGCAATTCAGTCAATTTAGAACCCTAGTTCAGGAAAGAGGGTGAATACATTAGAGAGATTGTAACCCAAATGTTCAAAATACGGTAATGGTTCATTGATTTGGTACATCAAAATGATGGAATACCCTGGAATCATTAAAAAGTCAAGCAACAGAAAACAATTGAATGACCAGGGGAGAGCTCACAGTCTTTTAGGTGAAAAAAGGCAGGTCATAAAAGAGTAGTAGGTGTGATGAAAATTTATAAAGCAAACAAAAATAAAATCCTAATATATGTTGCATATTCCTTGGGGAAAAAAACGAAGTGTGTGTGTGTGTGTGTGTGTGTGTGTGTGTGTGTGTGTATGTGTATAATACAATGCTTTAGAACAGTAACACTAGAAACAGCCTTATTTAGTACCACACAGGTCAATCTCTCAATTCTATATACTAGGAAGCAGCTGCTAATTTCTTTTTAACTTGAAAGAATCTAGAATATAATTTTACTCATTTTTACATCTGATCAACTGAAAATGGGTCACAAAAAGGACAAGTAACTTGCCAAGGTCACACTGCTATAAAGCCCAAGGAAGACTATCTAGAGTAGAAACTTGGGGGTGAGATGATTGGAGGAGCTTTTGATACCAAATTGTCCCAAAAAACCCCAAGAGGTGAATGACTCCCAGGCAAAATTAAGTGTAATTCATTAAGAGGCATTCTTTTCAAGTCTTAATATAAGACTTTATTAAGCAGTCATGGATAATATGTAATTATTGGGAAAACAATTATTTCTAGTGTATTTTTCTGTGGTTATATTACAGAAAAGAAGTACATACTCTCTAGTTTCATAAAACTCTATTTCATATCTAAAGAGGTTAACTGGGAAAGGAGTGCTTCTGCTCTGGATCTCAGTCCACACTAGAGGACAGCAAGCTCCTGTGGAGGGGAAAACAAAAGCAACATCTTTTCTTTTGGCCTTACAAACCTAACGAATATGGCCAAAGTGTTTATGAACACTGTCCTTCCTGCGTAATTTCCCATAAAATAGTGCCACAAACGCTGAGTGGGGGAGATAGGATGCATGTGTGCCTGTGGGAGAGCTCCATTAGCCTCTGACAGGTAGGAAGAACTCAGCCCAAGATATTAGGTATTTGAAGAGAAGAAATCCCGGAATCATCTGAGCCAGAACTCAGCCTTCTTTCTCTCCACCAGAGAATTCCAATTCACCTTTGATTGTTCATTCTTGTTCAGCAATTCATATTTTTTTTGAACCATGTGTATTTTCTGGTTTATTCTGAGTAGTCAAAGAACAAGTTATAATGGGGAAAATTGCAAGTCTTACTTACCCCAACCTTTTGGGGTGACCGAAGAGGTTCTTTCTTGACAAGTTTAAGATAAAAAGCTGCTGGGAGAATGAAGATCAGCATAGTGGCAGAAGAAGCCCCTGAGGAGAGAAACACCGGACAGGTCAACGTCTTACATAGCAGATCTGACTCAGCAAACCAGACACCAGATCTAAAGCTGCCCTAATCTTAGCACTAAATCCACTGTAAGATCCTCTGTGTTGCTTATTCAAAGAAGATATGTGTATAAGGAAAATTAAACTATACCTAACATCATAGCTGCATACTAAGTACACATAACCTATAATCAATAATAAAACGACCAAATGTTACAAATTTACAGGAAATTAATCCTATATAATAAAAGCCCAGCGACCGAATGGCAGAATGACCAAAACGACAGGAACAACTGAGGCCCCTCACCCTGGCTGGCCCCGCCCCCAATCGGCCCCCATCGGGGTGGGCCAACTGGACCCCACCAGTGCACGAATTTGTGCACTGGGCCTCTAGTAATACAATAAGCATCTACTAAGGAGGCTGAACTCATCACGCACCCTTCCTATTTACTTCTAACTTTTCAAGTTGCTTTTACCTAAGTTTTAGAAGTTTTATACAGTATTGTATTTAAAGTTGTAGTAAACCCCCAAATCAGCAGAATAAAAATATTAAATATATTAGCAGGCCACACAGTTAAGGGAAATAATATGCTTTACAAAATCAATCTCCTCCTCCTCCAAAGATATCCTTAATTCTCAGCTAATCACAGACCTGAGAGAGCATCCCGAGGGTAAAATCTGTCTCCCTTATTTTTTGCTGCAGAGTTAAGACCTAAGTGCAAACCCAGGGTCCACTCCAAGGTATAGGACTTGACTTCTGTGGGGCTCAGTTTCCTCATCTGTCAGAAAAGGCAGCTGGACTAGACGACCTGTAAGGTAGCTTTTGGCACTAACATTTTCGGATTGTGTGAGTAACTTCCAGTGTCACCTGAGAGGGAGGGAAGGTGACAGCTGGAGCCCCATGGGACTATTAGGAAGCCTGGGAGCCTCAGACAGATGGGGATTCTTGGCCTCCCAGCAGAGGCTCCCTGTCTGCCATTTAAGGGGCTATCAGTTTGAGTTGACTACATGAAAAGGTGGAGGGATTAAGAAGTACAAGTCGGTAGTTACAAAATAGTCACAGGGATGTAAAGTACAGCCTAGGGAATAAAGTAAAAAATATTGTGATAACTATGTATGATTTCAGACGCGTGCTGGAAATTTCAGGGGGAACACTTCATTAAAGTATATGGTTATCTAACCAGTATACGGTACACCTGAAACTAATACGAATTAATAGTGAATGTAAACTGTAATTGAACAACAAATTTTTTTTTAAAAAAGTAGATGGGGGAAAAAAGCCTTTCTGAAACTCACCTATGAATCCAAAGATGTATTTTATAGTTGGCACAAGGATGACCAAAATATTGTTAAGTGCAATAAGCATGGCTGCAATCACGATATGTCTTATCCAGCTGAAGGGCCTTTTGGGAAATAGCAGTGTTGTCACTGACGTACGAATCTGCAACAAGAAAGTTCAAAGGCAAGGTCACTGCTTTGTTTTTTACTTTATTATTTAAAACTAGAGGCCCGGTGCACAAATTCGTGCACGGGTGGGGTCCCTCAGCCTGGCCGGCGATCGGGGCCAATCAGGGCCGTCTCGCCCAGTCCAGGTGGAGGGAGTGCAGGAGGTTGCCTGGCCGGGGGAGGTTGGCTGTGGGAGCGTGCTGACCACCAGGGGTCAGCTCCTGCATTGGACATCTGCCCCCTGGTGGTGTCATAGCGACTGGTCGTTCAGTCAACCAGTTGTAACTGTCACTTAGGCTTTGATATGTATAGATATTCTCATTGCTCTGGGGCATTTTCTTTGTTTCTCCTTTTTCTCCCAGAAAATACCTTGATGCTGATTTTTTTTTTTTAGAATTTTCTTACTGTGATAAAATACACATAACACAAAATTCACCATCTTAACCATTTTTAAGTGTACAGTTCAGTGGTAATAAGTAAATTCATATTTTCATATGTACATACAGTATAAGTACAGTATAATAATTTTTTCTTAAAATCTGTCAGAAAGAGATAAAATAACTGATAAGAGATATAAATCAGAGGTAGTAAAACCCTTGTTGATTTCTAATTATGTCTTGTCAGACTGGAGCAAGCATTAAGGGTGAGCACTGAATTGATTTGCATGGGATTGCAAATGGAATCTTTACAAACCTGGGTTTTTCTTAACTTTGCTTTGCACTTAACATGTTTTTTTTTTCCACCTGATTTTTTAAAAATGATACTGTGTTTACTCCTTTCTCTTTTTACCCGTTTAGTCACCCCCACCCCGCCAATTATAGATTATAAATACACAAAAGACAAAGGACAGGACCTAATAATGTTAACATTCCTCAGAGTTTCTAGCTTAGAGTCTTGCATACAGCAGGCACTCAGTAAATGTTGAATTAAATGGAACAGAACAAATCTTCCCCCTCCCTTCAGGGTCCTTGACAGATTTCAGCCCTATTTTAGTGACTGAAATAAGTAGGTGAAGGGTCAGGAGAGGCTCCTTTGGCAGCAGCTGCTCAAGTTACTCTGATGTAACTGGATGAAAAGGTCCTTTGGAGTAGAGGGAGCGCCAGTTATGTTTGAACAGCTTAACAAAGTTGGAAATACTCTTATCTTTGGACTCTTAGAAGACACTTTTAACTTTGTGGAATTAGTCTATTGGCTTTTCAATAAGTGAGCACTTCATTTAAGCTGGGACATCACATTTTTAGAAATGCTGGGATTGATTTGCACTTTAAAATTTTACTTCTGAAGTCTCTTAATGGCATGGAGATGGGAATTTACTTAAAAGAGAAAATGTAAAATATAGTATTTTGAAACACATGTATGAACGACAAAAACTTCGAACTGAATTGCTTGCAGTTTCTAATGTGACATTCCTTTCATACCACTGCACCAAAATTAAAGCCATCTGTTCAGGTTTATAAAGCAATTTCATTTCCAGAATGGCAAACCAGAGAGTCTCTGGAAATGGTTTAAGAGCGACTTTGTAACGGATTTTAAAAATTGGATTAGCAAAAATTATGAAAGTCATTGTGAAAAGGACTGAGGAAAGCAAATGCCTTTATTTTGTTTTCCCAGCAGCTTATAAATTCTACATTATGTCCTATTTAATGCTGTCCAATCTGGTCTAATCAGTGGGCTTGAAATGAGCTTTCTATGGTACATACATAGTGCTAAAGGGTTCATTTGTCTGAAGTGCTACATTTATAGAATAAACAACTAGAATATAGGTTATTTCCAGGCAGAGGTCACATCTAAGTGCTTTTTAGTCCTTTGTTAAAATAACACATTTAACTGAATAAGCTGAGTTAGAGGCAATCCTGTATGTACAGTATAAGTGGTTTCTTAAGGTCATATGGCTCCCAGAAGGATGAAGGTTTAGCATAATGAGCACTGGTTGGAGTAGATGGTGAAAGCTTGTTCCTCATGGTGAATAAGGAATAACAAAATCCAAATGGAACTGAAGATGTTTAGAGTTGCCAGTGTATTCCTGAAGAGGGCGATAGGGCAAGCAGGGAGTCAGCAGGCTGCTGGTGATGGTAGGGGGAGGTGGAAAAGAACGGAAGGAAACCTGCTGGTCATTCCATGTTAAAATGCAGCCTTGAGATGTGAGCCTGGGATCAAAAGATCCTCAGCAATTCTGTTTACCTATGTCAGCATAGAGATCACTCTGGCTTATTACCCACAAAGCACTGCCTGCTGTCCACTTATCTAAGTGCCCTTTTCTCTACAGACACAAACTGATAAGAACCTGGAAATGTGGGTCAGATGCTGTGGGTGGGGGAAGTCCCCAGCAACCGCCATAGCTTCCAACTCTGAATGATTCCAGAAAAGTTCCAGAGCTCTAGAGAAAACTTGTTATTCCCAGAGAGCGTGTTCTGAATGGGAGCCTTACTTAGGAGGTGCTATGTTCTAATGTAGGACCCGACGTGAAAGTCAGAAATGCGGAGGGAGAGGAGAAAGTGGGAGCCTTAGGTCTAAATTCTAAAAAAATAAAACTAAAAATAAAAAAATTCTATTGCTTAGGAGTAAATCACAGTTTCACTTTGTAGGATTGCTTAGGACAATACCTATGGATCACGATTCTATTCCAGTTTACATAGCAACATCTGCCATATTCCTATGCCTACCTCTACATACACTTAAAAACACATCTGAAGGCAACAGACATGAAAAGAATGACTTTACTATGATATAATGAAATAGAAATAGCTAGAGAATCTGAGACTTGATCTCTTTTTTGTAAGGTGTGGCAGGTGGAATTTGAGTCTCTGTGTTCTTGATAAACCTGTTAGAATTATTTGCTTTTCTGTTTTTCATGGTGTTGTGTGAATTGTACTATGTAAAGGGAAGTATAAGCTAATATGCATTATTAGTCCTTGGGGAGGACTAACAGACACTCCTGCCCCATATCATCTCCCTTCTACTACTAAGAAAGAGAAATGTTGGGCTGCCAGTGAAAAAGCTCGTGTCTAAATTCACTTCATTTATTCATCTGCTCAACAAACATTGCAAGCTCTCACTATGTGCATTTGAGTAAGAAGGAAAAAACTAATCTAACTGGAGAAAAGAAAGATAATAAATGGATTAATCGAAGGAAAAACCATCCAACCATCTTACAGCAACAAAACCATTCTCATATCTTCCTGGGTTTGTAAGAAAGAGAGCCCAGTTACATGTTGAAAGAAAAAGAAAAAAAAACAAAACCCAAAAACCCAACCCTAAAATTGACAAATTTTAATCCAGATTAGGTTTTATTTGCTTGTTTGTTCTATTATTTATATGGGGATATTGAGGCAAACTAAATACACTTCTTATTGGTCAAGAGTCTGTTAACACATAGAAACCTGCCAAGAGAACCATGCTGAGACTCGGCATTTGACACATTGAAAATCCTGGCTCTAAATTGTAAGAAACAAACAAAAACAACACTAACAATGTCCTCTGTCACCTTGGGGGAAGTGAATGTCGCCTTGTGGCACTTGGCTGGGACAAGGAAGCTGACCCATCCATCACATCCACAGAGCTGGGTTTATTCAGCCCAGATCCTCACCCAAACTGGAATTGCTGACAAATGTCAGCAAGTGGAATGGCCTAACACTTTTGCTAGAAAAGGGAGTTTGTACATCTCAGGAAAAGGCAGATTCATTTGAAGATGGTTTTCCTTGGAAAACATTGCTGATATTGTCCTACGCCAGTCATTCCCTAACCTCCAGGGATTTACAACCAGGAGAAAGGTGGACAAGTATACAGATCATCTCAGTGTAACATTGTGAGGGCAAAACAGAATTACAGGCACCGTGTTTCATAAATGCAAAGGTTGAGTGAAAATAAATAGTGAAGAATAGCAGTTATTTTTCTGAAATTTGTTTCCTATGGTTAACTTTGGTTCTAACAGACATCTAATGGGGGATATTTCCAGCCTACTGCCCTTCCTGATGGTAGTGGTGCCTTATCTATCACATATTCCATGGATGTTGGGGTTATTAATGTCGAGGTGAAATGGTCACCAGTATATGAAAAGCTGACTTTTACTTTCCATTGCCATGATCCAGACAGCACTGTAATGCTATGAGTGCTGTGTTAGTTTACCTGGTACTGAATAGCTGTGTGACCACAGCCAAGTCTTAATCCCCTGACACCAAGACTTAAAAGCACTGTATTCAGGGTTTATGAATAAAGCAATACAGAAGCACATACCAGATTTCTTTTACAAAATGCTTTGATTCAACAGTGATGTGCCTACTGTGTACCAAAATGTAGTTAGTGATCTTTACATATAAAAAGAAGGGCTCCCAATATTCTTTTCCCAGTGATGTGATTTGCTTAGAAATTCTACCCTATAATACACTTCCTGTCTACAGCTGTCTTCTGCCTTGTATCCATGTTGGAGCTGATTTTAGGCTAAAGCTGTGTACATGTCATTTGAAATACTTTCAGATATATGAGAGGCAAGACATTATTTAACAGTAAATATTAGCCAACATAGCAATAAGGATCTGATTTCATGCACTCATGAAAAAGGAATGTGCCAAAAAATATTTCAGCACACACACTGCATTTAAAGTGACCACAGAGTCATTATATGAGCAGTCCTCCTCTGCTTGGCCCTGTATGGAACATTCTGTACAGGACACTGCCGGTTACTGTGTCGCTTATTTTCCCCCCTAAAATGAATGAGTAAATTCAGTGTTTATGAAAGGAGAAGAGTTGGCAGGAGAACACAGACCTATGTTTATCCATAGGTGGTGGTTTTAACTCACGCAGCCCAAATCTCTACAACCAGCCCCGCTCTGTGATCCCAGAAAACTGACGCCAATGCAAATGCCAGGAAGGGGCACGCCAGTGAGGACTTGTGTCAGCTTGGGGGGCAGTAGAAGAGATATATGATGGATAATGTAACTTTTCCAAAAAATTTGGTTTTAGGATGCCATTTACTTCACATGAACCCCTTTTAATTAGTCTTCAAGGAATTAGGTTAAATAATATGACTTTTGGATGTTACTGTGGCACAATAAACTGGGGTGGGGGGATGAAATACCTTCAAAACTGTGGTGAAATGTAATATGAGTTGAAAGTTATTGTGGTTTTGGCTTTCAAGTGTCAGAAGTTATATGAACTCCTACTCATTTCTACTAATGCACAAGATAGAAGTTCAAGATCTGTTTTTTTTATTTTAAATTTAAAAATAAATTTCAGCCTCCATAAAGCTGGAAAATAAATAAAAATAAATTTCATAATTTCCCCCCCACACACACTTTAAAAATACCTAACATCTAAAAATACTTGCTCTATAGTCAATTTTAAGTGACTCCAAAATGCTGTATAAAAATAATAATATTCCTCGGGCATTGCGATTGCAAACTCACATTATAATTAAGCCCATATCAAGTCAGAACATATGTACTAATCTACGGAGTCAAGCAGGATTCTTTCCTCAAAGCTCCATGTACTTACTGGGAACAGGACGATGGGCACCGTTAGTGTTACTGCCACAAGGACCGCCAGGCGTACCATGAGGAGAGGGGTGTCGAATGTGTACACTTTGATGTAAGCATGAAGCAATTCATCTTCAACTTCTCCTACAAAGAGGAAGAATAGAAAGAGTCCATTTGGTTACCTCTGGCAACATTCTACAGAGGGAACATAGTACAGTAGAAACAACTCATGTTGGCGAATCCAGACACTTCTGTTTTTACTGTGTCTCTGAGCTTATTAGCTGTGTGACCATTGAACAAAGGGGCCCTGAAGCTTATACATTGCAGAGGCTATTATGCATGGTGACACATCTATCTCTGCTCCACTGAAGCATCACAAAACAGATGATAGACTGAGGTGCCCTGGTTCAAGGTCATGAAAGGCCCAAGCACCACCAGTTGTCCCTCACATCCTGACACCACCACCCCCTCGACCCCCACCTGCCCAGTCAGCCTGAGGCAGCTTCTCCTAACCCAGTATGGAAGCCCTAGTACAATTGATCTACAACATTTCTTCAAGCTCAACGATTATGACTCCATGACAACATGGATACACATACATTTGGATTTTTCAAGTTTTTGCTTGTCTTATGAAACTCAGAGTCAATATAAGTAACATTCAAGGATGAGTTAGTATTAGTTTTACAGGGTCTCTCAATGAATATTGTGCTAAGACTAAGATGCCGCCCTCCTGGAAAACACAGTCATTTAGAATTTCAAGCACAAATGACAAGGAGGTGCTAATAGAATCAGATGCAGTCTGTTTGTCCCATTACTCCCCTCAAAATCAGACAAAGAGGATAAAAAAATATCTTCAGTGGTATTGACCGGACTTTCATTAACTCACAAGCAGCAAGGACTTAATGCCCACTCTAAAGCAAGTACTTGGTTAATAGCCAAATATTGGTCAAATAGAATAAAAGTCAATCAAATGGTGCTTTCCCTCACCCAGTCTTTCCCCTCAACTTGTCTTGCAAACAATTTAATTTACCAAGTCACTCAGAAAAATGCAAAAAGTTAAGTTTATACAAAAAGTATATTTATGATTAGTGTGAACAAATACTAGCAGGCCAATGTTTGACTCCCTGAAATTTGTCTGTAGGGCCATGCTTCGGAGAAGGGAATGACAATCCTACTCCTTTTGTGTCCTGTTAAGATGCCATAGAGGAAGTGTTTTAGGCATAATCTAATGGGGCCACGTCACATTTTGTTTTGATAGTACATTCCCAGATTGAAGGGAATTCTGGCATGTACTTTCCTTTCTTTAGGAAACCATTCATTATAACAGAATAGAATAGGATGAGCAAAAAATGTTGCCTGATGCTCCCAGCCCTCAGATTTGACTTAACTGGTAAATAAAAAACAGGTTCTAACTCTAGAATGTTGTACTTTTTCTGCCATTTGCTTGGTAGGTAGTTATTCTACCAATAGAGCTTTACAACATGCAATTGGATTCACTCTCATTGCTTCTAGCCTGAGATGGACTAGGGAGTCAAACCAAAGAAATACCACCTATCCCAGAAGGAAAATACTTAAATTTTTAGGAATTAAAAAATGTATGAATTTACAAATTGTTGTAATTTGTTAGCCAATCTGGTTCAGGTCCTATTTTCTTGGGTCAAGTGACAAGGTTAAGAGAGCATGTTAACCAAGTACTTGTATCTACAATTCATGCTGCTTAAGAGGGTAACTAAAAGAATGATACCTACTGGGGTTAATGATCAGTTCAGCCAGGATTTGCACAAAGAGAATGACTTTGACAGAGTGACCTACCATAAAATGTTAGGTAACCAAAGAGGGCAGCAAGCAGGTACATGATGAGCATCCCCGTGATGGAAATATTTGACACTGTCTGCATCTTCCTCCGGGACCGACTGGAAATAAAATGAACACTGAGTTTTGTTTCTTTAAATTTATGAACAGGTCACTTTTTAAAATGAAAATAAGAAAATAATGAAAGGATGTATGTCATTATAAAACCTCATTCCTGATGCAAAAGCATAGCTTTTTTAAATTTGTCTTATAAAGGATTTGTTTCCATTTTTCTAAAACATTACTCCTTCAGTCTTAGAAACAACTACCTTCCTAAAAGAGGACAAGTTTATTTCCTGTTGACAAGTAAGCTTGTCTACTGAGTATTTAACAATGTAATTAACATGAAAGCCTTAATATTTCATAGTGGGGTGGGTTTAATGAGGACAAGTACCTACGTGAATCAGCAAAACCCTACCTCTAGGAGTTCTATTATTACCAGGATACTTGATATTATTACCTGGACAGCTTCTAGAAACCATTCAGGAAGGCACACAGTGGCTTGAAGTCAATTGGCAGGCCTCTAGAGTAACTGCTACATGTGATTTTCCAAGACATCAAAATAATTTAAAATTCAAAAAAATTTTTATGAAATAAATCAGAATTTATGGGGAAAGTTATTGCTACTTAGTAAAAATGAAGACTGAGATTGTTCATGTCTGTGTTAAAGAAGTTGAACCAATTATATGACATTATCCCTTAAGGCCAAAGAGGGAAGCTGCTATTATAGTGGGCTCAGATCCAACTCATCCTCAAGTGGATGCAACAATCTCAAAGGGCAAAGAGTATTAATGACATAGAATATCAGCTGGAAGAAACAAGATTGTCTAGCCAGTGTCTCCATTGTACAGGTAAGACAATGGAGGTCAGATATTGGCACATCTCTGTGGTCAATGTCTTCTAGACAAGGGTTAGGGACTGACTACAGGTGACCTCAGTGGCCTAGTAAGGTCACCCTAACCATAATTTTTAATCTTTATGAGTGTGGTAGTTTCCAGTTCAAGTGACATCACTTCTTTCCGCCAAAATTAAAATTTGAATTCTCCGTGCCTGCCAAAATCCTTACAGCAACTGGCTTCTCCTCTTCCCTGGACCCTCCCCTGGACCATTAGGGTGGAGGAATAGAAGAGACGGACGTAGAGAAGGTAGTGCGGTGAGGGGTCTGACTCACGCCTTTCTGGTTAAAGCACATTACAGAAGAGTAGTTACAGCGCAAATTCTCTGAAGAGAAAGCTATAAACCATGCTACTGAATAAAGCACGTTAGAACATATGAGCCTATTTTCAAAGCAAATTAGAATGCTAAAATGATGGCTGCCTTACTCTTTAAGTTCACTGTAGATGGGAAGGACCTCAGGGTGGCAAACAAAAGCAAATGCTAGGATAGGAATTGCATAGGCCGTCTGAAAAACAAAGACAATACCACATGTTTAGCATTCCAACACGGATGGCAATCCCAGGCCACCTCAGCTTATGAAATAAATGCTCAGAGGCCACACTACTAGGCTCATTAGAGACCCAGGCCTCGCACTTACCCGGGAGTTGAATACAAAGTATTTGGGTTGACACTTGTCATCACTGTGTGCTTCATACTCTACTCCGCTGCCATGAAGAGAGTCCTTGGCCGGGTTGTCATCGAGCCCTGCAGGATTCTGGTGGGTGTAATCCATCATGAAGTTCACACCACTGCTCTCAGAGTTGTTGGGTAACATTACCAAGTGCATTGGAAATGTATTGTTGAATGTCAGATTTCCAACATTGTGATCCAGATTGGGCAGAGGGCAGGGTATTTGGAATTTCTTATAAATCACCTAGACCCAATCATAAAAAACAACAGTGTTAGCCTTTTGAACACAATGATATGAAAATCTGTATGTGTGCCTTATGGGATGAAGGTGAGGGGCCTCTGCTGATGATTCCTTTTAGGCTAATGGACAATGGAGACTCCCTCTATCTAGCCTCTGTTCTAAGGAAAGAGCTGGAACTATAGTTGGAAGCCCTACCCCTTAAAGTCAACAAGACAGTATTCTGCATGAATCCATCCTAAGCTTCATTCATACTCTTCCATTAGAAAGATGATCATTTCCTTGCTCTGCCTCATGTCTTTTATTTTTTCAAACTAATAATAATATGGGTTATTAAAAACTCCCTTCTCCTTTACCTCTTTGGAGAAATGCTGTATAAAATCTGGCACCCATGATATTACAAGAAATTCCTTTTTGGTGGGGATTGGGGACAGGTGAGGAGAGGGATTTCTTCTTTAATCCCACTGTGGTTGCCCTCTCTTCATAGGTAGAATGATTAAGAGAAAATGGCTAATTCATGCAGATATGGCTAATTCGGTAGCCTACTCATTTCTCTTCTAGGACTCTTATCTTCTTCTGCCACCTTCTAAATACTAGGTTATTGTCATGTTCCCACCTGAAGTATTCTTTTGGTCCAAATATATATTGTGTGCCTAAAACATACTATTATCAATGGTCTTGACATTCTAACTCAACTATTTTTAAACTCATGACTGTTCTTTTCTCATTCCAAATTAGAATACAAAAAAAATATTGTTTGTGATGCAAGAACTATTTCATGCTAGTGAGGTGCTTGAACAACAACAAAAAAGAACACTAATTCAGGCACTAAACGCATCTCATGCTATAAGAATCATGTCAATAAATCACTTACCACACTGACAAAAAACACCATGCAGGTAAGAGAAAATCCACTGGTATAACCAAGGTAACCTAGGAGTTAGCAGAGAAATTATGGAAGGTGAATATGGCATCTACAATCAGCTTACTATAAATATAAAACAAAAATAAAAATAAAAAACAACTTTACCTAAATTTTTAAGTAGAGAAAGTGGGAGAATGATTCCAACAGACACAAATATGACGAGGTAGTTGCCATTGAGGTACCATTCTCTAGAAGAGAAAGACAGACCAGAATATTGGGATTGGAAAAGACCAACTAGAATGAGTCACTTGTTATTACAGAGAGAACATAAGACCTACCCAGTATTTTCTTCAAGTCCCATGAATGCTTTGATTACTTCAGGTAGTTCGTATTTAATGATAAAGAGGTAGCTTGACATTGCTAAAATGAAAAGCATAACAGCTTAGTAGAGTGCACAGCATTAAAGTCACGGGCAAGTTGTGAGAAGTCCTTGCATTTGAGATACACATTCTTCCCAGTAAGGTGCACATTTAGTCCCCCAAATGGCAAGGAAAGTTCCCCACTGTGTATTCTGTACTGCTTCCAAGTTCTTTCCAAAAATAGCCATTTGGCCCTCTGGCTCTTGCGTCTGGAACTTCGCTAACAGTATCAATAACGATTCTGTGTTCAATCCTGCTCTGAGGTTTTCAGTGAAGCTGCACTTTGAATGTTTTCCCCTCATTAGTTATAAGTCATCAGGGACTGTGCTGGGTGATCCTGTCTTAGTGTCTATAACTTGAGGAAGGGCCTGGCAACAAAAGGCCTGGGTGCACCAGGGTAGACTACGTGTCCCTCTAGCTCTCTCCAGGTGGGTGCCAGTCCAGTCCTCTGTCTAGTCTGGCATCATACTTGATTGATAAAAGAATACAGGAGTGGATAGCTCCTCCTCCCGTGGTCAATGAAATTTTTCCTCCTCTGCATCCTGGCCTTTCTTTGGCCAAATAAGAAATTATACGAAGTGGCCACATTTCTTGAGCATTTAGATAAGTGATAGATGTGTGATCATGCACTCTTCTAAAAACCAGATGAAATCTATAAACCCAATCCCTGGAAAAACGTTCAGTATATGTGTATATATGCATAATATATAATTTTGCCTACAACTGTAGGGATTTATGCAACATCCCTTTCTCAGTTCCATCCACTCAGTGATTTGTTATTTGACACACCGTCAAAAGTCTCAATTAAAAATAAACTGGCGGGTTTTACATTGAAACTGAATGTAGAATTCAGCTGAATGCTACATCCTCCTGGCGAATTTTTGCTAACACATTTTAAAGCAGATGCTAAGTTGTAAGTTGAACTATTAACATTAAACTAATGAATATTACAGATGTTTCCTTAACCTCAAATGGAAGTAATAATGGTGATAATAATCCCCCACACTTTTAGTTCTGCACATCACTCATCTAAACAGCAAGAGGTACATTATTGTCTTCATTCCTCAGCTGAGGGCAGAGGGCTTCCATGGCATGTCCAAGATCATGCAGCTTGAACATGACAGACCTCATCCCAAATGCACGTTCCCTGCTTTCAGGCCAGTGCTCCTCCTCTATTGTGGAGTGAAGTGATTCTTACAATACCTGCTGTATCTTCTGCAAACACTGCCTGGTTAATCTTTACAAAGCTTGGCTAAAGCAAAATCTTACAGAGAGTAAACAGACGAGATATTTCTGATTAACTGGCTTCGTGCGGTACCATTCAATTTTAGAGAGCTATTATTGCTGACTTTCAGTGACGTTACCACTGTTAATGTGTTTGGTCTTCAAAAATTCAGAATGATCCTGACCTGTCTGGGTAATGTCAACATGATTCTGCCAGTGTTGAAACATCCATGGTAAATGTTAATTTTCAGGGGACTGAGGAAATTAAACATTCTAAATGTGGAGTTGCTAAATACAGAAATACAAGTGATTCCCCTCAGGGCAAAATAACCACTCATCAAGTAGAGTAACCAAAGTGAGAGCATTTTTAGGAACTATATATAAAATTTTATCTTTCTACCTTAAAGCCAAACTTCTTGTCATGTGTGTGGCTTCATCGAGACACCACTTTATAGTTTATGCCATTATTTAGAAGCGTAATAGTAGCTATACTTTGAACAATAGACGGTGCTATTGCCACTTAGCCTGTTGTAGTCAGGGCTAAATATGTGTATGGTCATTTCAGTTGTCCAAACAAAATAGATCAACTGTAGATAATCCTATGAAATGCTTGATACTTTAAATCCTGATAAGGCTGAACATTTGAACCAAATGTAGAGCAGTCTATTTGGTGGAGGATGGGGGCTGACATGCTTATGACCCCAAACCAGTAAAATGAACAAAGCAATCCTGTCAATACTGCCAAATTCTGCCCAAGATTGTAGTCTTAACATATAAAAACACGAGGAAAAACAAATATAAATCCATATATGCCTGGATTTTATCTGCTTAACAACTATCCATTATCAGGAGCAGATATAGTTAGATAAGGTTATTAAAAGAATTGCTGCATTCCAGAAATCCTAGATAATTCCAGTGATTTTATTTGTCAAAAAGGGTTACCTATTTGTAAGATCTCTGTGCAAGTTTATTTACTGCAGCATCGTCTGTAAGAGTGAAAAACGGGAAACAATCCAACTGTCTGTCAATAAGGGATTCAGTAAGCCAATTATGCTACACTGGCACGATAAAAAATGCAAAAGCCATTAAAAAGGACAATGCGTGGATACAGTCAGGGCATATTGTTAAATTTAAAAAAGCAAACTGCAAATCAGTATTAAAAGAAGATCCAATTTTAACAGAAAAAAATATACTTATTAAATTTGGCAGAGAAAATCCTGAAGTTGTTATTTCTAAGGGTGACTTACATAAACATTTCTTTGTCATCTATATGTTTAAGTAATGTTTTAGTTGTTCACAGTTAGCATTTATTTGTCTTATAATTATACAAATGTCCATTTAAAAAATAATCAGAAGGGTTCCAGAGACATGGACATCGGATCTGAGAGCCAGGGCGGAAGGAAGCATGTGCCATATGTTGTCTTATTTCATCCTTGCAGTGACCTTGTGAGGATGGAGCATTACTCCCACTTTCATAGATGGAAAATTAGACTCAAAGGATCAACGTGACTTTCCCAAGGTCACAGATAGTGACAGAAATGGACTCAAATTCAGGTGCATCTGAATCCAAAAGCCTACCATCCATGCTAGGGTTTTAAGTACCTTTTAAAAATAGTAACAGACAAGATACCTACAAAGAGGTCTAAGGGAGCCCAGAGGAAGTAGGGAACACTAGTTCCTAAAAGCCTAGAGAAGTGGTGGGTTGTGGGAGGGGAGAGAGATAGATAGAGATAGAGAGAGAGAAAGAGAGAGAAAGAGAGAGAGAGAGAGAGAGAGAGAGAGAGAGAAAATCTGTGTAATTGTGTTTGTTAGGGTGGAGAACTACAAGAATAGGGGAATTGAATATAATTTGTTATGAGATGACACAGGACACATAGTAGAGAGATAGGTAAGATAGATGACTAGATAGATAGATAGATAGATAGATAGATAGATAGATAGATTTGAGGGGGTTGTTAGGAAAGGTATCAGAAAGGTAGGTGGAGGAAAGATGATGAAGGCCCTTACATATCAGGCCAAAGAGTTTAAATTTTACCTTGAAAATAATAAGGAAGAATTTTATGCACAGTAGAAGCAAGAATAGATTTGATTTGAGAAAGTTAGTCTGTAGGATGAATTGGAGATAGGAGCAGGGGAAATTCAAGTTCAGGTAATCACTGTAGTGGTGAGAACAGAATGAGAGGAAAGGTTGAAGAGGTAGGTAAGAGATAACATAAACAGGAGCCAGTTGGTATTTGATTGGATGTTCAGGGTTAGGGAGAGAGTGAAAACTTAGGCTGACACTCAGATTTCAAGGAAGGTTTTACTCTATATTTTAATTCTAGAAGTCATTGGTAGGGTTTTATATAGTATTTCATTGTTACATATTGTTATTTTTAATTAAAGAGGGGCAGCAAGTCTATTTTTAAAACTTATTTTTTTAATTTAAAAACTACAAAACAGCTATTTTTCTGTATTTAAAGTGCTCATGTATTGTGTAAGAGTTTTCTTATATATTAAACATTCTTTAGAAAGTTTAAGTAGCCTGTTGAAGGCTATATCTCCTTACCTCCAATGTTCTGCATTGTAATGGAAATAAAAGCTGCGATTTTCCCAGGCCATCCAAATGCCTTTTCCCCCAATTTTTCATAAATCAAAGACCCTACAATCAAAGATAAAATAACCTTGTTAAAAAGATTGTTTTAATGACTAAAATATTTCTGTAATATAATTCTACACTGGAGTCTCAAATGTGTGAATAAGAACCATATATAAATTATAAACTCAAAAGATGCGATATCAAAAACCAATGCAAAATATGTTAAAATATTCCCTACACAAGAAGCAGTGGCTTCATTCATGTGAGCTCCATGCAGCAAGTTGAAACTCTTATTATTTGGATTATTCACCAAAATCTTTTTATCTATTTGGCTTCAACTTGAGCCAGGTGACTTTCACTTCTCTCAGTTGCTCAAATAACTAAAATCATCGAGAGACCAAGTCATTGGGCTCAGAAGAAAATGAAATGTGAAACTGACCAAAATCATTCTATAGTTATGGAGCTATAGACTGAAATACCCTTTAAAGATAATCAAAATAGGACATTTGGACTTAACGGGTAGCATACCTCCTTCCTTTGAAGTCTTTAATAAAAGGTGAACTGAATAGAGTGATAATATTGCCACAGTAAGCAGCATGATTCTGTGAGGGGAACAGAGAATAGAAATAAGTTTCTATAATACATAATACATAATACATAACAGATGTTACAATAAATGATCACATTGGTCTTTTCAATCATTAACTTTCTAAAAGTATGGATTTGGGGGAAGCTGAGAAATTCTTTTCAGAACTCCACACATACTCTTTAATGTTACAAAGCTGGAATGTGCTATTATTTATGCACCAAAACCTACTACCTGAAGTTCCTAATATCTCTCTCTCTTTTTCTTTAGTGTTACCCAGTAGTAAAATCTGGTTCATAACTTAGGTGCTAAATGTATAGCAAAATTAACAAATACCATATCTGCTTACTCAGCACATGGTATACATCATATTTGCATGATAATTGTACCAACATATATAGGGCTATTCAGTAGTCTGGCTAAACCTTATTCTAAAATCTAGAAATAGAAAAGCCAAAGCGAGCAGAGTCTGAGCTCCATTACTACTATCCCAGCACATTAGGGGTCAAGTGGTGAACGAGAGGGTCAGGCAATAGAGAAACAGAAAGGTAAGTGTAGGGTGCAGGGAAATTGCTTTCTTGTATTAAAACAAAAATCATTTCTGGTTCAGGACCCTCCACATGTCTACATGCATATATGATTTCTTTATCTAGATAGTTATCAGTGTCTCTCCAAAAACAAGACTTGAAAAACAAGAATAGAGGCATTTATGTAATAACTTAAAGAGCAATACTAAATGTTGCCTGACATTTTTTTTAAAAAAAATCACATTCTTTGTCTGTTTTCACATGAAGAGAGCACACTAAACATTTTCCCACAGTTGATCATGTCCTTTGGTAACTCCTGCTGCAGTCAGTGTTGCAACTGTACATTTGGACCACAAGTTACTAATTTTATAATGACTCTAACTTTGTTGTGCCAGAACTGACTAATCAATGACTTGTTCATGTGTTCTTCTGCATGCCTTATGAGCTTACCTGTTCTTAAAGAATTATATATTTCAGATGACATCATTTTGTCACTTGTAAAAATACTGGACATTCCCAGTATTCTAAACACAAGCTTGCTTTGGCAAACAGAGTAAAACCAATGAAACGCTGTGTCACTTGCTGTGAATTAAGGGAGAGAGCTGAATCCAGTCTGAGCTGCTTACACATAAAACATACCCACAATGTAGAGCAATTTAGCTTCTCTGGCCAAATTAACCTACCACATGTTTGTAAGCCTGAAGTGAGGCCCTTGGTTCTAAAACTGGAAATGACCTGTGGCTCTAGCATTGGGGAAAATGTTTAGCTTTTCTGTTCACCAGTGATCTATGCTAACTTCCTAATTATTGATAGTACGTGTAATTGATGAGAAGACATTATATATGCAGCTATATGAATACATCTCTAGCTAGGAAGATTCAGAGAATTTAAACAATGAGTTTATTTCAAACATGGCTTATAAAAGTAAAGTTGATATAAAAACCCATTCAGCTAAAAAATCTTATAGCTAAAACACTTCAATGAAAACACTAACTCAATATAAATATTTATAGTCCTGCTTGATCCTTAGCCCTCAAATAGCTGTGTGGTTATCTAATCATAAGTGATGTTCAGAACATAAATAGCATATATTTGTAATATAAATATTGCATTCTTAGACAGTTATTTAATGCTCTAGCATTGCATTAGAGATTGTGATCTGCATTCACACTGATGCCTGACTAATATCAGACTTGATTCCTGTGAAGAATTCCAGTGCTGCCAACTGTGTCTTGGAAAATACCAGGCAGGACGTAATTTACACAAGCACCTGTGGCTGTCTGTCACCGACAATGCAGTATCCTTCCTCCAGGTCAGCTGTGTGACGTTACTAATCTCAGGCAGCTTTTGACCACATTTGATTACAGTGCATAGGTTTAGGAATAAACTTGGGCCGCTCCACAAATATTCCCTGTGCCAAGCCTGTACTAGGTCTTGGGGATACAAACATGTGATGAGTAAAATCAGACCTGGACTCTACTCTCTGGAGGTTACAGTGTAGCAAGGGAGATACACATTTATCAAATTAGTCACACAACTATACTGAAACATTAAAAATGGTGAGTAAGTGCATAATAAAGGTGGTAAGGTGGTTTGTCCCAGTCATGGAGGTCAGGGAAGGCAGCACGGATGTGAGGCTGAGCTGAGATATCAGGAGTTACTACATGAAAAGGAAAGAGGATTTCCAAGAGCATGTGCAAAGGCCCTGTGGTAAGAGGAAACATGGCACCTTCATAGAATGGAGAGAAGGCTAGTGTGCCCAGTATATCTGGTGCCCAGGGACATGAGAGATGAGGTGTGACAGAACCAAGATATTCAGGGCCCTGGTTTAAAGTGGGTCTTTTTCCCAAATGTGTTATAAAGTCAGCTTTGCTTCTGAGAAAGATCTTTTGACTACTAAACACCAAATTATTTTAAGCATCCACTAAATAATGAATTAGGTTTTTTCAATGGTCCTATAGGCTGTGGTGGGGGGCTTCTCCATCGCTATGGTTGGTTGAGAGCATACAGTTTCTGCCATTTGATTAGGGACAGTTGGTTGAACACGTACTATGATTTGACTACTCTGATTCTTCCTCAGGTTGCTAGTTTATCTAAAAGCAAGAGGAATATGCTATTTTCTCAGATTATTTCTGTTCACAAAGATCAAACTTCAGATTGTTAATTAAAAGAACACCAGGTATATATATGGGCTTCAAACCAAATGTGGACATGTCCATTCACTTACACAAACAGTATGATCCCTGTGTTGGCCATGGCATAGGACAGGCCCAAGATTCCACTGCCCATGATGGCATTACTCAGGTTAAATGAAGACATTCCAAACGAGGTGTTTCCAGGATGCTTGAAGAAAAAGGGACACATTATCAGCAAATAACTACCAGAGAATGAGCCAGTTTGGGATTATTCTTATTTTCACATTATCTTTACTGGAGGAGATTATAGTCTGAGCTTGAAGACTAAGATAACATCACAGTGAATAAAAGCTTTTTTATTGACTCAACTTCAATTAAAGCATGTAATTGTCAATGGAATTCAGTGCTTAGCTCTAGCAAGGATCTCGGTTAAAAAAAATACAGGTTGAGTATCACAAAGAAGGGAAAACATGTATGATTGCAGATTGCATTTGGGTTAGAATGATTTCTCCAAAAAACAAATAAATTTCATAAATGATTTATGTAGCCATATGGCGAACAGGAAAAACAAGCCCTTATTCCAGTAAGGGCCTGAATAAACAGAGAATGTGCTGATCAAGGCTTGGAAAATTTCAGTCACACTGTTTTCCCACAGAGACCTGGGTAGATCAGACACCCTCAAGTCCTGTTTATTGCCCGAAAGCAGAGATTCACTTACATGCTCATCATCATAATCTGCCAGCTTCTTTTTCCCCAAAAATCCATTTGTCAGGAATTTCTGACTTTCATCATCTTCATTAGTAAATTGACTGAACGAGAATCGAAAAAGGAAAATAAGAAAGTAAATACATCTAAGCAAATGCTCTGAATTATATCTATGTTTCAGGTGATTTAAGTGGCTGAATAAGGGGAGGAAAAACAGGACGCCTAAAACTTTTTTCTCTTTTCCTCCATACGAGTGTCCCGTGCAGCCCAGTGACTGAGCTCCAGTTAGGGGAGGGAAGGAGGAAGTTATGAAAGAAGAAAGTATTGGCGCTTTAGTTGGAATTTTTAAAACCACATTTCTTCTCCTCATATTAATTATGCAATAAAGGGAATAATTAGAGCTCATTTTGTTCCCACTTAGAGCTCTTCCAAAGGAAAGATAAAGACTCGTCATGGAGGTTTCTCAGCTCCTCCCACACTATAATCAGATCATTTTATTAATTCAATAAATGCTTATTAACGGACTAGGCACTGTGGTCCTCATCTCACTTGATGCTCAAATATCCCCATGAGAGGGCCTTCTGTGCCCTGAGTCTAAGGACAAGGTGACTATGGCTCATATAAGTGAAGTCACATGCTTACACCCACCACACCCCAAGTCCAGCATCTTCCACATGCCGTCCCAGGCAGGGGCCTATAGCTGATATTTTCCTCTTTTTTTTTTTTTTTTGGTCTCCATCTGTTTATTCATATAACCCTCTCTAGAAAGCAGTTCAGTGGTAGCTCGATGTTGTGTTTGGTTGTTTTTGTTGTGTGAGTTTGTATATTTGAATCACTCTGCAAATAGGCTTGGTGATTAGACAATGGATGAAACTAAGAAAACATTAAAGAAACCCAATGAATTATGAGAAGAGTTGAGAGGAAAGCGGGACATTAAAATGTCACTCTTGACAGAACATGTGATTATGGTCTACTTGTGCGCAGGCTGGAAGCTACACACCCCTCACTGTGCTGGTTGGTTCCTGTAGTTGCTGGCCGGGGGCTTTGAGGGTATGAACCTAGTACCAGCCCCATTTCCAAAGGCTTGACTAATGAGTCCAGCTGCCACCATTGCCTATGGACACTGCACAGTATCACACAGGCTTTCTTTTGGTCATATGAAATGCTCAACTATGCATGCTTCTTCAAAGTGCTTTATAATGAGATAGATTGCAATTTTTAGGGCATTTCTTACATGACAGAGTAAGATAAAAACAATTGGAGGACATTTTATTAAAATGACCCTTATAAAAAAGTGGAAAATAATTATTATGGGAGATCTGTACTGATTATATTTAATAATAGGAACTAATCCTGAAAGGAACCTTGTGAGGAAGAGGGATGACGAGGTTACTTTTTGAGAATAGAGAACAATGATCACAGGTGTGGACAGAACCAGCAGACAAGATCACAAAGTTCTATGTGCTTCCTAGAACCTGAGGTGTGGGTTTTCAAGACCCTCAAGTGTACATCCAGGTTGGAACATTTCCTGCCATTCTCCTCCTATTTCCCATAGGAAGCGTAACGCCCTCAGGTGCCGCCTTCTTCCATCTCTGCACTGCACCCCTTTGTGTTTTATTTAGTCTGTAGTTAATATACTTGCTATGTGGAGACTGGCATATAATATTCATAATTGGAATATGAGACAATAAGATGAAATGGAGCCTAAAATAGGCCTAAGGATAAAAACAAAAGTGATTTAAACTCTGGAATACCCAGCATTCTACTTTTTACCTTAATCAGTAAACTAGAATCCTTTAGTCCATGAGTAGTTTTTAAAATTTAGAATGTGGAAGTAATTAGATTTTTCTCCAAGGCATTTGCATGCTCTTATTTTGGCATGGGATGAGTTGTGCTCAAGAAACACGCCAAGATTGTACAAAATATGAGGAATGTCCCCAGTGTCTTCAATGTTTTGATACTGAACCCAGCATGTATTGAAAACACAGTGTAGTGATTCCAAATAAATGCATTATATTGAATTTCTCAAAAATTTACATTTCAAACCAAATAAAAACAAAACCCATTTTAAGGTGATTATAAAATTGGAAACCAATGACCCATGTTTGAATCAGAGGTGAAAAGGTAGGGCACTGTGAATGGTCCAGAACATGCTGTATGAAGCTTAACAAAAGCGCCCTTTCTCTTTCCATTATGGCTTTTAGAGGAGCAATGGAATGGCTCCATAGGACTGATCTTGGGACGGTGTCTCCTTCAGCTTGGCCACCTCTGCAGAGCTCCTCTCTGTATGCATCCTTCTCAGAAACAAAAGAGCCCTCAGACTTGGGTCAGTTTACCAAGGGTGATGCAGTAGAGGAGAAAGAACATGTTTACTGAGTATCATTTTATTCTCAGAAAAGTGGGTGCTGGTTTGCCAGTCTGCATTTTCTACTAACACCCAAAGAAGAAAATACCTTCTCCAGGGTTAGGCAACCACTATGCAGACTCCAAAGCCCCATGTTTTACCACATTGTTTTTCCTGCTGTAGAAAATACCATCATTTACATCTCCGAGGTCTTTCTTTTTTATTTATTTATTATTAATCCTCACCCAAGGATATTTTTCCATTGATTTTTAGAGAGAGAGGAAAGGAGAGAGGGTGAGAGGGAGGGAGGGAGGAATGGGAGAGAGAGAGAGAGAGAGAGAGAGAGAGAGAGAGAGAGAGAGAAGAGAGTGTGAGAGAAATATCAATATGAAAGAGACACATCAATTGATTGCCTTCTGCACATGCCCCGACTACGGCTGGGGATAGAACCTGCAACCAGGTATGGGCCCTTGACCAGGAATCGAACCCAAGATCCTTTGGTGTACAAGCCAACACTCTAACCACTGGTCCCACTGGCCAGGGTTCCAGGGCCTTTCTAGCTCACCAACTAAACTTCACTGCACTGACTCCTTAGAGGAAGAGCAGTGCTTCCTCCTGATGGCCCTTCCTGGGTGTTGTGAATAAAATGAGGCATCCTTGTTTGAAGATAATATTCTTTTTGTTTGTTTGTTTCAAGTTTTACATATGTCTCCTTTTTCCCCCGATTGACACCCCCTCCCCCCGGCCACTCCCACCTCCAGGACAAGCCCCCATGAAGATAATATTCCTTACTTCAAAAATCCCCTTCTGGGCATCTTAAGTCATGCATAACTTGTATTATACAACATTGTGTGAGAAATTAATTTACTTATCACGTAACTATTGTGCACCTGCTATGTACCAGGCAGTGGGACATATGCTGGGACCACAGAAGCCTTTAGCCTGCTGTAGTGGCATGATGAGCATCTGGATAGGGAGAGGGTGTGCAAAGGAGGGGGTGCCACTTCTACCTGGGGGAGGGCTTCATAGGAGACCTGCCATTAAGCTGAATCTTGGAGGTGAGTGGAGTCACTAGAGAGAAAGGGAAAGGTGTGTAGGTGATACTAAAAGAGGGCATTCCAGAGAGACCGAGAAGAATGCGTGAAGGCACAAGGATCTGTGAGCGGCTCATCAAGGCAAGATAGGAAGGTAACACAGGGAGCAGGCAAGAGATAGGACAGGAGAGTGAAGTAAGGGACAGATCATGAAGGGGCTTACATGCCAAACAATGTATAGTCTCATATTTATCTTATAGTTAATGGGGAGCCATGGAAAGATTTTACCCAAGAATGGAACATGAGTCAATTTGCATTAGTAAAATATTACTTTTGCCCTAGCTGGTTTGCTTCAGTGGATAGAGCATTGGTCTGCAGACTGAAGGGTTCCAGGTTCAATTACTGTCAAGGGCACATGCCCAGCTTGTGGGCTTGATCCCCAGTGGGGGGCGTACAGGAGGCAGCCAATCGATTCCCTCTCATCATTGATGTTTCTCTCTCTCCCTCTCCCTTCCTCTCTGAAATCAATAAAAATATTTTTTTTAAAAAAGATTACTTTTGCAAGAAGGTGGAGGGCTAGTTGGAGGAGAACAAAATGTATTAACAGGGAGCCCAATCAGGTGATAGACAGGTGAGAGGATGAGGGCCTATAGTAGGTAGCAATAGAATGCATACAGAGAAGAGAGTGAATTTGAAACATTAATGAGGTGGACCCAACTGGTTGTGTCGTTTGGGGTAGGAGGTGTGTGGTTTTACAACTGAGGTCTTTTGGTTGAGTTATTGAATGACAGTGGGGACTTTCACCAACATGGGAATTACTGGAATAGGAGCAGGGTTTGAAAGGAATCACAGGAGTTCCATGTTAGACATTACAACTTTGACTTCATAAGTAAGGCAGTTCAGATACATGAGTCATCCAGTCGAGATGTGTAATAGACAGGGGATATAATGACTTGGACTTCAGTTAAGAAGTCTAACAGGCTAAAGATACAGCATATATTTAGTGGGTAAAAACCATGATAGTTATGAATGAGCTTCCTGATAGGGCACTTTTAGTGAGAAAAGAATCCCTACAGCACTCTGGAGATGGAGCAAATGTTAAAAGGTAGTCAAGGAAGAAGACTCTAAGATAGAATGGTCTGATAGGTAAGAGAAGTGATAGGCTAATATCATTTCAGTTATTCTATATTATTAATGAGGATAGGAACAACGTAACTTTAATTCTAAATGAGCCACACAAAGGATTGACAGAAGAAAGAAAGAAAAGAAAAAAGAAAAAAAAGAAGGAAAAAAAATAAATAAAAATAAAAAATAAATAAAAACGGTGTAATAATCAGTACTTCAGGATCAGGGAGTTGATGTGCTAACATCAATATCATTGTTATCTCTCAAACAGGTAATGTGTTCAATTCTTCCTGACAAACACCTTGTTGTCCATGTCCATAAACCTGTCTGATTCTCCCATGGAACCTGGTCATTTTTAACCTCATACCTGCTCATTGCTGCCTTTTCTAAGTTTTCCATCCCGGAGTAGCTGTCTTGGGCACTTTCTCCACTGCTGCTCTCATCATCGGGTCCCATGTTGACATTTGCCAGTTCCACAGGATCCATTTGAGCCGTCAGCGCTGCCTTGTCCGCACACGAGCTCCTTCAGTGTAAACAATATACTGTACCTTCAGCTCCAGGCTCTTCCACTTTGTGTTGGTGTTCAGTACACTCTGTTCTGCAAATAGAACATAAAATAAATCATTATAGTTTTCTTTAAATGATAAAAGAATATGAACCACCTATTTTGTGTATGTTCTCTATACAAACATAGAAAGGAAATAAACTCCTGAAAACTTCACATAAATATTCACAGAAAGATTGAATTGAATTGCAGGAAGAAAGAAAATTATTAGTAAATTGCCAAATCAGCACATTTTTTAAATAAATGCATTTTATTGATTGTTTACAGAGAGGAAGGGAGAGGGATAGAGAGTTAGAAACATCGATCAGCTGCCTCCTGCACATCCCCTACTGGAGATGTGCCCGCAACCAAGGTACATGCCCTTGACCAGAATCAAACCTGGGACCTTTCAGTCCATAGGCTGACACTCTATCCACTGAGCCAAATGGGTTAGGGCAAGCACATGTTTATATAGTGCCTGTGTATGTGAACTTAGCAGGTGCTTTGCTAGTAACCGTGGGAAGAAAAAAATAAATCTTAAGATGTAGCAACAGTCTTCAAGAAGCTTTAGCTATGTTTTTTTATATTTATTGAACTTATTGGGGTGACATTGGTTAATAAAATTATATAGGTTTCGAGTGTACAATTCTATAATACATCATCTGTATATTGCTTGTGTGTTCACCACCTAAAGTCAAGGCTCCTTCTGTCACCATTTATCCTCCCTTAACCCTCTTCTACCTCCAAACCTTTAGGTATTTGTAAGCAAATTGCAAGACTTAAAAGAAAGGGATACAAAAGTAAGTTGATGACAAATAAGATCTACCAATGCAGAATCTATCAGGGTCTCTACTAGGAGTAACATCCAGATCTTACCACTTTAATTTGCTAATTGTGCATGAAAGAATTAACACCACCAAAATGCTTGATAACATGCAACCCAGAGTAGGATTGGGCTCAGGGAGCTACTTAGACACTTGGATCATGAAGCCAATGTCAAGAATAGAAACAAAAGGAAGTTCAGGTTTATCTCTGAATCAGTATCAGTCACCATCTACATAAAATTAAAATACATTTTAACAACAAAGATATTTAGCTTTTAAACTCCCCTCTATCTTTAATTCATGAGATCTCAGCACAAGTTATTTAACTATTTGCCCCTTAGTTTTCTCAGTTGTAACTGAAAAAGGGTGGACTGGCATTGAGTAAAAAAAAAAAAAGGAAAGAAAACATGCTATGAATCCATCATGTTATCAATACAATTTCATATGAAATTTCTGCTATTAGAATCATTCATTTCTTGTTGAACCATATTGGGGGAAATACTATCACTCTTGGAAGATGTGGTTCTTGGTAATGAAATCCTGAGCAGAGAAACAAACAAAAAAATATTTCAGAACTTAATCTGGTGTTGATGCAGCATATTTGTGGAAGGCAACTCGTACTCCAAATTACAAAAGCTACCGAACACATATGGAAACTCCTTGGGAGAGTGTCATAGGCATGAGAACAACATTCACACCTGAGTTAACTACAGCAAAGCAATTAAAAAGGGACTTTAAAATTAATATAATAAAAATAATAAAAAGATTCAAAGTAATAAATAGCATCTTTAGAATAGAAGATCAGGCTGGTTTTTAAAAAAGCCAAGAGAGAATTCTAAAAATAAAAAACATAGTCATTGAAATAAAGAAAATTCCACTGAAGGTAGAGTAATGAAACTGGAAGATAGATCTGTGGGAATCACTCAAGTTATATCACAAGGAGATAAAGAAAAATATGACATTAAGAGACATGGGGGAAAACAAGAATAAGAAGTTTAAACACATGGTAATAGTTATTCCAATAGGAGAGAATTGTGAGACTAGGGAGGCACAAAATAGAAAGACATAATGGTAGAGAATTGTCTGGAACTGGAAAAAAGATGGTAGTTCTTAGGGTTTAAAAAAAGCGCATAGTACTTCAAGCAGGAGGAGTGAAAATGAATATATTCATTAATATGAGGTAGTTCAAGACGTCAAAGATATAGAGAAACAACTTCAAAAACACCCCGAAGAATAGAAGTGAGAGGGTTGGAACTTTCAGCACCACACCCTCAACCTCCTGGGTGCGGGAAGGGGCTGAAGGTTGAGTTAATCACTAGTGGTCCATGATTTGATCCTGGCTAAGTAATGAAGTCTCCATAAAAATCTTAACAGAATTGTTGCGAGGGTGGTACACCAGGAGAGAGTGTGGAAGCTTACACCTTTTCCCTATGCCTTCTCCTATGCATCTTTGCCATCCAGCTGTTCCTGAGTTCTATCTTTTTATAATAAACCGGTAATCTAGTAAGTAAACTGCTTTCCGGAGTTTCTGTAAGCAACTCTAGCAAATTATCCCATTCAATTTACTTTGTCAGAAGTACAGGATGTCTGGACTTGCCATATCATCTGAAGCAGGGGCAGCCTTGTGGAACTGAGCCCTTAACCTGGGGATCTGACAGTAACGCCTAGTAGATAGTATCAGATTTGAATTGAATTGTAGGATATCCAGCTGGTGTTGAAGAATTGGTGAGTGTGGGAAAACACACACACAGACACACACACACACACACACACACATTTAGTATCAGACGGAAGTATTGAGAATAGAGTAGATAAACATTATTTACTTTTAGCCTGTATCCATTTTATTTTTCAACTTGTCCACTAATTAGTCAATCATATTTTAACTTCTAATAATGTGTTCCTATCCCGTTCCTCTTTTTTCGTATTACCTTTGTTGTTGTTTTTCAGATGCAATTATTTTCTTAACTCTTTCTCAGAATATTGATTGGAAGTTTTCAAGGGTTCCTTTTGTTCCTGAAATTATGTATTTTTTTCTCTGGAGTTAGTTATTCTGCTCGTTCATTCTTGGCTCTTCTCTTTCATGCTGCTGGTTTTCCTTACAGTCTTAGCAATCCTCAGTTGTCTAGTCATATTTATGAATGGAGAGTATATTGGCTAACTTCGACAGCTAGTTCTCAGGGTTGCTCTGATGTCTTGCAGGCCTGTCACTGATGGCTTGCTCTCTTGGAGGGCCTGTCTGAGTGGAGTGCCCTTAGAGGAGCCCACGCCCAGACACAGCTGGCCCTCTGGGACAGAGAGGTTCCTCTGGGAGCAAAATGCTGTGATGTATTTTCTCTTGGTGGAGCTTCAAGTCCTGCTTGTTACCTGTCTTTGTCTGCTGTGGTGGCCCTTAGACCTATTCTAGAGTCCACCTTCAGATTTTCTTTACAACCAGCCTTATCCGATGGGCACCAGTGGCAGCCCGAACTGACCAAGATGTCCAAACTGAGCTTGTTTGGTGAATACTGGTCACTGGTTGCCTGCGGTCCAATCCTCCTCTTTGTACATATTGACTTAACTTGAACTGCTACCAGGCTCCCACGGTCCCTCCCACTCCATACCCTGGTTTACCCTGGTCTTTTCTTTCATAGATTTCCCAGCCCTATCTGCTTTCTGGCTCCTAGGAAGTCTTCAAATTTTCTGTTTGTTAATAACACTGCTGTTATTTTTCAGAGCTTTTGTTTTATTTTCTTTTTAAAAGTATCATTTTGTTTGAAGTTTCACTGCTTGAATTCCTCAAGGCTAGGTCCTGAGCCCCCCTTCTTCCAATCCACTCCTAAGATTTCATACACCAAGGATTCCTCAAGGTCATCTTCAGCCCAGGCCTCTACTCTTGTCTCTAGTTCCATGTGTCCTGTGGCCTAACTGATGTATACGCTTGCATATCTCAAAGGTAGTTTAAATTCCATGTGTCCAAAATCGAACTGGTGCTAGTTTCCTTTCCTTCCAATGTTTCCTATCCAGAGAATGTTGTCACCCCTTACCCAGCTACTCAAACCAAGAAATGTCAGTCTTCCATTATAATGTTTTCTTTCTACCCCCTGGCATCCAGTCCTTTACAAAGTCTGATTGACTTTACAAATAACTAAAGTATTTCTTAAATTAGTCTACTTGAATTCCTTCCACCATCACTCTTGGCCGGTACTATTTCTGTCCTTACTCCCATTTTACAGATGAGATAATGGAGTCACAGAGAGATTAAGTAGCCTGCATGCTCTGCCACCTCTGGACTGCTTGCTATCTCTGCTACAGAGAACTCAAGCCCACATGGGGAATAGACACTCTGGCTTTGATGATAAAAGTGGGTATAAATCCTGGCCAAATTAGCTAACTTCTTACTTGTGTCTTTCCACATGTAAAATGAGGAAAATATCATTTACCACGAAGCAGTACCATGAGGGTTTAAATTATACTATGCATGTCAACGTTTGGTGTGTAGTGGGCCCTTAATAAATTTAAATCCCTTTTCCCTCTTCCAATAATCAGTATTTTATACCCATATCTACACATGCATATAAGTATACCTTAGGCAATTACAAAAGAGAACTTTATAGTTCTCAGAACTCTCACAAACATTGTAGGAAAGGTAGGTACCCTTCACAAATAAGGAAATTGAGACCTAAACTTAAAGCTACTTTACCATATATAAAATACTTAGTCCACTCTCTTTTGAGGTGATATAACATGATGTTATGCCCCTTGTAGTGGATTAAGACCTGGGCCCCTCATCCTAATTTTGGCCCCAGTCAAGAGACATCTTCTCACAAAAGTTGGAACACTTTTGCAGAGCTCACATATTTAGTTCTGAAGATTCTATTATTGATCTATTTTAAGGGAACAACAACTAAAAGCAAAATTTTAAAAAATTGAACATTAGGAAAAACTAGATATTCTGAACCATTTGCCTAAAGCACAAAGTACATGCTTTGAAGCATTTACACTACATCATAATGGCTAAAATTTATTTTCATGATTAATTACACTATTTTGCTTCAATGCAGAAGTATTTTGCAGGTGGCATTTATTTATTCATTCAACAAATATTGAGAATGAAACATGAGCCAGAAACTGGATTTTCCCATTCCACCTCAGGACCTTTTAACATTCTGTTCCCTCTGCCTCGGATGCTCTTCTGAACCCATGTTTCTCCCAAAGTTAATTAAAAGAACCTGAAAATCTTTAAATGCCACGTGGTCACAGAGGCCCCACATTGAAACTAACTCCCCTGTTACATGTTCACACAGCATGTTCTCCTCTGCCTCAGAGTACTTGTCACACTTTGCACCTACATGTTTAGTTGTGCTTGTTTGATAAAAAACTGTTTCTTCCAGTAGGCAGAAAGCTTCATGAAGGTGGAAACGATGTCCAGTTTGTAGACTCTACATATTCCCAATATATAGCACGTTGCCTGAGGTTATATTCTACTAAGACCAATGCACCTTTATATGATTTCCTTTGTAGATACAAGTATACATGGGTTAATATTTCAAAGTGAAATGGAAAGTGTTCCTCTGGTTACCAGAAGAATAGCTTTGTTGCACAATGAATATTCAAAATTATTCTAAAAGAAAAATCAAATTTGATTTGACGGAACTTTGTGTAATCTAGCCTTTCTTTCTGATGAGGTTGTTATTCTGTGATACAAAGATGTTTTGCAGAACATATTCCAGTTCAGAATTATTGCTTCAGTTCACTCATTCACGAAGATGCAAAATCAAAACTTGAAAAAAAAAGTATTTAGAATATTATCAGCATTAGAAGATCTTGTTTCATGACATTTATTAAGAGATGTCTAAATATTCCAACTAGCTAATTCCTTATATCCAACTTCTTGTTTTGGAAACACTATACTGTCCTGTTCTTTGAAAAGGTACCTAAGAAACTCAGTATAGAAGATTCTCAACAAAGCAAATTTCTCAAATTTTTACTTATGTTGTTCAAAGAAGAACATCAACAATCTGGAAGCAAAACTGTCCTTGAGTCAAGAGACAAAAGTTATGACCTTCCCTAGTTACTGCAAACATTTATTTTGCCTGATAAGTGAGAGTGAGAAGGGAGCTAACATGGTCAGAGCACTTCCCACCATCCCTATCTGTTCTGTCTTTCATGCCAACCAGCTCTGACGAATCTACTCTGAAATCTAGATTAAGGTAGCACATAGCCTCACATGCCATGTACCCTTTGATTGAGCAAACAGGGTGTAGCTGGTCATGCAACTTCTAAAAGCCAACTATGTTGGATCCAAGGAACTGATTTAAATCCACATACAAAATGTATCTGAGATCTATGAACATAGCTTTGGCAATGAAATCAATCTAATATCATTTTTAAATTAAATTCTCTTAAACAACCTCCCAAACAATACCGTTCTAGTCGCACATTGATAATCAGATGACTTGTTAGTCTCTGGCATGATTTCTCACAGAAATTAACTTCCAGAGAAACATTCACTACAGTCAGTCTGAGGTACATCTTAGAAAAGAAATGACGGCCAGTAACAGCAGAACTGTGTTTACTTGACTACTCCCTATTGCTAGTGCTAATATTATAGCATTTTCATTCCTTTCCTCTACTTAGACACAGCTTAGAAATAATATCTAGGGAGAACTAGAAAAGTTAAAATAACCCCATAGTGAGGTCTTTTCTCTTTGCTAAGAATATTACATGCTTGCTAATATAAGATTTAAAGCAACCTATGAAGAGGTATAAAGGACTCTTCATAAAATCTGAATATGTTATTTTGCTTACGAACTTTCTAGGTCTGCTCTTCAGAAACATGGATTCTCTCGTCATCTTAAACATGAAGAGACATCTTAAATTCCTGCTTAATTGTAGTTCCTATTTCCCCAAACAGTAGTTTCCATAAATGTACAGGGATATGTAGCATATATGATATTAACATAGTGACCTCTTTATGCTATACATGCTAATGCATGATATTTAATAACTTATAATGAATTGTGGGTACAGTAAATTCCAAAATGTGTACATTGTATATAATTGATAGTGAGCCACCCCTAGAGGTACTTTTTCTTTATGAAAATAAATTAAATAACATGGTTAAAGAAAACTCAAGAGTTTAGCCCCAATACTACATGTCTCAATACTTAAACATTGAAGTGTTTATACTTCTTAAAAATATAAATAGAAAGACTGTCAAGAAAAAAAACCAAAACATTATTGAAATATAAATCTGAATGACTAGAAGAGGTTGACCTGTAAAATAAATGCCAATTTTTTCTAGAACACACACCTAAATTTCTTTAGTTTGTCAAAAATAAAACTCTCAACCAACTGTCCATGAATATGATCTATGTCATCAGTCAAATTAAATTTTCACTAACTTATAAAGCACTGTTCATCTTATCACCTGGGCATTTAATAAAAACCATCACCATATGCTCCAAATGCAAGGATACCCACTGCAAGATGCCCCAAATGCAAGGATACCCACATCCCCTGAGAATTCTCCCCCTGTCTAATTAATAAATGTGAGTATAGCTCTATTTTTAGATAATTAATTTCAGTCCTTTATTAATTAATTAATAAAGCTATGCTTCTATTCTATTCAATTTATCCATTTCTTCCAGTAAATAGCTCTAAAAATACTGTATTAAAATGGTCACACAAGAAGACAAGGTGAGACACACTCTCTCTTTTTCACTTAACAGTGACACAGCCCAAACCTTTAGCCTTTCCCATCTGCTGCATGTGATGTTCCTTCTCGGTTACTCTTTTTGTTTTTCAAGATAAAATCTTCAATGTTATAAATTGAGAACATATTTTTAAAACTTTATATTTTTTCCTAAAACAAATTATGTTAACCCTTCACTTTATTCAGTGATTAACCAAAATATGTAAATAACTAAGCCTTTCTACCGCTGAGTTTGGGCTGTTTTCCTTTCCTATTATCCACTATCCTGATTTTATGCTCAAACCTAAAATTATCTGCGAAAGAAAACTGCAATCAGAATCCGAGTAAATAATTCCAATGTCTGACATTATATTAAATTGGTCCTTTTTTTCATATTGAGAAAAAAGCGACCCAAATAGTATTTTTAAACTTTTAAGTTTGTAGTAAACAATAAACACTATAAAAAGAAGAAAGGAAGCATTATTTCAACACTGCATATATTAATGTAAAAACAGCTTTACCTTAATTATTCATCCAGTCCTGGGCAGTCTTTCCAGAATTGTTTGGAATGCAGAACCCTGAAACAGAGTTGACTTATATGAACCTTTGGGCGTCTAGACAATGATTTAAAGACCAGAGGGCGTAAAGGAGACAAGCCAATCACCACCACCACCTTGCCCCAACACCTCCCTCTGTCCAACTTGCGTCAGTTCTTTAAAAAAAAAAAAAAAAGAAAAGCTAAATCAGTTTACTGTTTTTCATTTGGATTAAACATCAGTTACACCAATTTCTATTTGCTTTTAGGATTTTGGCTTTTATTCAACAAAATACCCATTTACTAAAAGTTCTACCTTGATCGGTATCATTCTGTATCAAGATTCTGTACTCTGGTTGACTGATAAATCTAGCAATGTTAATTTTTCAAAAGGTTTATGAACTGAAGTCAAAGTAAAACAACACACTAATTATAGTTGTGGAGTTAGACTGTTAAATGAAATATTATAATCCAAATACACAGAAAAAATTAATTACACAGCAGAAGAGTTGTTTTCTTTTGAATGGTTGACTTATTTAGAGAAAATGTAGTAGAATGACAGACTTCCAAATCACACCAAGTTATTCAAGGTGCCCTGAGGTTGGAAATAAGCCCTGTCACTGCTGCTACCATTCCAAAGGAAGTGTGCTGAGTAAGCAAAACTCTACTTGGAGTTTTTAAAGAATTTTTAAACAAACATTTTAAAAAAAAAAACTACTTAGCTTTCCACCTATCAGAGAAAGAATTAAAATGTGTTGGCAAATAATTTATTCTGTTATGAAAAAGGATCAAATAGACTTGGTCTGAAAGTAAAGTGAGAAAAACATATTAGAAATCATCCATGCCCTGTCCAGTGTGCTAAGTGGTTAGAGTGTCGGTCCACACATAGACCAAGGGGTTGTGAGTTCAATTCCCAGCCAAGGGCAGGTACCTGCTTTGTAGTTTCAACCCAGGCCCTGGTTGGGGCGAGTGTAGGAGACAACCAATCAATTCGTCTCTCTCACATTGATGTTTCTTTCTCTCTCTCTCCTCCCTCCTTCCCTTCCACTCACTCTAAAAAAAAAGCAATGGAAAAAATATCCTCGGGTGAGGATTAGCAACAAAACAACACCCCCAAATCATCCAGAATTAAGAAAGTTTTATGATAAAAATTTTGCCTTTTCAATATATCTTTATACTGTATGTTGAAAAATGTTATATTTTTTCAATTTAAAAAATTTTTATAACATGAATGAACAATCTGATAAGCTGTTAGAAGAAATGCTACATTACAAGAGTTGTGTTAATTCCCTGTTTCTAGAAAAAAACAACTAAACATTGTTCTTAGAGCAAGAAATTAAGTTAATGCAAGATATAATTAAACAGTAAACAAAATGCCCAGTACCCATTTCTCTTTTCCTTATCAAGTGTGCCCATTTGGTCTTAAGTTTTATATATTTCCTTTTATTTGTCTTTTAGTTAACTTGTTCTTTATTTTTCAGAGTTATCCTGTAGTTTTGTTCTTTATCGGATGAAAAGTATTATGGCCTAGGGAAAAATAATAACAAATATGCTATTTTAATATATAGGAAATTTTAAGAATATTTCTTTTCAAATAATTTTTGTCATTTAACTGTGATCTTTTCAACTTAAAATGTCCTTCTGTTCGCAAAGTTACCAGATGAGTATAAGATTAATCAAGCACAGTCCTAAAATAATTGTTAGAAAATTAAATACTTTTATCCTAGTAAAATCCCACTTGATAGTGGATGGACTGAAAAAGAATGAATGTACTACAAAATGTGAATTTCATACTATAATACCCTCATATAAAATAGGATGGAGATAAATGTATATATATCTCAAATTTTACCTCTTTAAAGTTTTAAATTCCTCGTAACTCTGATCTTCTTCAAGTGTACTAAATAATTATAGTAAGTTAGCATGTTGGATTAAAATAAAAAGCACACAAAGGGATTTCTATTTCTTTTGAACCTACTCTAATTGCAAAATTTTTATCATAAACCTTTCCTAATTCTGACTCAAAAATTGAATATACACATGAAAACTATCTTGACAAAAGTTAGCTGAATTAAAATAGCTCAGGAACTTGTTTATTTAGATATGCCAAAATTAATGAAGAAAGGTATGGTCTTGACAAAACTCACAGTAATTTTCCTTCCATAAGGAAAACACAAGCTAAAACATTATAGTTTAATGTTCTGAATATTTCTTAAAATCATACCATAATGTAATTTCATATACATTTGGTAATAGGTGTATGCTCTTTTGATATTTAAAACATGGCAAATGTAGAAAGAGGTAATGGACCAGAATACGTCTAGACTTTACAAAATGAAAAATACGTCAGTAGTGAACAAAGAAGGAAGTCTGAGCAATGAGATGACAAACACTTGAACTGATCCTTCATATAAGGCATTCATGTAAGTGCCACCAAGAATAGGTATATGAGACTTGGTCCAGAGAGGGGCACAGTAGGTTGTAGGGGGTAAGAGATATACACATACAGGGATAGCTGGCTTTTCAAACTATAACAATTAATGTTAGTAGAATTGCACAATCTGCCCAGGACTCGAAAAGAGTCCCCAGGGACTGCGGCCATTCACAAAGCCTTCAGGGAGCCCATGTACCTTGAGGAGGGCCTTAAAGTCCAGGTGCAATTCCGATAGGCCGAGAGGAAAGAGAGAGGCATCCTGGATGAAAAATGCAGATATGCTAAAAAGATACTCTGGCAACAAAGAGAACCAGTCTGGCTGCAGTGGAGACTTTCTGGACCAAAACAGAACCAAATGGAATCATCCAGACCATAAAAGGCATTAAGTCCAGGAAACCCAGGTGTTTAGTGATGAGGATCTCTTCTTGAAAGCTTCTAAGGGAAATCAGCAGGGAAGGAGTGCAAGTGGGATGATGGGTTAGAGACGGAGGCCGGGACAAGGAGGACAGTGAGGAGGCTGACTGATAGTTGGCCTTGGCAATGTGTGCCTGTCTGAGAACGATGGCCGAGGAAAAGGCACGTGGAAAGAATTTTAATTGGGGTCAAAGGTCGTTTGATTCTTTCTTGTAGTACTGTTTCTGTTCATCACTCTCACTAGCTAACAATACTAGTACATGCTATAAAAACTTCTATGTAATCATTCAAAGAGAAACAGAAACTTGCAATAAGACCTTCATTTTTATTGACATAGAGAAAGAGAATATATGGTATGATTCATGCACGTCAGCACCCCTTTCCTCTGTCTGTGGCTGTCGTTTTAACGTAGTCCAGAGAAGGTCCTAGAAGGTATATTCCAACATACTATCTATTGAATGTACAAAATTGTTTGCTCAAAATAAAATAGTGATTCAGATCATACTTATGCCCATATTTAAAAGTTACTCATCATCTTTGTTTAAAATTTCTACCTTCAATGATGTCCTCGAAGAGAACATGCCAGCTGGACCAAGTCAAAATGAGTCAACAATTAAAAAAAAAATCCCTTAGCCAGACCATCATGGCATTTTGCAATGACACAGGGAAAGATAACCTCTTGTTCTAATCATGAGTGTACCCAAATTTCTAATTTTAGTCACAGGACAAAATAATACTTGGAAATAGAATCTAGTTATAGGCAAATTAGAAGAAAACAGGTAGAAATAGTGATAACTAAGAAACCAAATTCCCTAATTTTTAAAAATCTCATATTCCCTTTGTACCTGCATTCATTTGCTTTTTTATTTTATTTATTTTTTTTTTTTGCTCCCACTTCAAATACCCATTAGGTCACCTTCCTTTTTTCTCCTTTCTGTTTCTTTTTAACCTTTCTATACTACCCTGCTTTTATTATGCCTTATTCTCCAAGAAGAGTTAGTTACCTTTTATCATTTTCAGCCTTCAGATTTATAAACTCAGAATCTAATGAAGTAAATCAAGTCCCAAGAGTATATGTCTGTCTTCATCCTATAGCCTATTAGTGCTTCCCAATATAAAAAACACTTACATTGATCCAACTGTTTTTATAGTATTACTAGAGGCCCAGTGCATGAAAATTTGTTCCCTCAGCCCGGTCTGCCCCCTCTCACAGTCCAGGAGCCCTCAGGGGATGTCCTCCTGATGTCTCTGCGGGAGGCGACCGGGCTGATCAGGGGAAGGCGTCACCCCCATCACCCTGCTGCTGCTGCCACTGCCAGCCACGGCAGCTGTGAGGTCTGAGCCCCAGGCCTCGAAGCTGCCTGAGCCCAGGCCTTGCAGCCGCTGTGGCTTTGTCCGGATGGACGTCTGGAAGACGTCTGCCCAAATTAGCATATTGTCCTTTTATTAGTATAGATAGGTAAATGTCTGTCTGACCTACCAAGTTACTCCTAAAATTGGAAGACACTAGCACAACTGCAATTAAGAACAATATTTTGATGATTCCTTGTTATCCTAGGATTTACCCTCTGGCCTTTTGGGTTTCAGACTTACAGTGATGAAGAGAATTTGTGATCTCTTTTAATGACCTACTTTGACACTCCAAATCCTTTATTTTATCCCTCTTAATATGGATATGGGCAAAAAGGACTAGGAGGAAGAGGAGGAGGAGGAGGAGAAAATCCATACAGAAATATTACAGAAATCTTCCCAAATCATTCAAATAGCAGAATCCCATGTTATTCTGAAAGTGAATTGAGTACTTACATACTTGTGTTACTATATGATTTTCAGAGTGATGAAAGCTTACTATGCTAATAGGTATCTCTCTTCATGATTATGTAGTTATTAACCTCAACTACTTACCTAACAAAAAATCCAGACCTGGCCAGTGTGGTTGGAGTGTCAGCTCACACACCAAAAGGTCACAGGTTCTATTCCTGGCCAAGGGCACATACCTGGGTTGCAGGTTCAAACCCCGGGGCCCAGGTCCAGCCTAGTGCAAGAGGCATGTGTCTCTCTCACCTAGATGTTTCTCTCTCTCTCTCTCTCTCTCTCTCTCTCTCTCTCTCTCCCTCTCCCTCCCTCCCTCCCTCCCTCCCACTCTTTTTAAAAATCAATGGGGGAAAATCCAAAACAGGGTTACTAAGTTATAGTACATTTTCAATGTTCTTATTTAACAAAACAACACCTTAACACACTTATACTACAAATGACTTTATGAATAACCTCATTTGATGATACTTTCAAAAAGTCTAAACTTGGGACCTTCCTGAATATGAGGCCCCAAAGAGGTTCCCTGCCCAGGCCCCTTGGGAGAGGCTCTGCTTTTCTGTTCTGTAAACTTCCCTAAGAGAAATGTGATGACCCAGGGGTGCTGAGGACATTGCAAAGTTGATGGCATCCCCTCTCTTTAGCCCAGCCCACACCACCTTTACAGTTATACAATGGTGCATTTGGGAAATGTTTGGATAGTCAATTGCTACGTTGCAAAATTAGCAAACAAGTTTGGTGCAGGTTGACAAACTTACTGACTTTGCCACAGACCTAAATAGAAAATTTCTTTTAGCCTCAGCTGACAAACAAAACAGCTCACGTTGTTGATGATACTCTGCTCTCTGCCTTTCCCTTTTCAAGCAACTCAAATCCTTCTGGTCAATTCCATTTCTTGATCCCACAACGAAAGGATGGAGAGGAATGAGTATCACAAGTTCATTCCCAACTTCTGCCTAAGCAGATAGATCCTGGTGAAGAAGGAAAACAAGGTCTGTAAGCCTCGTGGCTGAAGTAATGTACTGATTCTAAATGTTAAATTAGAGCTTTTGGAAGCTTGCTTTAAAAAATGATTCCTACCATTTAAAATGCCTGCTTGAGCCCTGGCTGGTTTTGCTCAGTGGATAGAGCATCGGACTACGGACTGAAGAGTCCCGGGTTTGATTCCAGTCAAGGGCACATGCCTTGGTTGCGGGCTCGATCCCTGGTTGGGGGTGTGCAGGAGGCAGCCAATCAATGATTCTCTCTCATCATTGATGTTTCTATCTCTCGTTCCCTCTCCCTTCTTCTCTGAAATCAATAAAAATATATTTTTAAAAAATGTTTCATTAAAAAAAATAAAATGCCTGCTTGAGAAAATAGCACCACTAAGAAATATATAATTATAATGATAACTATAACAAAAATTCCTAAACAATCAAATCATCTTGTTGAGTTCTTCATATAAAATGCAATATTAATGCAGTGCTGGGTTGATTTAACTGCCTTACTAATTCGTAATAGCAATTGATGATTTTTTTAAAAAAATTACCTCCTTTTGGGCCACAGCACATTCATTTCCATTGCTCTCTTTCATGTTGCTAGCCATCCCTTTCCCTTAAAAACAAATTCCCTAGCAGAATGGTGTCATTGCATTTTGATTGTGTAGGTTCATCAGTGATTGTACTTTGTAAACCTGTCATCTTGCTGGAACTCGGACCCCCAACAGTATCTTGAGCTGTGACCCACTAGGCTGAGTGGCTAGACTGGGATGAGACAGGGCACAAGCGAGGGAGAGGAGCACTCAGCAGGCTCTGTAATGGGAGGCGCTCCTAGGAGGTGAAACCACAGACCTATGCTGGGAAAGAAGCAGTGTCACTGATAATGAGTGGTCTGCTAGGCTGGCATTGTCAGTATCCTACTCAGAATGTTGAAATAAGGAATGCATGTCGACTATAAAGTGGTCTTCAAAGGAATTTGAGCAGAGAGAG
>NW_005369706.1:2835300-2844419 GCF_000412655.1 Myotis brandtii | reverse complement strand
TTTTTTTAAAAATATATTTTATTGATTTTTTACAGAGAGGAAGGGAGAGGGATAGAGAGCTGGAAACATCGATGAGAGAGAAACATCGATCAGCTGCCTCCTGCACACTCCCTACTGGGGATGTGCCCACAACCAAGGTACATGCCCTTGACCAGAATCGAACCTGGGACCCTTCAGTCCGCAGGCTGATGCTCTATCCACTGAGCCAAACTGGTTAGGGCAGATTAGCATTTCTTAATGGACTTTTTGGTGACTGCAACGAAGGATTTCCTGAGTCAGGTCTCCTAATGAGGAGGTAGGTTTCCACCTGTGGTGCTTGCCTCTCCTGCTGGTCTGTAAGCAGTTCCAGGGCTGGGCCCTGCTGTAGTCAGAGCTCCGGGGCACTTTGCTACAAGGGTCAGCAGTGCCCAGCATGGCAAGGTTAACTGAGCTTGTTGTTGTCTATGGGTTGCACGAGTTGGGAAGTACAATTCCTGGAGGGTTGGGGATAAAGTTGGTAGCACACTCTTTCTTTAAATATAGAAAAGCTGACTCAGAAAAAGTAAATGTCTTGACCTCATTCAGGAGGACCCCAGCAGAGGGGGGATGTCTGGGCAGAGGGTATATTTAGTAGGTTTGGGATGGATCCAAGCATTCCAGACAGCCCATTTAGATTAGTGGTGAATAATATCTTTTGTCTGTTTACCTTGATTAGCATTAGGCCATGCCTGGTTCATAGTAGGTACTTTATAAATGTTGAATAATGAAAGTCTTTAATAAAGGCACCGATTCAACCTGTACCTCCAAAACAATTCTTTAGAACTTATTTAAGGGTTTCAATAAGAAACATTCTAATAAGTATCCCAATTGGTGGATCCTGCCTTGTATTAATGCAGTAGTCCCTTCTTAAGCTCAGGGCCCACTGTGAGATGGTAAAGTGAAAGTTCATGCTACATGCAAGGGGCCATTAGTCCCTGTATAGAGACCTGCCTTCCTGGAATTCTAAGCAGTAATTACCAATCACGTGTTCAAAGAATATTCAAAGAATAACAAAAGCATGACAAAATTATAATTATAGTAAGGTTTTAAAAGCAAGATACAAAATCTAATAATAATATGATCCCTGTGCTGTTTTTAAAATTATGCATACAATATAGAAAAGCATTTGCAAAGGAAAAAATGCCTGAAAGAACACATATCAAAATATAAATAGTGGTTATTTCCAGATTGTGGAAATGTGGATAATTTTTATTTTTTTCTCATCTTTATTTGTCAACTAACCTTTAAAAAGTATCAATTGCTTTTATTCCAAAAAAACAACCACAACAAGTGTTATTTTTTTTTAAAAGCAGCAAAACCAAAGAGTTCCTCTCTTAGGTTTTATAACAATTGTAAATCAATCCCAGTCATGAGCCACTAGCTAAATCCTATTTGTAATGAGAATGCTTCACATGCTTGACCAGCAACAATCAACTCTCTTAAAACATCTTTAATTCTGAGTGGGCACTTATGAGTTATTTAAAATCTACATAAAATTATATATGTCCAGTTTGTTCTGGAAGATGGATTTTTTTTCCATCAGCAAGAGGTACTCTAATAGATCTCAAAATATTGTTAAGAAAAATGGAGATTTTAAAATATATTTGGAGCCTCAATATTTGTTCATAATGCTGTGAGATCATCAATTTTTATGATAGCATAAGGAATAATCCTCATTTATTCATTCAATACGTATTATTGAGCACCTATGTGTCAGGCTTTACCGGAGGGGCTAAGGCAAAAGAGACAATAAAAAAAAATAAGACACAGTCTCTGCTCTCAAGAAACTCTGGTCTCTCACTCTGCTGTAGAGTGGTGGGTGAGTTGCCTATGGGAACTGTCGGGTAGGAAGTGTGGCACCCAACTCAGAGTGAACAGAGCAGAGAAGACTACTCAGGAAGGTGACAGCTGGGCTCCCACTAAAAGAATAAACAGAGCTGGCCAGGAGCAAAGGGGTGGGGAGCAGATCAAATGTTAGAGGGACAGCAGAGCAAAGGCAAGGAAGAAGGAAGCAGCTCCTGGCCACCTGGTGTTCCTGGAATGCTGAGAAATGCGACTGGAGAGGTCACTGGCGGGACCACAGGGTGTTTGGGTGCCATGTCTTGTCTTTGTTCTGTCAGTTCAAATCAGTTCAGAAAAAAGACCAGGCTAGGGTGCCACACAGAGCTCCAAATTTCAGATAGGTGAAGAGCATGTGCTTGTTTGTTAACAACTGTGATAATAAAGGATACTGCAAACTAAAAATTATCAGGGTAGCAAGAAGCAATTCTTGCCTGCATCGAGTCCTTGGAGAGAGTATCTATATGGGCTGGGTCTCTACTTTGTGCTTCGACCGTTAGAATTGTTGTATTATAATTTAGCTACGGACAGAAAAGTTCAGGTCATGAGGTATTTTGCTTCAAATAATGTAAAATATATGGAAAAGGAGCTAATTACAAGACTTAAAAAAATTGAATTTTAACTACAAAAATCTTGGCTCTTTCTCTAGTCCTTCCTAGATATTTAAAGGTTATTTTTAAGTTAGACTCTAAGGTTCAACATATTTAAACTTTTCTTCATGATTTAAAATACATCTAAGTAAAGATTGATGCCTAAGCAAATCATGAGTAATTTACTGAATAATATTAATGTCTTAATTTGCAAGCATTTATAGTCTCTAATCCTTTTTTATAATGTCTAATGTAGTATAAGTCACAATTGGAAAAATGGTATTTGCTTTATTTTTTGATTATTTTTTTATTGATTAAGTTATTACATATGTGTCCTTATCCCCACATTCCCCCCCATTCTCCCCACTCATGCCCTCACCCCCCTGTTGTCTGTGTCCATTGGTTAGGCCTATATGCTTGCATATAATTCCTTTGGTTGATCTCTCCCCCTTAGCCCCACCCTCCCCTACCTTCCCTCTGAGGTGTGACGGTCTGATTGATGCTTATGTAAAATCATACATCATTATAAAGGTATTTGCTTTATAATGATGTATGATTTTACATATGCATAAGACAATCTTATTGGTGCACATAGTTTTGCTTATGCCCTTGCCTAGAGTTTAAAAGGCTGATGGCACATCCTTTGAAGCTTGCTTAAGATTTTTAACATTAGCTTTTTCAGAGGAAGCCTGAGAGCTCACTTTTTCATATTGAAAGTCTCTCTATTCACCCCTTCTAATCGATATCTTCCAACACCCAAAGGTTCTAAGTGGCTGAACAGGGTCTTCCTCCTTTGTTATGCTAACATTTAGCAGATTTCCATTCCACAGATTTGAGTTCAAGTTCTAACTCCGTCACTCACTAGCTATGGAACTATCAATAATTTGGTCAACTCTCTGGGCCTTCATTTTCTCATTTATAGAGTATATAATTCCCGGGTTAAAACAGAACCATTGGGAGAAAGAAATGAAATTCACTCATCCATTTATTGGGGATCTACTATATGCCAAAAATACACTTATAAACACTATATAGGTCAAACTGGCAAAATAGTCATTTCTGTATTCATGCGGAGCTTCTTTTGCCACTGTTTGGACTACAAAACTTAGAAATGTAATTAGATGATAGCTATATTAATAGCAGTAAAAGAAACAGCAAAGTGGTTGTCCAATAGAGGCATGTTGGACATACAATTCTGATAACGCTGTCATAAAATTCTGATTCTAAATATTTCTTCATCAATATTTTCACCAAAGTTAAAAGGTAAACAGTGGACTGAAATGTCTTTAGTCTTTTTTTCTTTTCCTTTCCTGTTTCAATCAGTTAATCAAGCAAGTAATCACCATAAGTAATTACTGAGCATTTATTGTGTCCGGTATGATGGTTACCAGTGATTCTATGACTTCAGGCTTTCCTTCTACTTGGAGACATCTGCCTCTGTTTTTTTCTGACTGGCCATAAGCTTTAGAATAACTGGGGAGCTATAAAGTTGATTGACACAAAAAAGAGTTCTGTCCACATCTACATAAGTATACAGTATATTACATAGTATATGTTACATATATGAAGAAAGAGATCTGCATACTTGTATTGTTGTCTACATCTATATCTATTAGGAGTCATAGTGGGGGTCTTTCCTATTCAAAGAAGCTCAGCCTTTATCCTTTGGTTCATATGCTATGTTCCAATAAGTGCAGTTTGCTTTCTCACTGTGATTCCAAATTCTTTTTATCAAATATGGGGCTGCCCTATGAAATGGAGAGCACACTGGAGTTCAAACTCAAGGGTACAGATGTGACTCTCATCCTGCTGCCTACTCTCTGAGAGACGTTAAACAGGACAGAATTAATCCCTCCCTTCCCTGAGCTGCACACTTTGCTGTTGTGCTACATGCTGAACTAACATTTGCCTATAGGTCTGCCTTCTAGACTTGGAAGTCCTCAGGAGCAGACACTGTGTCTTGTTCAGTTTAGCACGGGGTCAACTAGTATAGATTCTGGAGCTCAAGAGACTAGACTTAACTCTGATTCCCATCACTTATTAGCTGTCTGGCTTCGGGCTAGTTGTTTGCCATCTCTGCACATCCGTGTCCTCCTCATCAGTAAAAAGAAGATAATAATAGTGCCTACCTCACTCTGCTATTATGAGGACTAATATTTGTAGAGCATTTAGAAGAGTGTCTGGTACACAGTAAACATTATGTATTTGTTACACGTGTGTATTTAAAGAATTGTCTCCAACTTCAAAACCTAATTATGGTACCAATTTAATAAGTCTTTGTTGAGTAAGTAAAATCATATAAATATTCTGGAATTCAGTTTTCTCTTTAAAATTGGGTCTAATAAAAGCCACAATACAAAGTTACTGTGAGGGTTAAATGAGATCATGGACATTTACGCATTGTAAACATGAAAGGTATTTTCATTACTGTTCATTCATAAGGGCATTATGATATTAGCAAAATTGGTCATGGAATTAAATTTGTTTCAAAGCCTTTTGCTTCGGAGGTGTATTGCCACTGTTCAATGGACCATTATTTCATTTGTTAAACTATTGATCAGTGCTGTAGAAAGGCTAGAAAAACGACAGATTTTGACCCTGACCCATGGAATCTCAGAAAACAACCACGTAATAAGACATGGTTTGCAATGTGTTTGTTTAACGTTAACCAAACTGTGAAGCTGAACAGCACCATGGTGCATATTTACCCCTGAACCTGTCCTCAGAGCCAGTGTTTAAACATGAAAATGTGCTGGCAGATTCGGGGGGATTTGGTTGGGCTCTCTATGGTTATTTTTCTTTTCAGTCAGATTGACACACACGAAGACCCAAAGATGTATCAAGGCACATTTTCCAAATGCCAAAGTAAGTGACCTACATTTTGCTTACATTCTAGGATTTCAGATTGCTGGGCGTTTTAGTACTCATTTTCAAATTGGCCAGCCACATAATTTTGATCTAATCATAGTTTATTCAAGTGTAAAACCCTTTGAATCATCCATGGATTAGTGAATGGATAAACTGGAAATATGAATGGATGACTGGCTCTCTTTGAGGCAGCTTGCTGATCCAATAGGACTGTATAATTGATGGGCATTTTCCATCTTTACGTATCTTAAATATAAGGAAGTCTTATGAGCATGCATATATACTACTTCTCATTAATTTGAGGTTAACCTGGACAACACTGCTTAGAATTCGAGTTGACGTCTGAAAGTCTGTAGTGTTAAATCCTTTCTTAGGTCCAGCACAAGTCATTGTCTAAAATTTAGAAATGAGGAGACACATATGCAGGTGTTTTCAAATAGGAAGCTTTATAGAAATTAAAGATAACATTACTTAAAAACCTTTAGTGTTGTTATAAAATATTTTATGCTATTTGAGGAATATAGCAGTTTATTTACCTATTAGGTGTTATGGGTAAAAATTGGCATAAATATAATGCTGATGGAAATTGGTGATGTCCACTCTGGTATTTTACATCATTTTCATCTCTTCCCCTTTCAAACAGTTGGTCTTGTAGTTGCTGACATGCTGAATTGTTCTCTCAGGAGTGTAAATATACTGACATGAATAAGTGCCTGTTTTCCTCCTAAACAGAATAATATTGAAGTACATTTATTACGGAGGTACAGATGTCTCTAGGCTTAGTACCTATCCAGAGTACTAAGATTCATGGTCTCAACAACCCAGCTTAATTGGTATAAGCCAAATTTAGTTTTAAAAAGTCAGTAACACGATTTGGTGGTTGGATAATAATAACTAGTTTGCTGAATTATTCAGTTGTCTAATGCGTAGTCATCTAGACTATTTTCCTGGGGCAATCGTTAAGTAAACAAGATTTTTATTACTCCCAATTGACAGGAGCAAGAACTGCAATATGAAATAGAGAAAACGAGCTTCAGTGGGCTCTTGAAACACCCCCTAGGATTTTGCTCCATGTTATCTGGTCATAGTTTGGTCACAAGAAACATTATTTAAATATTTCTGTATTAGTCAGCATTACTTATTTTTATCACATTAATATAAGTATTTAGAAATATGTGGCAAAAAGATGAGACACATCTTTAAATGTCCTCTCAACAGAGAAACCTCCTTAGGATTACCTCAGTAAACTAAATCACCCCAGCTATAGTGAAAAATTTGAGGCTCTGTTTATTCTTTTTCCCCTAGGACAGTGATGGCAAACCTTTTGAGCTCAGCGTGTCAGCATTTTGAAAAACCCTAACTTAACTCTGGTGCCGTGTCACATATAGAAATTTTTTGATATTTGCAACCATAGTAAAACAAAGACTTATATTTTTGATATTTATTTTATATATTTAAATGCCATTTAACAAAGAAAAATCAACCAAAAAATGGGTTCACGTGTCACCTCTGACACGCGTGTCATAGGTTCGTCATCACTGCAAATAAAAGTGCTCATCTGTATTATCACAAATATTTAGATATACCCATGAGAAATATTTAGGTATATATTTATTTCTTTTCAATGTGTAGAAATAGATGAGGTCACATGACTGTGGCACATGAGTTTTCTAAAATGTTTAAGAAATAACTTTCAAAGCTCTGCATGATCTAATCACACTCGGGTATTCTATGTTGTTACCGCTGAAATTATTTGAGAATAATTGACACAGATGTACATGAGATGGTGTGCCTGTATTGAGTACATTTGGGTGGGGTGGGGGGATAACTTTTCAAGAATTTTTAAGTAGTTAGAAGGTATCTGTCTCACTCTCTATATGTGGCTCTATGAATCTTGAGTAGATTGATAAATTAAGGCCTATTTTTATTTTTTATTCTATTACTCTTTTCTTCCTTCCTCCCTGCCTCCCCTCCTCCCTCCTTTCTTTCCTTCCTATTTTCTTAATTTTGCACAGAAAAGTACCATATTAAAGAAGGAAAGTTTATTCTTTATTTCCTTTTCTGCAAGTCAGATAGTACATGTAAAGAGCTTACAACGGGGCCTGGGATATAGTAAGAACTAAGTAATATTAATTGCTGTTGTTGGTTGTATGTATATTTTTAAATCAGTGAACCACATGAAATAGCCTAGGTACTTAATATTTTTATGAGAACCTATTCTTAAACAGTCAGTTATTTTTATTCAGAAGAATAATTATCATATATTAACTAAACCACAATTCAAAAATTTCATTTTGCATTCTTGGCTGAAAACTAGATGACAAATTTAATTCCTAGGCAAACATTCCAGGAATGGTTCCCAAACTTCTGTTATTTGCAATATTCACAGATTCCCAGGAGATATAGCTTCCTTTAGTGGGCCCCTTAAAATATTCATCTACATGGACATTAGTATTTGTTGTTTTGTGTTCATTTGTTATGAAGTTACCATTCCATGTATATGGAATCCTGAAAATACACATATTTATAGCAGAAATAATGATACGGTCTTGATACCTCCAGTGCTACCTCAGTCTGATGCAATGTCTGTTGATTCTGGTCTGGTACTCAATAAAATATATAAACTTGCCATAGCAACCACTGCCACATGGGCTTATATATGTTTTTAAGTTAAAAAGAACCTTTTAAAAAAAAGAAATATGTTAGTTGTAACATACAGAAATATGTTAGTTGTAAAGGTACAAATTAGATATTCTGCAAAATGAAAATGTGTATGGTAATAACATTTCCATAAAAAACCATAAGAATATTTGTAAATATAATATGTCTAAGTACTTATTATTATTTACAAAAGGAATCTTAAGTGTGTAGTATATTTGGATGCATAATAGTGACTCTGGCAAAGAATGCACAACCATAGCAAAGTAAGAATGTGGGTTAAAGACTGTCACTTTATAAAAAACATAATATGTAAATATAATGCCTTATTTTTATTTTGCTTCATGTTTTCTGAATATGTTTGTTAAAAATGAACCTTGAGGAACCTGAAACAAAACCACTCTGAGATACCTATTTCTAAAGAACAAGTATGAAATATTTCTTCTATTTTTATTGTGCGAAAATGATTAGTATTCTATTATCAGGTGGGCAGGTGACTAGGTCTTCTTTCAGTCTCAATATCCTATATATAATAAAAGCCTAATATGCTAAGTGTCCAATCATCAGGTCAACCAATCAAAGCATAATATGCTAATGATATGCTAAGGCCGCTCAACTGCTCGCTATGATGTGCACTGACCACCAGGGGGCAGACGCTCCAACCGGTAGGTTAGCTTGCTGCTGGGGTCTGGCCGATCAGGACTGAGCAAGACAGGCCAGACATGCCCTGGAGCCCTCCTGTGGTCCCTCCCCAGCTGGCCAACCTCCTGCGTCCCTTCCCAACCCCAATCGTGCACCAGTGGGGTCCCTCGGCCTGGCCTGCACCTTCTCGCAATCCAGGATCCCTCGAAGGATGTCGGAGAGCCGGTTTAGGCCCGATCCCCAGGCCAGGCCAAGGGACCCAACTGGTGCACCAATTCGTGCACCAGGCCTCTAGTTTGGTATATTTGGTGGCTTAAATCCCATGAAATTTGAAGCTCACCACACTTGACTATTTCCTTACTTTTTCTATTCAAAAAGTTGCTGCCTTCATTTATTTTTCTCAGTTAATTCTGATAGAGAATGAAGGAGTAAAAAAAAGTACTCACATGTGTTTTTTAATTGCTTTTCTAAATTTTTTCAAAACTTAAAATACATACAAATTTA
>NW_005369706.1:2814136-2835284 GCF_000412655.1 Myotis brandtii | reverse complement strand
ATATATAAATTATTAGTTTTACTGAAAAAAATACAAAGTGGCACAAATTGGCTTTTTATTTCAATTCTGATCAAAATTTATGTGCAGGTAATAATAGCTCAAAAGTAGGGGAATATAGAATAACCTCCCACCAGATGAGAGGATCAAATTCCTGAAAGTCCATGACAAGAGAATTCCAGGTTGAGTAACTTAACAGCTTATGGGGAGATATGGTTATAGGGTTGGGGCTAAGCTTGTGTGAATCTGTAAAATATTTTTACATTCATAGAAGGAAAAATATTACCAATGATATTGCTACATATTTTAAATTGGTAATAAGAAATACAATTAAATTTCAACTTTTCACCTTTAGTTTACTAAAATGTTTCTAGAGTCTTAAATTTTGCTGTTGCATAGCTAACTGCAGTTAAAATTTAATTAATATTAAATAAATTACTTAAAATGCAACACTAATGAAATAATAGAAAATAATTCACAAAGGTCAAGATCCTTAAACTATATTTTCTAGTATATATGGCTAGTGTAAGCATAAGTCATTAAATTCTCCTGTCTTTTCAGTGATGGAACAGAATAAAAAGAACTCAGACTAAAGTTAAAAGCTGGTAGACTTTCACCTTGGAAAATAGGGCCTGCATGTTCATCTGACATAACAGCAGGGAATGCTTGTAGGTATGACCTTCATAGTCCATCCTAGTATATTTTCTTATGAGATAACTGAATGGTTTAGGTCAGTGGTCGGCAAACTCATTAGTCAACAGAGCCAAATATCAACAGTACAACGATTGAAATTTCTATTGAGAGCCAAATTTTTTAAACTTAAAATATATAGGTAGGTACATTGTTATTAACTTAATTAGGGTACTCCTAAGGCTTAAGAAGAGCCACACTCAAGGGGCCAAAGAGCCGCATATGGCTCGAGAGCCACAGTTTGCTGACCATGGGTTTAGGTCATTCCTCTTCTAGGAGTCTTGTCAGCTATTGGCAGACTACAGGTGCATGTCAATGAGTTTTGCTACCTGAGAACCTTAAAGGCAGCCTGGGTAGATCACAAAACCTATGAAGCACCTCTGCATGGCTGGTATTTTCAATCATTCCAAACCATTTCCCTAAATATTAAATATTTCGTATACAATAATAAGAATAATATAAAATAATGAAAATAATATTTAACATAAAATATTATTTACATGCTGAATTTTTTTTTACTTCAAAACTGACTTGTTTTTAGGCGAACCAGAATTACAGAATGAGAAAAGCAAGTGCTTTGTTGTTCCTTAGACATTATTATTTTTTATTGAATTTATTGAGGTGACATTGGTTAGTAAAATTATATAGGTGTACAATTCTATAATATATTATCTGTAGTTGTATTGTGTGTTCACCACCTTAGACATAATTTTTTGATGATCCTTGGCAAAAATATTACAATATAGACCCCCAAAATGAAATGCTTCATTACTTAGCTTAGGTAGAATGATAAACTTCATTTTTATTTCTTATTATGGAAATTTTCAGACTTATACAAATGTAGATGGAATACTATACTGAAACCTCACATATGTATCATCTAGCTTCAAAATTATTAACCATGGCAATCTTATTACATCTAAACTACCACTCCTCCCACCATTATTTTAAAGCAAATTCCAAATATATAATTTCCTAGTAAATATATCCTTATATAATAGAAACAGGAAAGTACTTTTTAAAAAGTAGTCATGTGGCACAATTGTTAAAATCAAAACAACCCCTACTGTTTACTGGTGATGCCTTTCAATCTTAGGGAAAGCTGAGTAAGCACTGGGTAGACCAGTACACATTTTGAAACCTGACTGAAGGGGCATTCCAGGTCAGCCAGGTTCTATCAGGAAGAAGTGTTAGGTAAGTCATGAAAGATTTACTGAGGAGGAAGGATATTTGGGCAAAATGTAGGCCCTCAAGAAAATGAAAATCCTCAAGGAAACGGGCAAGGGAATGACAACAAGGTACAATTTTTCTTTAAAAGAGAAGCAACTTTATGAGATTGAAGAAACACAATATTCAAGTTTGAAAATGACATTTTAAAGGTTGTATAAACAAAAAATTCAGAATATGGAAAGTCTATAGGAGCATAACTTGGTTTCATCATCAAGTAAATTGTAAAACAAAAAGAGAGAGAGAGAGAGAGATAAGGGGTGGTTGGTTGAACCTATGGATTAAAACAGACTTAAGAGCCATATCAACCAATGAGTTTATGAACCTGTTTGGATTCTGATTCAAACAAACTAAGTGTAAAACAAACAAACAAAAATAGAGACAATCATAGATATTTGAACACTGCCTGAAAATGTGATAACATTAAGGAAATGTTGGTTTATTTAAGGTGTAATAATATTTTAGTTACATATTCTTCAAGACTTCTTTACCTTTTTGAGATACATACCAAATCATGTATGGATCAAATTATATGGTGACTTGGAAATAATCTAGTAATGATTATGATAGGAGTAGCAGAGAAGAGAGGTGTGGGTAGAGAGGAAACACAACAGACAAGTATTAATAATTGTGGAAGATGGGTGAAGATGGAGTCTCATACTATTTTTTACTTTGGAATATGTTAGAATTTTTTCATATTAAAAAAGTTTAAGCTTCCTAGTTTAGAACATATATATTTCTTAATATTCCTCTCCAAAGTTTGAAAGCAGAAGGAAGATCCTATAAATTCCTTCAGCCAACTAGAAGTTTCTATTAACAAGCACTTTTGAGTTTTGCCATTATAGTTGACTTTAACAATGGTGAACCTAAGGCACTCTGAAACATCAAAAGATTAAATTATGTTCCAAAAATTATGTAACAACGAGTTTTTCTATATCCTCAGCTAGATAAGGGAGACTTTTAAGCAGAATTTCCCTTTTCTGTGCCTGTAAAATTTATACATATCCATGTGCACATGTGCACCTCACTGAAATTTTGAAAAGTTCTGAAACACTTGCTCATAAAGCTCCAATCATCTAACAAAGAGTGATTGTTTAAGGGTGGCCTTGGGACAGGATGAAATCAGAAGCTGCATGGGACTGCATGCCTCATCCCAAACCCAAGCCGCCTCGCTATTTATTTAAAGTATTGCCTGTTCTGTTTGTAATTGCATGCTGTGGCCCAGACAATCATTTTTAGATCTGTAATTCAAAACACAAAAGGGATTTGTTTAGACATCAGTGTTACCAAAAAACTGCTAATGGTTATGCCCTTGGTTTGATTGAAGCCATGCTTCAGTGAAACATCAACCAATTTGTAGGGAAATATCAGAAAACCTATGATTTTGTATTTGTAGATCAAACAACCAGTTAAGTGACATTTTCACTTTTCTAAGCCTTCAGGTTGTGCTTGTAAATTCTTCAAGGATAGAGGATTCATCATGAAGCTATTTTAATTACTCTTGGATGCTAATATCTAGCATTTGTTCCTTCTTTATAGAAACTCATTCATCATTTGATTACCTCTTACTAAAATAAAATCTCTGCCAAGCCACACATATTTCTATTCTATCTGAGAAGGAAAGAATCATTCCATTTCAATCTGTTTGTGTCCAATCTCAGTGGGTGGCAACTGGAGATTCTCTCTTCCAGGTCGATGGGTGTAGAGGACCCTGCCCCTTCTTATGACAGCAATTAGGGTTGACAGACACAGAGAAGCCTAAACAATCAAGTTTTATGGTCTGCATCCTCCACTCAGACCATAGTGCTGTTAATTTTGTAAAGTCTGAAATCTCATTTTTTAAAGTTCTCTTGAGGAATCATCATACTCATGATAGCCCAGCACTGTGCCAAGCACTTCACATGTATCACATCAGTAATACCCTCACCTTTCGGGGAAGTGTAATTATTATCCGCATTTTTCAAATGAGGCAACTAACACTCAAAGATTGAGTAACTTGCCTGAAAACCAAAGCTGGTGAATGAATAGCTGAGCTAGGAGTCACACCCCCATATCTGACTGCAGAGCCCCTTCCCAATGATATTCCATTATCATTGAGCACCTTCTCTGTGCTGGACATGATTCCTAACAGGAGCACCATTTGGGAGACATGGGAGTGAACTGAGAGTCAGCATAAGAGCGAGGGCAAACAGCAGGTTTTATGGAGGAAGAATGGTATGACTTCAGAGAGAGGAGAGGGCTCCAGGCAGGAGAAATGGAAGCAGAAGTTTGGCCACAAAACAACTAGAGTTGGCTTTAGCGCAAATGACATGTTTGTAGAGAGTCTGGCTGAGGTTGACCTTGACGGCCAGGTAAACGAGTTTGAACTTTATGGAATTCTGGTATTTAAAAAAATAGTGTTAAGCATTGTGTTTGGTTTCATTCTTCCAAGTGTGAATACAGCTATAATATTACCCAGTTGTTTGAAAGTAAAGCTAGGACTTGATTTTTGTCTACATTGACATAGTACATAAGGCATTTCTATTTCACTTTTCTTTCAGAAAAACTCTATTTCTTCTCATTAAAGAAAAAGTTCAAAAGGCAAATAAACCTTCTCATTACCCCTTACAAAAACAATGCCTGTGAGGTTGGAAGCCATAACCAGTGTGTTTACATTTCCTGTCACCCTCCCCCACCCCCGCTATTGACTATCACCATTAGTCAAATAAGTAAACAGCATAACATCAGAGAGGTCCACAAAATTCAGGGGACCTTTTGTTTAGTCGCCTGTTTACAGAGAACTGTTCAGCCCTTCAAGATGACAGGGCTGTGTCATCTGCCCCACCACATGCTGAGGGATCTTACAGCCCACACCCAGGGGAGAGGACCCAGAAGAGCCTGCAAAGTGACCTGAGGTGTCTAATGTTTACACAAAACAAATCACACAGACAGCACATATGATTTTATTCCATTTCAAAAGATTCAGAGAAGCACTTTTGCCTATGAAAGGAGTTATAAATTATTTTAGCTATGTCAGTTCTTCGAATGTGTAGACTTTGGACCAGCTTCCCCTACCTACCCTCCATCCTCTGGAAGGGTCTGGGACAAGCGCCATTTTTCGAATAACAGACATCACTAAAATGAAGACGTAGGGCAGTGCCTTCAGTTAGACTTGGGTCTAGCAAGGGCTCCAGACTGATTGATAGCTTGTTATGATTTCATGAATTGACAACACATCTCTGAAAGCTCAAAATGTGAAATCCTAAAAACTCTAAGGGGTGTTTACACTTGCTGATAGCAGTGGGTATCTTATCCTCTCCTCTGCTTGAGAGGCAGGATGGTGGGGGGAGAGCTCTCCAAGGGGTGCTGGCTAAAGGGAGGGCTTGCACCTAGCTGTTCCAGGTGCTATTCAGAACTGATGCACTTCCCTGAGCTGGTTACAGCCACCAGTGTCCAGAGTCCCCATGCCTGTGAGAATTCAGGTGAAGAATAACATTCTCATTTTAAAATCCGACTTAAGCCACCTCTGGGAGAGGCTTCTCCCACCGGCAAGTGGGTTGAAAGGACAGAAAAGTATAGCACTGACAGTCTCTGGACCCGTGATGGTTGCCCTGGGACTGAAGATGCTGTCTTGACTCTCTGAGACCTGTGTCAAACTGGACAGCCACTTGCTGTCATTTCCAGCCATGCCCCTGGCCCTGACTTATCATCTCTGTGACTGAACATAGACTGGCAGGGCGTTATTTTAATTAATTTTTAAGAAATATAAGTTGTCTTCGCAGAATAGATTATCATATGGGTGTGGAAATTTGTAAAGGTGCCAGATTTTATACCTTATTGTCCAAATACATACTTATCTCTGCCCTGTTCTGTTTCTTCTTTCCAATCCTCCACTGGCTTCTGTGTAAATGAAGGTGTAGTTTGCACATCCTTTTGCCCCAGCACACACTAGTTGTCATTTTGAAGAGGAAAAACTTATTCAAACTTTGTCCCCACACTTTTTCCATCACCATAAGTGATGTAAGTATATCAATTCAGAGAGAAAAAAATACCATTGAATATAGTCAAGCAACTGGAATACTGCTTGGCAATAAAAAGGACCCAACTATTTATACAACCTGAATGTATCTCAAAAACATTACACTCAATGGCGGGGGGGGGGAATCTCAGAAAGGTTACATGCAGTATGATACCATTTATGCAACATACTATACATACATACATACATACATACATACATAGATGGAAAACATCTGGTTGCCAAGGATAGGGAGAAGGAGGTGGTTTTGACTAAAGGGGTAGCAGGAGGGAGATCTTTGTGGCGGTAGAATTTCTATATCTTGGGTGTGGTGGTGGTTACACTGTATGTGATAAAATGACATAGAAACTATACATACATATGGTGCCAAAGTCAATTTCCTGGTGTTATTGTAAGAAAATTATGTCTGAGGAATCATTAGAAGAAACTGAGCAAAAGGCATTTGGAGCCTCTCTGAGTTACCTTTGCAACTTCCTGTGAATCTACAGTTACTCCAAAATAAAAAGGTTAAATACATATGCCGACCAACTGTGCGGACTGCTGTACGGCAGGTGTGACTACAGCACAGCAACACAGGCCAAACAAGTGTCAGGTACGTTTTTAAATGTGCTGTTACTAAAGAGCTGCTTCAAAGACAAAAAGGAATAAAAGAGTGATGAAATGTGCTCTCAGGACGGTCACCGCCCTGTTTATGTAATGCTCTGAACCAGTGGTTGCTTTTCAGGCATTCCCAACGCCAGGCTTGAAACACGAGCCCCGTTAGATAACTTTAGCACTCAGGTCGGTTTGGTCATAGAGTTTACAAGAACATTCGCATCCATACACCACATTCCTCCGATATGGAAACATGCCAGAAGGACCAGAGGCTGTGTGGCCACCCGGAAACGTTGCTTAAAACAGAAAGGGCTACTACAGTCTCCTTCATGGAGCCTCCCCCTTCCCTCCTTTTTCAGTTCTTTGCTCCTTCTCCTTTCAAGCTCATCTCATTCACTCGCCCGGCCTCTCTGGCAAAGTCAAGCAAACGCAGACAAACCTGTGAGCAGTGCTGTGTCCCAAGGCGCTGGCCTCCCGTGGTCCTCCCTGCGCGCCAGGACGCAGCTCATGCTCAGGGCACCCGTGCACGCCCCGGTGGTGGCCCGCAGGACACGCGCGCGTCAACCCAGAGCCAGGCGACACCAGCCACAGCCGCCGGGGATGCTGCTGGGCGGGAGGACCAGCACTGCAAACAGAACAGCAGCTCCGCCAGCTGCCAGCCAAAGCGGCCTCTTGGTCAGTTACATCTTTTTTTCTTTAACATTTTTATAGTACCGTGAGTGTACCCAATGTTATAAAATTATGCCAAAACAAAGAGCAAAGTCCTTGTCCTGAGGAGTATGCGATGTAAAAGGTGCCAATGACGCAAGGCACAATGACAGGACAAACACAGGGTATACGTGTGAAAGGTAAGATAGAATCGATAAGACTTCAATGGACCCAAAAAATGGAAAAGCCAGGTCAGAGCCCGACTCCTCATAGCAGATAAAAGAAATAAATATTTGCAATCAAAGCAATAGCAAAAGTAACATTTTTTGAGTGTTTATTACGTATCATGTAGTATCATCGAATCAATTCTGTAAGGTAGGTTCTATTATGATATCTAATTAGAAAACCAGGGTTTTAAAAAACCTATTTAACAGACACTTCTAATGCTTCCAAAGTGCCAAATGTTAGTCTTTTTTTTTTTAATATATTTTATTGATTTTTTACAGAGAGGAAGGGAGAGAGATAGAGAGTTAGAAACATCGATGAGAGAGAAACATCGATCAGCTGCCTCCTGCACATCTCCTACTGGGAATGTGCCCGCAACCCAGGTACATGCCCTTGACCGGAATCGAACCTGGGACCTTTCAGTCCGCAGGCCGACGCTCTATCCACTGAGCCAAACCGGTTTTGGCAACCAAATGTTAGTCTTTACACATATTAACTCATTTCTTCCTCAAAAAATCCTTATGAAATAGGAACTATTTCCCTCATTTTACAGATGAACGGAATGAGGCAGTCAGGTTAAGTGACTTGCCTAAGGTCACTCAGAGAGAATGTGGGAGAGCCAGAACTTGATCACAGGAAGTCCAGAGATAGAGCCCAGGTCTGAATCCAGGAAGCCCAACTCTAGGATGACACTGGGATTCACAGCCACACGCCCTGACACCCAAGACTGCACATGGAATCTTGTGCAGCAGTGAATACTGAGGAAATAATGTAATTTGAAAATATTTATATTGACTGTCAACAATGCACAAATTCACTCTGCAAAGGCCTTAACCACTGCAATGAAGACGTGTCTAGTTGAAGAAAAAAATGAAACAGGTTTTCCTTCCTCCCTTCATTCTACAAACAGGCACGAGTGTCTGTTTATTCCAGGCATGATATTAGGGACCAGGGTGACAGCAGTGACCAAAAGAGACAAAAACAAGAGAAAACAGGAAACTGGAGATGCTGTTCATTTCAATGATGGACACACATTAGGTTTATCAGGAGCAATAGTGGCAAGTAGCCAACAGGAAATAAAGGAACAGTTCAATCTTATTATTTAGGAAATGACACTATTGTGGACTGGATGGTTCTACATATGTGTTATGCAGCCCTTTTTTCATTTCCTCTCTTCTGTTTCCTTCCTTTTAGTTACGACAGCTAGAGGAAAACACATTATCAAAGAACATTTATCATGGACATATGTTAACATTTCAAATAAGGCTGCGGGTGGCAGAAGTACTAGTAATAACACCAATAACAGCTATCACATATTGAGTGCTTACTATGCATCAGACATTAGTCTAAGCATTTTACACGTGCGAAATCATTTCATCCTTATAACAATCTCATGAGGTAGATGCTATTATGATCCTGATTTTATAGATGAAGAGATTGAAGCTCAGAAAGATTAAGGAACTTGGCTATAAGGCAAGGATATAATGCTAAAGAGTGGAGGATTTAGTCTATTAACTGAAATTAGGCTTGGGGTTATTTGCAGATTTCATTTACCCTTTGAATTCCCTTCCTAATAACAATGTAACTAACAGCATTGTACAAGTGTGGGAAGGGTGACAAGGCATGCAGCCCTCTGAACCTGGAATGAAAAATTGTTATAAAAGATTCCTAAAGAAAAAGCGACATTGGGCATTAAGTTTTCAAACTCTATTATCAAAAGCCAGAATCTTAACTGGCATAAATATCTATCTGTTATTCCATTCCCCATCTCACTTTATTTTTAATACCTTTTTACTTCCTGACTCCTCTATAACACACTGAAAAATAAAATAAAACTATTAAAAACTAAAGTAAGGAGAGAAATCCTTCCCCCTCCCTCCAGTTACCCCCCAAGGAAAAGCACAGAAGAGCATTTGCTTGGAAGTCTTTTTTCGTAATTGCGTGGATTGTGTCTATGCTAAAATAGAATATCCCCTGGAGAAACAGAAAAATAATTTGATTTTTCCACATAGGAGACAATGAAATCTAGTCTGTCCATTTGAGTAAGGGTTTTAAAACACTATCTAGGAGTCTAAATAACTATAGTTCTCTATTATAGGGCCACAATAAAATGATAAAATAATAAAATGCATTGCTAATTCCTGTACTGCAGGTACTCAAATAATGTGCTTTTGTCCAACGTCATTTTGGAGGAACTTAACTCTTGTTTATATCAGTTAGCCAGCATTAAGATTGGTTCTATTATATGCCTTTTTGTTTAAAGTTGCAGAGCCTATCGACCACGTTAAGTGAGGACGTACTATATTCAGTCATTTTGTTCCCTATAGCACAGTTCTCTTCAGAGCTTCAAGGGAGGGGCAGAGCAATGGGACACTTGCAGAGAGAATATGCAAAAGACCTCCTAGACCGCATGTCCCTCCCAGCCCCCTCCCTTGCATTCTCCATTTTGAGAACTGAACTCCTATATTCCCAGAGTGGCTCCCATTTTTTCTCTTCTCTGTTCACACTGGTGTCTTTGTTGAGAATCCTCCCCCACTTCCTTTGTCCAACTAACTTTTATTTCTGCTTCAAAACCTAGCTCAGGCATCACCTAGTCTTGACGTGTTCTCTGATCCCTTTTCTAAGCCAGGTTCAGTGGCAGAGTACTCAAATCTGATTTCCCTGGCCCTTAACATGCTGTTAGTGCAACTGTTTATTCTTTCCCCGACTAGACTAAGTCACTTACTTCACAAACATTTGTTGAGCACCTAGTATTTGCCCAGGACTGTGGTAGGTGTCAGGGAGACAGGGATGAAAGAAACTTCCTAATACTGTTTCTGGAAGATAATGATACTCGATGATTGTCTGTGGGATGAATGAATGGAATTAGGTCATTACAGAAATAGGGGAAGGAAGACCAGAGGAAGATTAGCAGTCACAGGGAAGTAACTCGGTTTTTCCATTCTCCCATCTCTCACATCATACTCTGTTGTACAACACCTTTCTAAGCCTCTTCTTTCCTTAAGCGTTTGTTCTCATAGTAGTCTCTCCTCCTGCTGTCTTTATTGGAAGCAAACATTGACACAAGGAGGAACATATCTGATGCCAGCACTGTCGCTTCCTAGCTGTGTGATCTGTGTGATCCTTGACTCTTTCCTTGATTTTTCTGAGTTTCAGTTTCCTCCTCTGTTAAATGGAGATAACCAACACCTATAGCCTGGGGTATAGTATGAAGATTAAGTGAGATTCGCATATGTAAAGGGCTTAATGCAAAGTCTGACTTAGAGCATCCTCCTTCGCTTCCTTTGGTCTCTCCCTGGTGCCTACCCCTAACCCTTCCTACAGGGTGTCATCAAGGCAGGACGGCATGTGAAATAATCTCAGGTGATACATGGAAGCAATTTTTTAAAATGTATGATTATTTTGATATCTATTAAAATATGTAAATAGTCATTAAACCCCATAAAACTTTTGATTTTTATAGAAATCATTGCATTGGATATGTAAAAAGTAAAAAAGAAGAAGAAGAAGAAGAAGAAGAAGAAGAAGAAGAAGAAGAAGAAGAAGAAGAAGAAGAAGAAGAAGAAGAAGAAGAAGAAGAAGAAGAAGAAGAAGAAGAAGAAGAAGAAGAAGAAGAAGAAGAAGGAAGGAGGAGGAGGAGGAGGAGGAGGAGGAGGAGAAGGAGGAGGAGAAGGAGAAGAAGAAGGAGAAGGAGAAGAAGAAGGGAGAAGAACAGGAATTTAGGTTTTAAAAATAGAAAATATCAGAAAGTCAGTACAAAGAATAGGGAGAAAAGGAATAGATGCCTGGAAAACACTGATGAAAATGAACAAAGGCAATGACATAAGAGAAGAAAAATATTTAACACAGAGTCCACAAGCTGCTATGTTTATTAAGCTTGCTTTCAGCATTTGATAAATGGGCAGGTAACCACAGTTATACTATGCATTTCTCAAAAACCACTTGTTCAAGCAATCCAGTCTTGGGGCTGCAAAGAGTTAGTGTTTAGCTATATGATGGTGTTAATGTCTTTCTTAGGCTAGGATTAGTCTGTAATAGACCAAGAAGTCAGCTTTGGGTCCCTAAGAAGTCACCTGTCCAGTTCTGTCCATAATAAAGTACAAAGTGAAAGAGAATTGTTCATTTACATTTAAGAATAATTAATGTCCAAATAGAACTTCCAAATATGTTCTCTGGTCCCCACACTGATCTGTGTCCCCATTTCCTGATCTTTAAAATAGGTATAATAACGGAATCTATTTCATAAGGTTGTTATGAGAGTAAGTGATAACGTAAAAGAAGCACCTAGTAATATAGAAGGAATCGTGTACATATATGAACCACTCTGATTGGTAACCTGGTAGAGACTAGCTCCTAGAGCCCTGGGCATGGCACTCTCTAGCACAGAGCTCCCTACCCAGCCTGCAGCCTGGAAAGCTATTCATCCCCTGATGCCAGACTTCCTGCTTTTAGATGTTGGGGATAAAATCAGCTTAAAAGCTTCCTGTCTCTGAACTCAGATGGTATTGGGTAATTTGGGAAGAGCAGGTGTTTTCTTCAGTGTCTCTGTCCTTATAGACTTCTACCAGGAACACAGATTTTTTCTTCTGTAGCTTCATTTGTTAGAATGTGAGCGGATCTATTACACACACACACACACACACACATTCCATCTAAGACAGTCCACCAATCTCACTGACTCTTTAGAGACTTGTTTGCAGTGAGGGGGAAACACAGCCATGGGCTAATTTTCCCACTCCAACCCTCACCCCTGCCCCCAAAAGGTACGGTCTACAAAAGGCTGTAACCAAAGCTGAAACAAGCCCAAGCTATGACCCTGGCTACCAGGCCCGGGGGATTGTGCTCTAGGTGTAGGATGCTCTCCCTACAAGTGAGACATTTTAGTCAGAATGATTGATTGTCTGCGCTGCGCAGAAGCAACTACAGGTGAATAGTGGCAAGCAGGCCATCCAGGGCCAAGGCCTGGCGGCTCTCTCCTCCCCATATTTAAGGGTGAGAAGCTGCATCTCTCCCAAGTGAATAGCAAGGAAGACTGGTCAAGGGCCTTGGGGAAGGGGCAGCCTTGAGGAGCGCCTGGCCCGGGTCAGCCCCCAGCTCTAGGGCCTCAGCCCCTTCACCTCTGCTCTCGGAGGTAAGAGACAGGTAGAGGGGCACCTTTTTGCACTGAGGCTCAGACAGCTGGAGCCAACCTTCCTCCCCGGGGCCAGCCTCAGGGCCTAAAGGCTCTGGGAGGACTGCGGCTGGGGATCTCTTGAAACAATCTCAAGGCTCCCAACTGCTTGCCCCTCACTTCCCGGCACAGCCCTAGCACCCCAAGGCTAAGTCTCCTTGGCCTGGGTTCCCCAGGTTAGCAAATTCAGCCCCTTTCTTCTAACCAAGTCAGCAGCTCACTATGCAGCCCCTGGAGGGGTCCGGGCGCGCACATTAGGACACGCCCTGCTGAATCACTAAGAGGAACAGGGGGACTCGCGGGTCCCCCCACTCCGTGCATCCGTCCTCCGCAGCGCCCACCTGTACCTCCAACAGGGAGGAGCCCCTCCCCGCGCGCCGTTTCCCGCGACCCGCGGGCTGGCCCCCGCCCTCACCTCTAGTCTCTTGGACTCAGAGGTGCTCCCAACGCCCTCTCCCAGGGGCTCCCTGTCCATTCTTCCTCCTCTTCGCGCCATTCATTCTCTTTTCTCCATTTTCCTCCCACTCCCACGCTCTTGGGGTTTGGACTCCTATCACTCATGCCTTCCCCCTCTCCCCCCACCTCCTCTCTCGGCTCCACAATTTCATCCCCTTTCCCGCTCGGCATTTCGGCACCGGCCCTGCCTGCCTTCCAGCACGACCCCTACTCCGCTGCCAGCGGCGCCTCCCTCGCAATCGCGGCCTCGGGCTTCCAACCCGCCCCGACCCAGCACTGCTCTGGCTTCCATCCTCCCTAGAAGGAGACTCCCCAGGGCTCCAGGTGCCGCCCCCCCGAACCCCGCTGGCCTCGGGGTGGCCCAGCTGTCAGGGACGGCGGGTCTATTTTAAGTCCTGCACCCAGTGCTCCCGCCCTGAGGACGCGGGCACCGGTCCCGCGACTCGGGTGACACCTTGCCCGCTCCATCCTGAGCTGCGGCAGAGCCAGCTCCCCAGCGGGTCGGACTCCTCCGATGGGCAGTTAGCTCGGCCGCTGGCCATGGAGCTCAAAATCCCGGCGCAGAGGGAATCCTGGGGTGGGGGGGAGCGCCCCACGCCCGGCCACCCCGTCCTGCCCCCAGGAACTGGCTGCCTTGGCACAGCCAGCTCTCCAGCGGCTCCCTCTGCCAGACTCCTCTACCTCCGTGCGTCCTGGTTACTTAATTCCTACTCAATCCGGTCATTAGCCTGCAATGACCCACCCAGAGTGTGGTCCTTGGGGAAATAATAAGAATTTGAGGCTACCAACAAGTTATTAAGAGCCACGACGCCCGAGCTAAGCCCCAGACGAGATGCACACGTGTGCGGGTTTCCACGCGCGCGCGCGCGCGCACACACACACTCATCCCCGCGGGGATCCAGCCACAGGTTTGCACACTGACAAGTCTCCAAGGCGAACAGAAAATATCAAAACGTCCACTCACCCGGCTCTTCTTTCGCCCTCTCGGGACTGGGCTCCAGGGGAAGTATCAGAAAAGGGCGGATTGAGAGACCCTATTCCTTTTCTTTTCGCCTAAGAGTGGAAATTTCCGTCATGTGATCGGGGGCAGCATCCCCAGTGTCGCGTTTCCTGAGGACCTTCCCTTCCAGCCCAGCCGCCAATCGTCAGGCGGCAACCTGATCTGTACACAGCAGCATCCTCCCAGGTGGGGCTGAGTTGTCCTTTGTCCCCCAAGAGCAAAGCCGGGAGCTACTACGAGCCCCTGCTCCCTCTCTCCTGGGTCCCCCCAAACAGGGAGAGAAGCTCTTTGTGTGACTGGGATTTTTTGTTTGTTTTTTGGGCGGTTATGTTTCATGAGTCAAGATTGCATCTATTGGATCTCTTTTCTCTATGGGGTACATGTTGGTCTTCATTTTGCAATCTGTAAAAGTCTTTCTGGTAGGGGACCAAACTTCCTCTGGGTTTGGGGATGTCACTCCTGAACTTAACATCAGGGGAAAAAATTAATTAACAAATGGGGAAGGGGCACAAATGAAAAACCTGTCATTCACAGCTACAGTCTCCTTAGGCAAGAGGAAAGTGGTGGATAACACTTAACAGTGGGGAGGGGCTTTTATAGGCATAGTTTTGTGTGTGTGTTTTTTTTCCTGGGAGTCCAGTATAAGCATAATCCTCAGTGTAGAAAAAGAAATTAGGATATAATAAATGACATTTCAATTCTATTTGTTGAAGGCACTAACTACCATTTTAAGAAAAAATATTTCTATTTAAAACCATTTTCTGATGTTAACCACAATTCTTGTTTCAAAGAAAGCCCGTGTAACACACATGTTCACGATCCCCTGTTCATTTAGCACTCACTTCTCATTCTTTAGGGGAGAAATATTCTCCTATGGAGACTGATTCCACACTTTAGCAAACTCATCAGGCAACAAAAATTACTTTTTGAATTCTCAAATGTCCAATTTAACTTTATTCAGAGGGTCTCACTGCTTGTTTATAAAACGAGTACCTAGAACTCTTTCATTTCACAGGTCCCATTAACTAAAATTCCAGCAGCACCTTAGCATTTTAAGAAACAGAGTATTAACAACAAAAAGCCGTCCAGATAATGCATAATAGTAAGGAACATTAAAAACATGACTAACACACACACACATCAAGTTGTACTAAAGCCATTTGACAATGCCAATTCAGGAGAGGGTGATGTAATAAATATTTTCGCTGGAGTTATTATTTGGAACTTAAAAACAAATTAATTATTAAATGGAGTATATGAGAAATATTTGTTTTATGAAAGCTGATTATTCCCCATCTGACCAAACACAATATACCTCTTCAGTTTCTCATAAGATTTCCATTTTGTAAAATTAGAACACATCAGAATAATTTTGAAAGTCCTTTAAACTTGTTAAAACTAGATTACCTTTACACTATCACACTTCTCCATTTGATCCTTAATAAATATAAGCATCTTTTATAAAACTACTAAAATGTCAAAAACGGTAGGTTTGGGAGAAGATTAGTGAGAGATCAAGACAGATATGTATTTCTCTCTGCCTAACCTGAGATTTAGTAAAAGTAAAACCAAGACTTCTAAAAACCCTTCCAGGAAAAAAGCACAAATGAAGATGGATCAATGCAGTTCTAAGAGAGATGTTAGTTTACTGTGCAACTGCTCAACTTTGTAAAGCTCTGCTTATTTAATCAGTTCTTGGCATCTCTATCTTAGCTAGTACAGAAAAGATCAAAAACAGGGGTTCCTTTCCCAGAGAACTATGGGTTACTCATCTATATATGCTATTAATATTAATTATTAACAGGTTGTGGGGTGAGGTGACATGAGTTTCATTCATCCATAAAGCTATGAAGTGCTGAGCAAAGTTCAAATCGTCATCTTTTGTAGCTACATCATTAGAGTTTTAGAAGAGCTAAAGCAATGTCTGGGTGATATGAGACAACTGATAATCCATTATCTCCTGTGCTACAATAAAAAACTTGAGCCATTGCCTGGCCGGTGAGGCTCAGTGGCTGAGCATCAACCTATGAACCAGGAGGTCATGGTTCAATTCTGGTCAGGGCACATGCCCGGGTTGTGGACTTGATCTCCAATGTAGGGCAAGCAGGAGGCAGCTGATCTATGATTCTCTCTCATCATTGATGTTTTTATCCCTCTCTGTCAATAAAAACATTTTAAAATTAATTTTAAAAAGACTTGAATCATTAATGACTATACTGAATCTACCCAACAATACTCAAGGGTTTATTTTAAACTGGCATTTGAAAGAATGCGAAGCAGCTCTAACCAGCAACATGATTATCCAGGCAGGACCACAGTGTGTGAAACATTTTGATTTATCATCAGATCATTCTCTAGCTCTGGAGCAAATAGCTTGAGTTCGAATCTCACAGCCACCTCCTTGGCAAAGGCGCTTAAATTCTAAGTGACTCAGTTTCTTAATACATTTTTTTCCTGACTTATTTTCAGAGAACTGCAAGCTCACATAGTGAAGGAGGAACATAAACTGTTTGCAATCGAGTAAAAAAACTTACAGAGCAGTTAGAATTTATTACCATTTTGACAAAGCTGAACTGATTGGGGCTCTCCACTCTAAAATTATATTAACACACTGGTTCTAGAATTGGTTATTAGTTTTGTTGTGGATGCTTGTGTTTTAAGAAAACTCTATATTAAAAATATTCCTGCTCTGGCCAGTGTGGCTCAGGTGGTTAGGCGTCTTCCCATGCACCAGGAGATTGCTAATTCAATTCCCGGTTAGGGCACATGCTTGGGTTTCGGGCTCCATCCCTGTTAAGGGGCATGCAGGAGGCAGCTGATCAATGTTGTGCTCTCACATACCTGTTTCTATCTCTCTCATTCCCTCTCCCTTCCTCTCTCTCTAAAAATCAATAAACTATTATTTTTAAAAATCCCCAAAATATATTCTTTTGAACTAAAGCTAATACTTGAAAATGGAGCTCTATGCTCCAAGAGGTTTAGAGAACATTGTATTAAAAGTTATTGTGGAGTTCCTCAGAGGTTTTAATCAGCTTCTCTAAGTTGAGTTGCAGTGTGCAGTATGATCATGAGCCCTTTTTGGAGGAGTATCTCTAAGGTCTAATGGTCTAGAGAACAGCCATTCCTAATTTTAATATAAACAAATACCATAGAAAGGAAGAAGAATACAATTATTATTCAAGCACCTTTCTTATGAAGTTTTTTGGTTTATGGATTATCACTGCAAAGCTTGGTAGCAGTAATTTTAGTAGGCTTTTGTATAATATTTTTCTTTGATATGAGAATTTTAACCTGGATTATTTTTCTAACTAATCCTACATAATAAAGAGCTAATATGCCTTCCGGAAGGACCAGTGAGCAGGCAGCCGAGCCACATCCCTTGCATGAATTTCATGCATCGAGCCTCTAGTAATTATTATAATTAGTAAAATGGCTTTAGGTTACAAAGCACCTTAACATATGCCATGCTACTTGATATTAACATAAGCTAATCACATAGATATTATTTTCCCTATTCAATGGGAGGAAAAATTGAGATTCAGAGAAGTTAAGTGGCTTCCCCAAAGACACAGAGCCAGTAAATGACAGTCTCATGAACCAGGTTTCCTGGCTTCAAAACCAGTGTCTCCATTTCCATAGCTCACGTCTCTTCTCTTCTGAGCATTTGAGCATTTTCTTTACTAGGACTGTTTAATTTTTTTGTGCCTACAGTGTAGCTAACCCTAAATGGCATGCTTACCTATAAAATTATGATTTTAAAAATAACTACTATAAAAGTGATTGTCTTCTTATCATAATTATACAAGCCTCTATGAACTCTAATGTCAGCATAATGATTTTCTTTTCTGTGGGTTTGAATTTGATTTATGTGAGAAACTGAGTAATACCATGACTAATGATTATGGTTGAGTTTCTTCAGTGCAGGTTCTCTAAATGGGCTACTATTTCTTACTGGCACCAGGAAAAAGATACTTGAATAGATCGCTCACTGTCTCAGTTTCACACATAATGTAACAACTAGATATTGGGTCTCAAAACAAAAATAGATTTAGGATTTTAGAAGACCCAACTGTAAAGTTCAGGATTGGAATGTCAGGGCCCAGACTCTGAGGTCCCACCCAGGAGGTGAAAGGGGAGAGCAGGGCCACGCTGTACCTGGATACAGCTCCGAGAGGATAGGGTGCTTCCTGTGCACCCTGAGCCACACCCAGCCTCAGGGAGGTCGGCTTTATTTCTCTGGTCAGGAAATAGCACTACATGTTGACGGCTGACCAGTCACGTCCACCTTTCTTTTCCATCTTGATGCTCATGGTACCGCTCAACTGCACTCCTCTGACAGCCCATATTTTAAGCCGCTCACCATCCCTGCGCCCAACACCATGGTCTCCCATGCCTTAATGCTTTTGAACACACTGTCCCCACCTCCTGGAAGCTCTTGCTCCTGGCTCTGCCTGTCAACTTTACCTGTTACTCATCTTTCAAGCCCCGGCTCACATGTCACCACTTAAGTGAATGAAACCTTCCCCAACACCTCCAGCTATTATTTTCTCTTGGTAGGCTGGGAGCATGGAGTGATGGAGAAGTTTGAAGGGTGAAGAAGAGAAATAAATTCCATTGGACCTGGAATTTAGTCCTTACAACTCCCCCAGCATCTGGATGTTCCAAAGTTGTGGTACTGTTTCAGTCTTTTTCACTGTATAACAGGTTGTTTGCAGGGTTCCTCTTGAGACTGTAAGTTCTATAGATGCTTTTTCAAATGTATTTTATGAATAAATGAATGAATGAATGGGTAAGTCAGTTGATGCTTCCCTGTTTTTTTAAGAAGTTGAAAAGCTGAGTGATCATTTTCTTAAAGATAAGGATGGAATTTAATCAAACAAGAACATTTCAGATTGAAATACTCTCATGAAGAAGATTTTAGAACTTAGAGGCTTTACAATTATAACTTGGCTTACTGCAAGCCTAATCTTACTTCAGTCTGGAGGGGGATCTTCATAACCTATGTAGGCCATTGGAGAAGCTGGATCTTCTTCTGGTCCTTTGTGCCACTCCATGCGGCTGCCTCTGACCGAGAGGAAGCCCACCTCCTGTTCCACCTGGGAGGCCAGGACTCTTCCAGCCTCCTCTCTGCTGGGGCTCTCAGCAAAGCGGCAGAGGTCCACACCCTCCTCTTTCATGGCATCCTGCTTGGTCAGCCTTCAAAAGCTCACAGACGCAGGACTACGTAGATATATGCCAAGTTCTGAAGAGTGAGGCAGTCTCAGAAGGGTATTCCAAGGTGGAAGAGTCAAGGTTGAAATTCTGGCTAACTTAACTGCACAAAGGAAGGCTCTGATGCCTGCTGGATGCTACTTCATTTGAGACACCTGTCCCCTCTGGACTCTGCATGCCCACAGGTAGCTCCCTATTCAAATCTGGTGAGTCCATCTCCTCCCTCAGCAAACCCAGTTCAGTCCACATTTGTGCATCCTCTGACTTAACAGACAGTTTGGGGGGCCTCCTAAGTGCTGGGTGTTAGGGACAGAATCATGAATAAAATAGACACAACCCCTTTCCCCGTGGAGTTTATAATTTGGCTGGAGGAAATGTTTTAATCAAAATGTGACTAGAAAATATAAAATGACAAACACTGCAGTGAAGGAAGGAAGCACTGGGCCTAGGCAAAGGCTCCCCTGGGGAAATAACTCTTGAAGATGAGTGAGAGGAAAGTTTTGTTTCTTAAGGCCGTAGCGACGGCAGCATATTTATACGCCTATGGAAAGCTCAGGCTGAGGTTGAGGCGGGACATAGCTGGTGCTCCTGAGATGGCAGCAGGGTTGGATCCATCTCAGGTGGAGCAATTGCCTTAGGCAGCAAGTCCTCTTTCCTACCCAGTTCTTCTCTACTCATTCTCTCCTGCTGGAATAAATACTGGACCCTGATTCTAGTTTTGTCTCCCGCTAGTGGGAGCCATGGGGTGGCTGGTCTGTGTTTCTAGTTCCCCTGTCAATCAACAGGCCTGCAGAGATAGGCTTTACTCCTCTATAAATAACCAGAGTTACTCCTCCTTTTGCCTGATCCTTTAGGAATAACAGAGGATCCCTTCCCACCCCCAATACAGTGCCTTTGACTCTTTCTGTCCTGCCTTAGGCCAGCCACATGGTACAAAACATCATAGTACTGGTACACTGCTTGTCAGTTTGCTCCCTTTGCTGTCTGGAAGGAATGATCTAGCTTCATGGAATCTTTTTGATACCGGGTCTTCTGCTGATGAGCGAGGTTGAGGAGGGAGAAATCTGTTAGTTCCACTTGCCACAAAGAGTTCAGAAGGAAAAAAGAGTTTAGTTCTTATAATAAGCCAGATTATAAACTGAAGGCAGCGTCTGAGTGAGCTGGTAAAGAATGAGCCTCACATGCGGGGGCATCGAGCACCAGCATTTTGAGGAGGGCCTGGTACAGGAAACACAGAGAGGTTCCTTTAAACCTTAAACATAAAGCCCAGCTGGCGTGGCTCAGTGGTTGAGCACTAATCTATGAACCAGGAGGTCATGGTTCAATTCCTGGTCAAGGCACGTGCCAGGGTTGTGGGCTCAATCCCCAGTGTGGGGCATGCAGGAGGCAGCCAATCAATGATTCTCTCTCATCATTGATGTTTCTATTTCTCCCTCTCCATTCCTCTCTGAAGTCAATAAAAATATATTTTAGGGATCTTAAACCAGCCAAAGGAATGACATTTCAATTTTTCATTTTTATTTTTTTATTCTTATTTTATTAGCTCTTTTTTTTTGCTTTTTTCTTTGTTTCCCTTTTTTTGTTTGTTGCTTTATTTTCTACTTCTTTTCACATTATATTTTCATCATTCAATTTTATTTTATTTCTTGTTATTTTATATTTTATACCATTTTTTAAATCAATTTTTTTGTAAATATATTATTTTGTTCCCTTTCTGTCTCTTCTTATCCACTCATCCCTTTTCTACCTCCACTATACTGAAGTGAGGTCCTCCCCATATTTATCCAATTCTTAACCTTATTTCCTGTATATCAGCTCAGCATCTACAGATTCTGCCCCCACCCTCTTTACTGGGTGTTTGGTGTTTGTATTTGTTTGGTTTATCTATTGGTTCTGTGGTGTTTTCTCCATA
>NW_005369706.1:2813278-2814073 GCF_000412655.1 Myotis brandtii | reverse complement strand
AGGCCCAGTGCACAAAATTTGTGCACTGAGGGGGGCGTTGCTCAGCTCACCAGCATCCTCTCGCAGTCCAGGAGCCCTCGGGGGATGTCTGACTGACGGCTTAGGCCCACCATCGGGCATCCTTAGGGCTGCTGTGGAGGCAGGAGAGGCTCCCGCCACCGCCACTGTGCTTGCCAGTCATGAGCCTGGCTTGTGACTGAGTGGCACTCCCCCTATGGGAACGCACTGACCATCAGGGGGCAGCTCCTACATTGAGTGTCTGCCCCCTGGTGGTCAGTGCGCGTCATAGTGACCAGCCATTCCTGGGTGTTCCACAGTTAGGATCAATTTGCATATTACCCTTTCATTATATAGGTTTAACATTAAAAATGACATCATGACTGTGGGTAAGGTGAATTTTATCCTGTCTGGCTAAAGTGCTAGAGAGCAAGCCACATAACCAGACACCTGGAGAGGAGGAGCAGCGATGCGTGCAGCTCACTCCCATCCAAAGAGGAGCAGCCGTGCAAGCAGCCCACCCCCATCTGAGGAGCAGAAGACTTGCAATCAACCGGTCCAAGTCCAAGGAGCAGTAGCCCCAAAAGCAGCCCACCACATCAGAGGAACAACAGCAGCGTGCAGCCAGCACCCATTCAAGGATCAGCAGCCTCATGATCAGCACACCCTCTGTCTGAGAAGTCTCCCCCCACCAGCCAGAGGAGCCTCCCCCCACCAGCCAGAGGAGCCACCACAGCTGTGAACAGCACCCACCAGAGGAGCTGCTGCCAACTGAGGAGCAACTGCTACCACAACAAC
>NW_005369706.1:2804979-2808850 GCF_000412655.1 Myotis brandtii | reverse complement strand
ACATGATCTCACTCATTTATGGATAATTAAGACCATTATAAACTGATGAGCAAAAATAGATACAGAGGCAGAGCAACATTGAACAGACTATCAAACTACAGCGGGAAGGCTGGGGAGGGTTGGGGGGTAGGAGCGGGGGGAGTAAGAGATCAACTGAAGGACTTGTATGCATGCATACGAGCATAACCAATGGACACAAGACACTGGGGGGCATGGGAGGCTAGCGGAGGGTCAAGGGGAGAAAAAAAAAGAGACATATGTAATACTCTTTGTAATACTTTAAGCAATAAAACAATTAAAATATACATTTTTAAAAATATATAAATAAATAAACCTTAAACAGAAGAACAAACAAAAAAGTGGGAAAGTTGATTTGAACTGAAATTTATAGTCAGTTCCCACATTTCTTCATTGACATATTGAAGCATATAATATGTTAGGAAAGTTGTGTCACAATATTCTGCAATATTTAATGTGTAAAGGACAGAGTCACACTTCAATCATGAGTTCTGGGTTTTCTGTTTTTTTTTAATGTAACCATCATTCTAGCACGTTTTCACTCGAGCATTTAACTTACAGCATGAAGGGGAAATCCCACCAGGTAAACATGGTCATCCCGTTTCAAAGGTATGCGGTAGTGCACGGGTTGGTCAAGATGGCCAAGACAGTTGGTTTCCAAATATCAATTCCAAATATCCTTATCAAGTTGAGTCTTCTGCTCATAGACCTAGTGTTTTGCTTGCTCTCTCAATAAAATCTCACTTCACAGGGCCCCCGCCTTGGACAGGAGACTGAATCAGATGGAATGTGACATTGGCACACTGGCCTGTTTCCCCTTGGAGTGTCCTCTGGTCCCTGCAGGCCTGTTCACTACCCTATTCCTATTTTTGCAGGACTGGAAAGAGCTTTCTGTCCAACCAGGGAGGCAAACTCCCTACTGTGTTCTCTAGTGTCGTGTCCCAGTCTCTTGACACCCCATCAAACTTAATGTATTTTTCTCATTTTACCAGGAGCTTGTTCTTATTGAGATATGAGGCAGACTGAATATTTAGGTCAAGCAAGCCTTCAGGTGCAACCTAAACCACACCCTCAGAGAGTCCCTCCCTCTGCCTGCTTGCACAGCAACCCTGGAAAGAGCTGTCTAGTGGCAGCCGACGTAAGAGGTCTCCTGAGACGGGAGAGGCACCAGCCTTTCGAGAATTGACCTCAGCACAAAACACAACCATTTGATGTATCTCATATGTCTTCAGCTTTTCCTTGCCCCAGGGGAAGTGGTGTGTGTGGGGAGATGGGGGTGGCCCCAGTGTCCTCATAGTCTCACCCTTGTCCGTATCAAAACCTGCTCAGAGGAAAAGGCCTGATAAACTCCCTGGCTTTAAGGCGTAAGGATGTAAGATGCTATCTTGTGTTCATTAAGCAACACCTTATTGAACATTTGCATGCTGGACAATGTCTAAGATACAGAGACAAATCAGGCGTTCTCTGTTCTTCGGCATGTGTGGCTTAGTGGCCCGGAGTGTACGTGTGCCTAATAATTATTCTAAGTGACAGTAGTTGTTGGGATGGGGTGGAGGACAATGGTGAGGAGCATGTGTGAAGAAATGTAGAACCAAGTAGCCTCATGGTTCCAGCTGGGACATTGCTGGGACCTATCTCAATACCCTCCTCAAAATAACTGGTGGTGTTTAATGTTAATTATTTCTGTTCTTTAGCATTGGAAGGAGTCCTTTTTCCTAGAGATGTTTAATATTCGCAGAATAATCGAAACAACCTTTAGGCCAAAGGTATGCATCTCTAACTGTGGAGTTCCAGGTGCCAGGAAGAAGCATAACCGCGTCCCTTGCAGTCCCTCCTCGCTGACGGGTCCACGCACAGGTGTGTACCAGCTTCCCCTGGAGCACACGGTGAAATGGAAGCTCTCTCCGCTCTGGAGAATTTTATTTAGTAATGTCAGCCGTGGTCTTTGAATCCATATTTTAATCACATACCTCAGGTCATTTCAATGTGTGAGCAAGTTTGGAAACTACTTTGCTGTCTCTTGAAATGCCTGAAGTTATGCCAGGTTGGGCATGTCTATTGGAAAGCGAGCTCTCGCCCTTTCCTGGGGCCATCACTAATGCCAGAGTACGACGTAGGATTGGGTTCTTGTGTTTCAGTGTCCATTCCTATTACATGATGCTGCTTGCTCTGGAATCCTGGTCCATGAACTTCAGCAGGACAGGGCCAAAGGGCATGGGGCCTGGAACCAAATCAATGTTTTGCAAAGCAGGGTCCCTGGACAGCCACCTGAATGAGAATTCCTCAGGGACCTTGTGACGAATTCCCTAATCCCACCCCAGGCCTGCTGAATCAGAAGCTCTGGAATGAGCAGTGGTTCTGCTGCTGCTGAGACTGAGAACATCTAGACCAGGCTCCCCACTGAGGAGATAGATTTGAGGGCTGTGCTGGGAGGGTGGCAGGCCCAGCAGGCCAAACACAGCCTGAAGGATCTGGTGATGACTTGTGGCAGTATGAAGGAGCAAGAGGGCCAAGTGATGGGAGTAGCTGCAGAAGAAATTCCAGAGGATGGTGTGGGGAGGGTGGAGTGAGGCCTGATGTAGGAGACTCAGACTTAGGTCATAGGGTTCTCTGAGCAGAAGGACCGTGGTTGTGGTACTGGGAAGTGAAGGCAGGACACCAGTTTCTCAAGGAAATTGGAGTCCAAGGCTGATTCCCAAGGAAGAATTTAAATGGAAGAAAGATGTAGGAACACACTGTCAGCTCTGGGTACACCAATGGCTGGAGGGAGAGTCCCTGAATATCAGATTCTTCTGAACTGGGTTGAAATTGATTCTGCACATAGAAAATCAGGTGGCCACTGTGAGTGAAGGGTAGTTTAAGGTGAGGAATTATTGCTAAGGCCGGGGCCCAGAGAAGCCAGCCCCAGTGTCCTCATGCTGGGAGAGTCAGGTACTGAACTTCAGGCAATCATTGCAGTGAATCATTTTTTTATACAATTTCAGTCCTACAAGAAAATACTTATAATAGAACCCAGAGGAATTGGAAAAAAAAAAAGCATTTACTTCTATTTTCACTTATGAAAAGCGCTGCTTTATATAGCAATAAAATTAATTTGCATAACTTGTGCCCATTTTAATAACAAAAGGAAATTAAATAAAAGAATGAAAAGGAGAGTATATAACTTTGAGAAGTACACAAATAGACTTTTGTTAAAACCATCCCATTCTGGCCCTAGCCAGTTTGGCTCAGTGAATAGAGTGTTGGCCTGCGGACCAAAGGATCCCGGGCTTAATTCCGGTCAAGGGCACGTTTCTTGGTTGCCAGGCTTCTTGGTTGCAGGCTCCTGCATGCCTGGGAGGCAACCAATCAATGTGTTTCTCTCTGTTTTTCCCTCTCTCTTCCACGCTCCCTAAAAAAATCAATGGAAAAATATTCTCGGGTAAGGATTAACAAAAACTGGGGGGTGGGGGGGATCCCATTCTGGAGGTGCTTTAAAAAAAATACTTCACCAACAATTTGTATTATTTAAATTGAAACAAATAAGTTTTTAAAATGTAAAATTAGGCAAAAGGATAAACTCACTCCCTGTCTCTTTCTGCATGTCTATTTATTGTATACAGGCATTATTCAGAACTTTAATGTCCTGAAAATGTGTGGGTTTTTTTCAGTCATAAGTATTTATTGCCTCTTTATTCTAAGATACAAAATTCTACTCCTATATAAGTTTATATTTAATGGAGGATAATACAATATATGATATATATAATATCACATAACATCACATAGTACTATATGTTATTTACACACACACACACACACACACACACACACACACATATATATATACTAGAGGCCCGGTGCACGAAATTCA
>NW_005369706.1:2781779-2804960 GCF_000412655.1 Myotis brandtii | reverse complement strand
CACCCTCTCACAATCCAGGACCCCTCGGGGGATGTCCTACGGGATCAGGCCTAAACCGGCAGTCAGACATCCCTCTCAAAATCCGGGACCTCTGGCCCCTAACCGCTCACCTGCCTGCCTGCCTCATCACCCCTAACCACCTCTGCCTGCCTGCCTGATCGCCTCTGCTTTGGCCCCTGCCACCACCACGGCTTCGTCTGGAAGGACGTCTGGAATGATGTCCAGATGGTCATTTGGCTGTCCAGTCTAATTAGCATATTATGCTTTTATTATTATAGATATGATCTGCCATCAAAGTTCTGTGAGGGCCTGGGGTCTGGTTCTTCTTTTTCAAGGTGCTCCTACTTATTTCCAAGTATGTCCAAAGGGGGCACCTCACACATGTCCACATACCAGTCACTGTGGTGAGCTTCAGTCACTACCCTGTCCCTCCTTCCTGCTCTGTACCTCCTCCACCAGTGCTGTCCCAGGAGCCACACCCACAGTATGGCCTGCATGCCCAAGTATCCACCAGGGCCTGGATGGGCAGGGACAATGGTGTGGAGAAGGGACTTCTCTGATCCTTGGGTCTCTGGGCAGAAGCAGAGGCCACACTGGCTCCTGCATCCTCCTCCTCCTCTCAGCCTCCAACTCTCCAGATGGTGGTTGTGATAGTAGGCAGTGCTGGGGAGGGAGAAGTGGTTTCATTATTCTCTATACCAATGACCAAAGCCATGTCTGATTAGCGATCATTTGTAGATCACCACTCTTGTTTCAGACATAGTTTGCTTCCAAATTTTAAATAATATTTCTGTTTATGTTGTCTCACAAGAGTAATATCCACTCATTAAACCAGACTAATGGCTTTTATGTGCGGCCAAGGCAAATGATATTGGCCAACTTCCTGCTTCTCATTATCCTGAAATATAAATAGAGCCAAGATTTTATTTGTTATTGTCTCTACAATATTGGAAATTCCTACAAAATATCGGCAGAATATTTCAAGGTACATTTTATTAGGTTGAGACTATAAACTTTCCTTTTGAGGCTCCTTGGCAATATTGCTGATCTTTTACTGCTTCTGGTATTTAATTTTCTGACTTGACTTTTTATTGGCTTATTGGCTTATTTATTGGCTTATTTCCTGGAATATTTCATGTTTGCTGTTGTTGTTTCATTTTGAAATATTTCATTCATACAAAAAATACAGAGACATATAACAAACACCCATGTACCTACCCCTAGATTTAAAGGAATGCCAATATCTTGTATGCTTTGGAATTAAAAAATAAATAAACTTAAAAATAAATAAATAAATAAATAAATAAAAATAAATGAACATTACAAATGTATTTGGGGTCAAATAGGTACAGGGTATTTTTTAACCTTCTTATTGATGTCAATATTTTAAAATTTTGTTAAGAGAAATTTTATTTTAAGAAGTGCATAAATTTCTTCAGAAAATGTTTTCCTTTTAAATGACTGTGAAGTTAGTCCTTTATATCTCTGAGTCCTCTCACTGGGTCTCGAGTTGTGTTTCCATTCCTAGCCTACTACTGAATTCCCCCGACCTTTAACTTTGCCTCATATTTTCTTTCGCCTGCACTCACCCTTAAGACTTGATGACTCATTTAGCTGCTCTGGCACCTGGCCACTTTCTTCTTGGCCATCCTACTGCCCTCACCCTCAGCTGTTGCAACTCTTGGCCACGCTAAGCAACCACCCCACCGAACCCCTCCCTGACTTGTCCACGTGGAGGAGAAGTGGTTCCTAAGAGATCACAGAGGGTGAAATCGGGGACTCAGGAGTTTGCTTCTGGGGCTGCAGAGAAGAGGGTGAGGAAGGTGCCAGTGGAATTTACCCGGGAAGACAACTTTGACATTTCCTTCAACAGAATTCAGTACTATTTTGTTTTTCTACCATAATAATATATGTTAAAAACAAAACTTATAAATGAGGAGAAGGAAGTATGTTTATTCAGACCATGTGCTGGGTGCTGGGGACACTGGGGAATGGGCTCCATCCCTGATCTCACAGGGAGCTCTTTCTATTTAGCAGGAAATGTGTGCAGACATTAAGCAAATAATTACACACCTATTTACGTCAGTACGAAGGTTGGGACTCTGGGAGAGTTGACCTTCTTCTTTCACTGAAAGGTGGAAGGCAAGGTTACTTGCTGCGAAAGGCAATGGAGTTGAGCAGGGGGCTTGAAAGGGATGAAGGTTAGAACAGGAGTTGTAGGGAAAGAGGAAACAGGCAGACCAGGCATATGTAAACAAGAACAGAGCTTGGCAGAACTTTTTGCTTGCATCTCTCTAAATTCAAGTCCCAGAACCTGACTTTAAGCTGGCAGCGTCACATATTTGCTTTTGAAAGCAAATCCTCTTTCTTTCAGAATCTGTTAGTTACTGCTATCTTTTTAATGTGGCCAACAACAATTTCCTTTTGTAGAAGTAACTCCAATTCACAGTAATTGTACCAGTAATAGATAAATCTATGTCTTCAGGACTGTTAAGTGACAAGATAGATGTTTAGATCACAAGCAATACAACTGTCTAAGTCCTCATTAGGTTCTTAATTAGATGTTAATGCGCTACTCTTAGGAGTCATTCAGCCTCTTCCCCTGGGCTTACAGGGAGGGCCATTACGCCATTGCCTTCCTCAGGCGGGCGAGGCAACGCAGCCTGACTTAGGCTTCAAAAGTATTACTAATTAGCTGGCTCCAACTGTATCCAGCATATTTAACAAATATATCTAATTAAATTCTGGTAAATTGTAAGTGTCTCAGGACATTTTTTTCCTCAATCTCAAATGCACATTTCTTAATATCATTTACTAATTTATGAGAATATATTTACTGAATATTGAAAAAAAGTGAATCAAAAATAAGACAGACATCTCTAACATTTTTCTCTTGTATGAAATAGTGTAAAATAGCTTACTTTAAATTTACTCATCACAGGTTTTATCTTCTATATAGTGAATTTCTAACTGTATGCAGAATTTGCTTTCCAATGATTGTGCTAAAATCAGGTATTTTCAGACATTAAAGAATAAAAACAAAAAAGTTGTGACAAAGAGAAGTATTTTACTGATACACTGATAGTTTATGGATAACTGATTCATTTGTTCTCTGTGTATCTTTTCTATATTCCCTCATTCATCTCATTTGCTTTTATAGGGTATCTATCTGGGGCAGGTTGATCTGTTATGAGCTGTGAGGGGGAGGAGACAAAGAGAGAAAAAAATCTGTTGCTGAATTTCTAATAACTATCTGACCATAGTAGACAAATATTTATTCAATTGAATTAATCGAGCCAGGATCAAGGACGTGTGGCTGAGGGTTGAAATATATATTGTTTTGGTATCAGGTTCAATCAATAGTGCTGGGGGCAGGGGGAGGAGGGAAGGGAGAAAGGAAGGAGGAAAAATACAAGACAAAGTGAGTAAATAGAAGCAAGGTTAAAAGATCACAAGCACAGCACAGAGACTGATGCATATATGCTATAGATGTTATCTAGTATATATACACTCCTACACACATATACATACACACTAGTACATACTGCTGCCCCTATGTATATACGTATAACGTAACACTCTCCATCCTCGTGTGTGCCTATAGCAATAACATTCCAAGGGCAAACTTTAATAAATAAGAAATAGTGTTAATCTTAATCATATCTAGTCCTTTCATTTTAAACTAACACCTAATGGCCACATCTCCTCATGTCACACAATGATCCATGTAAATGGAACGAATCTCAGTAGACTGAAGGACAGTACAATTATTAGAAAAATATTTATTTCTTCTTTTTTTTTCTTTTTTATTTAGTTAAGTTCCTCTCTTATCCACGGGCTGACCTCTTCCAGCTGATTTCCTTAGTCTTCTATTGCATTTGGGCACCATCTCATTTGTTTGTGCTTAGAATGCCAGAAAGGCAAAACAAAGGCTAAAAAAGAAACAGAGGAAACAGCAACAACAAATAAATGTGTGGCAGTCTTCTTAGCTGCACAGCCTCCACTCCCCCTTCCCATGTCTGGGGAATGCCTCACCTTTTGAGTCTTGCTGGGTGGTTCAGACGCTGCTCACCATTAAAGGGGAATATGTCAGGGACTTGCTTTCCCCACCTCCTTTGAAGTGAGAGCCCAAAGTAGCTCAGGTGTTGCCAGCACACTCCACTCGGGGACTTGGAGGATACTGTCTCTCTGGCAGCAGTGACAGGAATGCCTGCTCTGTCACCTGCAGGGTGCTGGGCTCAGGGAGGTGGCAGCGATGGCCTCCTGAGGCCCACCCTCTGGCGTGATGGGGTCACATCATATTGTCCACCCAAGGCCTCTGTGAGCCTGTTGAGGCCTTTGTGTGAGAAAGAAAAGGTGCCCCCTCCTGGCAGGTGCTCGGCTCTGCCAGCACTTTTGAGTTATTTCCAGCAATTTTGCTAAACTCTTATTTCTACTAATCTTCTGAAGCTTCTTTTGGAATGTTTATGCACAAAATAACATCATTTGCAAATACTTTTGTTTCTTCCTTTCTAATTCTTATAGTTTTACTTATTTCTACTTGTCTTCTTTGAAAGTTTCAAAAGGAACTGTGCTGCCCTAGACGGTTTGGCTCAGTGGACCAAAGGGTCCCGGTCAAGGGCACGTACCTCACTTGCAGGCTCCTCCCCGGCAAGAGCCCTGGTCGGGCTTGTGCAGGAGGCAACCTATCTATGTGTTTCTCTCACGTCGATATTTCTCTGTGTCTTTCCTTCTCTCTTCCACTTTCTCTAAAAATCAATGGAAAAATATCCTCGGGTGAGAATTAAAAAACAAAAACAAAAAATAACTTTAAAAAAAGGAACCGTGCTGTTGTAAGTAATGTATTACACAAATTCCACCATTATTTGTACCCATTTGCAATAGTTCATCAGTATTAAGTGAATAGGTAAATATATAATGTAGAATGTTTAACAAAACTATTCAGTGTCATGTTAATGAAGATTTCTAAGATGTTGCAACGCTATATCATCTTGATGCCAGTAAGTAAACTTTACAGAACTATCAAATTGTACCGCATTAAAAATTCCATTTGAAGATTGTCCATTGGCCAATTGGACTAATATATCTGATTATCTTGAACTAGTAAGTAAAGCTTTGATGTTGGTAGCATCACTTTTTACAACACATTTGAGAACAGGCATTTGCATTTATATTATTAAATCAGCTGGAAGAGGTCAGCCCATGGATAAGAGGACCTTAACTAAAGAAAATAAAAAGACACCACACTTTCAACTACTAAATAAGCTTTAGCAATTTATTTTTCACAAAAGAAAACCTTCTATAATAGTATATTCATACTCTAATTTTGACTTACATTTTCCTTAGTGTTTAATTTGTAAATTGATTTGGTTTTATAGTAGTATAAGAACTATAATTATACATTATTTATGCCTAGTTTCATATTTAAGTAACATTGTCATTAAAATAGGTTTAATAAAGCCTAGTCAACTATGAGGGCTTTTTTCTTTTGAAATAGTGTCTCATCTTATTACTTACATTTGAGAGATTCTGTTCTAACAACATAGGAGATGCTCCTTAGTCTCACTTGGGGGCCCCTGCTTTTGCCGGTCTTCCTAAATGTGTGGGTTTCCTACTTGTGTGGGTTTCCTACATGGGTGGGTTGTATGTACCTTACTCCATCAGTGTCATCACTGTGAGGGCTCCTGAGTGCTAAAAACAAACAAACAAACAAACAAACAAACAACCCACAAATCTTGTTCTAACCTTAGCCTACTTAAAAGTATTTAATAATTGTCCTTTATTTTTGAGATCATGTTCAAAATTCTTAACATAACTTAGAAAGTTCTGTATAGTTTGGTTCCTACTTACCTCTCTAAACTCCTCTTTGCAAACTGCTCCTCCCAGGGTGGACTCAATTTCAACGAAAACTCCATTCTTTTAATTTGGAGTGACCGTTGGCTCCTCCCAAACACACACCAATCACCAAATCGTTCAGGTTCTACCTTCAAAATATATACAGAATCTGACCACTTCTTATCGATCACATCCATACTGCTGTTGCCTGGACTAGTAATTTTTGCTAAACTTTTACAGTAATTTCTTGTTGGTGTGCATGTCCTTATTCCTCTATTAGTTTCCTGTTGCTACTATAACAACTATCAAAACTCAGCATCTTAACACAACACTAATTATAATCTCACAGTCCCATAGCAACCCAATAGGCTTGGCGGGCTTTCCGATCCACGTAGGACCTACAAAGGCTAACGTGTCAGCAGGGCAGCATTCCTTTCTGGAAGCTCTGGGCATGAACCCACTTTCAAGCTCATTCAAGTTGTTGCCGGAATTCAGCTCCATGTGGATGTGGGCAGCACAGTGCTGCTGTCCTAAGAAAGACCTGCAGGCTGAGGGTCTTTGCAGATGGTGCCCGATGCTCCAGTGGCTGAGCTGGCTCTCACTGAGCACATGCACATGCACCCACACTGCACTGCAAGAGTGTTTTATTCATAATGTGCTGTGTGTGTGTGTGTGTGTGTGTGTGTGTGTGTGTGTATTTTAAGGAAAATGTTTCAAATATAAATGGTGTTATAACAAATCAATGCTGCATACATAGGCTGGCATTAAAGGAGGTAAAGGAGGTGTATGTGCATTTGTATGACTTTAATATAAGGCTCTTTCCCTGCTAAATTGTGAGCTCCAAGAAGGTAGAGCCCCTGCTTATGTTGTTCACCCCTCTGTGCTCAGTGCCAAACAGTACCTGGCACAGAGAAAGTTCTCAGTAAGTATATGTTGAATAAATAAATGAACAACAGTTTTATATTGGTCAGTGGAATCAGACTACAAATATGTTTTAAATCCTAGTATTAGCTAAATGTTACCTTCATAAGCAAGATGAAACTGTTGAGTCTATAATCTCTTTCTGAGTGAGTTTCGGAGAAAATAAGTCTGTGGGAAGTACACTTCTGCCCCTGGTGCAATAGTCCTGGGGCAGATCAACCAGAAATGAGGAGGTCCTGTTTAATGGATGGATGTGGGGTGAGGCCTAGCCCTGGGCAGGTTGCAGCTGCTGTTGTAGCCAGCTCACTAGCTCAGGTGATGTTTTGAGACTGGCCTGTTTCCTATGCCTTCTCCCTCTGGGCAAGAATGGAGATCAGCAGCAGTCTAGCCTTGGTCTAAGAAGGAGCCCTAATACTACATTTGTCCCAACCACAGCTGCCCAAAAGCAACTATATAGACTCAGAATTTACTACCTTAGAGCTAAAAGAGCAGGCTATATAGGGGATAGTCTTCCTATATAGGAAGAAAGTCTTCTTCCAGAATTTTCTTTGTTGTCTACTATTCCCTCCGAGTAGGCCCTTCTTCCTTTTCTAAGGGCCCAGCATTGAAGGCTCAGGTTGATCTGACAATGTGGGTGGATTACAATGGATGTCTTTATTTCACTCCAACTATTAACTAGACAAGAGATCCAGATGAAACTTTGCAAAGTAAAGAGAATGAACCAATGCCATTTGTGAATATTTTTCTCGACTTCCAATAGTACAGAAGCTGTAGGAATGATTGTACTGCTTTGTGGAGTCCATTCCATAAACCAGAAACTATTCAGTGAGCTAATGAGCAGGCCTTATAATGAGCCTGACTCTTTAAACAAGAATCTTAGTTCCACATTTAAAAAGTAAGCACATTCCATAATCATTTGAATTTTGTGAATGGTCCAAAAAGAAAAGTCTATTGGATAACTCCCTGTGTGTCATGGACTTCCTAGTACAGCGAGCAGTTACACACCAGGGCCAAAGCCAAGGAGACAGACCCTTTGTGGTGAGGCTAATGAGCTGCCACGTGACTTTAGATGTGGTTTTCTGATCTCTCTGAGCTCAGTTCCCTAATCTCTGAGAGAGGGTGAACATTTCTCCTTAAGCGTTTTGAGAAATAATCAACGAGCTAATTACAAAACACTTTGCCAAAACACTATGTCACACAAGTGCTCAACAATAAATGTCTCTTTGTAATTGCAGAATGTTTTGAAAGCAGATCAGAGATGATGAGGGTGATGTTAATTTCAGAGCTAAAGTTTGGTTAATTTTTTCCTTCCTTGTGGGTGGTCCTATGAGGAGGGTTGAACATCAGGGCGGCTGGTGACTCAGGTCTCGGCAGCCTGTGTGGCGGGCACTTTGACGAGCAATGCAGAGACAGCAATGAAGAAACAGTTCTTGCCTTCAGGGAGCTTAGAGAACAGGGAAAACAGAAACATATTCCAGGCGACTATAGAGAAGGGGCACCATAGTAGAGCAGCTAACACCTGAAAGAATTATGGAGGGGAGGGGAATCTCAGGAGGAACTGTGGCTTTTCCCCATTTCTATTCATCTCAAAGGGAGGGGGGCGGGAATAACCCAGAGAGTTTGGCTTTTCCTCAGTGTTTATTTTCACAAAGCCCAGAGTCTCCATGCTGGACACCTGCAAGGCTAGGTGGATGAAGACTGCCCCCCTCCTTTGTCCTCTAGGGCAGCTTTGAGATACTGGTTAAAGCAGTAGTTGCTCAAGGTGTACCCTCCCCCCATACCCCTTGTATCAGCATCACATGGTAACTTGTTGAAAATGCAAATTTAGGGGCTGTTCCCTACGCCTGATGCATAAGAAGCGTTCAGAACTGGGCCCTGCAATCTGTGCTTTAACAAGACCACCAGGTGGTTCTGATGCAGCTAAAGTTTGATGATCACTCGACCAGAGGGCAGCAAGACAGGATGTTGAGGAGCCATTTAGGACCTTTTTAGTTAAAACTAACAAGTGCGAAGGTCCTCCCAGGTATACGTAACTTCAAAACAAGATATGGCCAAGGAAACATTGAGATTCGGTTTTCTAGAATAGCTTAGGGCCTCTAGTCACCTACCAATGGATGCAGAGGCAGTGCTGGCTTACCCGCTAACTTTTCTCCTCTACAGCCAGTGCTGGTCTGATTAACCAATTAAGGGATCATGGAGCACGCAAGAAAAATAAAGCCCAAGATTAACATGAAGTGGCAATTAGTGGTATTAGGCAGTGCCCATTATGTGCTCTTAAACATATCAACAGGTTGCTCTGAGAAGGGAATACAGCCAGGTGTGCATGAACTGCAGGCTCTCGGGGTCCCTACAGTGAGTCATAGGATGAACTGCCTCTCAAACGCTTCAGGTGGTTTCACTCTGCCATCTCACAACTTAATCTCTCAGCTGCCTGTTGAAGACCAGCTTTGGTTTCTGCATGATGCTGTGAGGGTTCTGGAAGTGGAGAGCAGTATCCGGTTTCTTGGTTCCCTGCTATTCCTAGCTGTGATTTTAGACGTGGCTGGCTGTCAACATTCAGAGACGCCGTAAGTCCTTGGGGAACACAGGCCAGGGTGCATGTGTGAGCGGGTGGGTTTGATACGGAGTCTGTGCCCAAGAGTCATCGCCGCTCTGTTTGTGGAGCTAGAGGCAAAGAGCAAGGGCTTCTCCAAAGCCTGACTTGGCTCAGTGGCTTTCTAAGTGATGTTAAGTTAACTCTACTCATTTATTGCTCTGCTTGCAAATTAGCCGGTAAAATGTCTGAAACTTTTAACACTTTTTCAACACATTTTAGGGGGAAATTGACAGCTCTCAAAAATGCTCCTTTCTTGCCCAGTCAGCATGGCTCAGTGGTTGAGCATCAACCATGAACCAGGAGGTCACGGGGTTCGATTCCTGGTCAGGGCACATGTCCGGGTTACAGGCTCCATTCCCCAGTGTAGGGACTGGAGGCAGCCAATCATTGATTCTCATAATTGATTTTTCTCTCCCTCTCCCTTCCTCTCTTGAGAACTTAAGATTTTCTGAAATTTCTTGACAACTGCTGTCTTCATAAAGAGATAGTAACATGGAGAGGAAAGAACCTGAGTGTTGGAATCAAACAGATTTGTGTTTGAATAACAGAACTGCCACTCAATAGCTGTTTGACTGGTCAAGTGACTTAAATTCTCCAAGTCTCAGGTTTCCATGCATAACATGAGCTAAAAGCCCTGCTTTATGTTGTTAATCTGAGAAAAACAAAACAATACCTGTACACACCTGGCATGTATTTGGCACAAAAACCTCTTGGTTTCTTTCTCCTAGTATTAAAGATAATTGCTTGATCTTGATATGAGTTTTCCCCCATAAGTTTAATAGTGCATGAAAAAATCCAAGTGATTTATGATTGTTTGCTTTCCCCCACTTTCTCACTCCACTGCTACAAGTCAGCATAAAGTTAGTCCTGAGGTTCAGGCAGTTCTAGTCCATTTGCCAAGGATCTGATCACTCCTTTTATGGCCTAAAAAGTGATATTCATATCTGGAAAGCATCCAAATCATAATGACACTTCAGTTCATGTTTGTCAGACAGGACTCCAAAAAACTGGCTATAAAATATTAAAAGGAACACAATTCTTTTCCTATACCCTTAAGGACCCAATCAATAAAGCAACTAAATGATTAAACCAGTGTGACCAAAATCATACTGTGATATATGGTTTTAACAAAATGATAAAGCAGGATACAAATTGCTTTTATTCAACTAACAAATAATAATAAACTCACTCTCTATGGAATACATTAAGCCTTTGTTAAATCTTAAAATAAGTTTTTCTTTAAAATAAGTATTTAACATGTTTGGGGTGAGAGAAAACCAACAGACATAGAATCTAGCTGAAAATCAGTCTTGTTAGACAGAATAATATTTTGTAGAAATTAAATCCAAGTGCCTTTGGCCAGGCATGCATTCTCCAGCTAGCCTCGATTTCTACCACCCTTGTAATTCCATGCCCACTGGCCCACCTGCTTCACATATCATGGGGCTTGCCAAGCCCCTGAAGGCATTTAAGTTTGTGGACCCCAACCCCAACCATTTAGATCAAGTTACTGAGTTCCCGCTCAGGGAACTGGGTTCCACCAGCAGGAGCCTTAGCGGCACATCTGACCTGGCCTTTGGGTCAGGTTTCCCTCCTCAGCACAGAGATGGCAGCAGTTTCCTGTAGTTATTAATCTTCGGGTAACTTGACCTTACTGTCTCTTGCTCCTCCAGAATTTTCAATAATCTCGTAAAGAATGTCTATATTAAATTTGATCTGTATTAACGTTGGAAATACCTAGTGTGATTTCTCCTTTCCTGTTTGGACTCTGGCGGATACAGAGCCAGACTGAACACAACTATAAAGGAAACTCGAGCTCAGTATGTGCACTTACCAACACCCATAAACATAAGCAGAAGATCGAGGGTCACTAGGCATTTGAGGAAAACAACACCATGAGGAAGAAAGACCGAGGTGAACAAAAGAAACACTCACCCTAGAGAAAAGGAGATAACTTGGTGAACAAACAAGAGCTTACTAGTACACTTAAAAAAAATAAAATTAGAATTAAGATGATTTTGCAGCCAAAATAAGAACAAGCTGCTATGAAAATGAAGCAATCTGAAAATGGGAACGACTTTGTTGCCGTTAAAAATGCAATTACCCTGCCTGGCAGGAGTGGCTCAGTTGATAGAGCTTCCTCCTATGCACCAAAAGGTTGCCAGTTGATTCCCAGCCAGGGCACATACCTGGGTTTCGGGTTCAGTCCCGGTCAGGGCACATATGGAAGGCAACCAATCGATGTTTCTCTCTCACATTGATGTTTCTCTCTCTCTCTCTCCCATTTCTCTCTCTAAGCATGTCCTTGGGGGAAGATTTAAAAAATTACAGTTGCCCAATGGAAAAAATTAATGAGTCATTTGAATAATGAATTGGATAACTGGAAAAGTTGATAGTATGGATGGAAGGAAATTCAAGGAACTCTTTAGAAAACATAAAGAATCAATGAGGTAGGAAAAAATAGTAGCACTTAATATGTGCCATACTATCCTGAGTGTTTTGAGTGCTTTAGTTATAATAGCTTATTTAATTTTCATAACAACTCTCTGCTGAGAGTTATAGTCACATAGATGTTAAGTAACATGCCCAAAGTCACACAGCTGATGAGATAGCATAGCTGAAATTCAAATCCAGGGAATTTGACCCCAGAGACCTTACTCTTAACTAGTATTCTACATTGCCTATTTAAAAAGTAGGATGTAAGAGATGGAAGATATATTCAGGAAGTCCAATAGCCACTTGTCTGGAGTTGCAATAGAAACAAACAAGATAAGTAAAAGGAAATAAATGATTGAGAAACAATAGTAGAAAATGTACTGAGCTGAAGAAAGATTTAAAAGGTGCTGAGGATAATAATTTTAAATATAAATAACATATAAATATAATAATTTTTAAATAAGTAACATATCAAAACATACACTTGTAAAACTTTAGAACTCCAGGTAAAGAGAAAAACTAGCTAGCTACAGAGTACTGTAAATCAGATTAACATTAGCTGTTTCACATATAGCAATGGCATAATGGTTTGTAAATTCTGAAGTTTTGGATTTAAAACTGTATATGTAGATAGATATTAATCAAATTAGTAGGTAAAATAAAAACATTTTGGACATGCAAAATTCAGATATCTAGCATCCATTGCTTCAAACAGACAAACCAACAAAGTATAAAATGTGCCTCAGTCAGCTTGGGCTGTTGGAACACAATACCATGGACTGGGTGACTTATGAACAACAGACATTTTTTTCTCACAGCCTGGAGGTTAGGAAGTCCAGGAGCAAGGAGCCAGCAGATTTGTTGTCTGGTGAGCCTTGGTGACCTCATATAATCCTGATTCCTGATTCATAGACAGCTGTCTCCTCCCTGTGTCCTCACATGGCAGAAGGGGTGAGAGAGCTCTGAGGGTGCCTTTTGTAAGAGCACTAATCCCATTCATGAGGGCTCCACCCTCAAGACCTAACCACCTCCCAAAGGCCCCACCTCCAACACCATCACTTTGGGGATTAGGTTTCAACATATGAATTTTGGGGGGACAAAAGCATTCAGTCTATAGCAAACTAATTCTTAAAAAACAGGAGAACTTGAGATACAAGAAACATCAGCAGTTAAGTATGATTCAGAAATAAAAGACTCCAGAAAAAAATTAAAAGTGAATTCATTTGGCTGGGGCTTGTGAAAAGTTCTCTTAAAAAAAAAAAAGACAATAATATATTTACCTCTAATCAGTACTTGGTGCTACCAGCAAAATAGTTACATAATTATAGTGTAACTAATCTAATGTAAATGAGTTTTCTAATTCTTATTTGAGATTTTTAAAATAATGCTCATATAATTTTTAAAATACCCAATTAATAACAAAAAAAATCACTGAGGACCATTAGTTACAAAGAGATTTAAGCCAAAAAAACAAAAACACAAACAAAACAGATTAGAGTTATCAAGCAGAATTTGTCTGAAATCAAACAACCTTTCCCCACTTTGGGAGGGGTGGGAAACACTTTGCTTCTACATTTTATTTATTTATGTATTTATTTATTTATTACTAGATAATGAGACCAAATTTTTTCAAGAACAGTGTCTCAACTATTCTTGAAAAAGACAAGCAACAACACCTCCCAGCCACCACAAGGAAATTGCTAGGCAGTAATCCTAGCAATTTCCTTGTGGCTTGAGACCAACTTAACAATTTAGATGTGCTCTATCTAAATATACAGAGTAGCCCTAACCGGTTTGGCTCAGTGGATAGAGCATCAGCCTGCGGACTCAAGGGTCCCAGGTTCGATTCTGGTCAAGGGCATGTACCCTGGTTGCGGGCACATCCCCAGTAGCGGGTGTGCAGGAGGCAGCTGATCGATGTTTCTACTCTCTATCCCTCTCCCTTCTTCTCTGTAAAAAATCAATAAAATATATTTTAAAAAAATAAAAAATAAATAAATTGACAGAGTAGACAGATTAAATTAAGATGTAGTAAACATATTGGCTAATACCATATAAAATTATAATCATATGTTATAATGTTTTCTGCCTATTTTTCTCCTGCTTCCTCAACTTCAATAACTTATTTATAGCTATCACGGTATCTTCATAACCTCCTACAAGAAAAATATCAAACTCAGAGCAAGTGTTTCAAGGTGGTATGAATCTTCACAATAAAATGAGAGCAAATCTCACTCAAAAGAAAATATTGCTTTTATCTCTTATATGTCCCAATAGGCTTATAAAGATTAATAATTTTAAAGTATTAGTATGCTGTTACAAATTTAGTTATCTCTTTATAACCACCAAAGTGGATTGAATTAATAAATTCAATGTCAGAGTCATATTGGTGAACAATATCTCTTTGTCTTCTGGAGTTGGTGGGAGGAAGGATGTGGGAAGATGATTTAAGAGTAAGTTTAACTTGCTTTGAAGTCAGAGTTCTTTGAACTAAGAGTATATTCTTTTACCTCATCTGTCTGTGTTGACTTGCATATGGGTAAAATACAGATTAGCTTTGGAGCTATAGTTGAGAAACTAATACACTTCATCAACCTCCCAAGTCAGGATGTAAAAGTCAAAGTTAGTGTATAACAGGAGGCTACCAAAAGTAATTGAAAACTTTGATGGGTGTCATCTGGTTGGTTACTCATTAATCCTTCTATTCATTTACAAACATTTATTGAGAGTTCCCTGTGAATTAAACAGCGTTAAACTCTGAGAAATCAATGGTGAAATAAAAAGATATGTTATATCAAGGGAAACTAAACTTGTCAATTAGATGGCATCTAATACAGAATATAGACTCTAACTTAGGAAAATTATTCTCTGTCACTCTCTTTTTTACTATAAGTTTATATTTGTTAACTCAGAGTCTCCTCCTGAAATTAGCTATCCTCTGATTTCAAATGAAGTTCTCTTGAAAGCTGTACAATCAGAACTGAAGAGAAATTGCCTGTTAAATGTAACATACTTATCACTTGGTTATCTTCTTTTGCTCCTGAACACCATGAAATGATGAATAACGAAACAAGAAAGGGAGATGAGACATCAGAAGACAAAGGCTTCCAATAGATTTTCAGAAGATAGCATTAAGAGGAGGCATGGTAGTGACTTGGCAGAGTGCAAGAAGCCACCACTGAAGTGCCCGCTGAAAGGGACACTGATGAGGAATGAATCAATTTGCTCCACTGAAACATGCAAAGTCTCAAGTCTTGGAGGCACCAAGGCATGACTATAGCAAAGGTTAAAATTAGCAAAATAAGTTGGAAGTCTGTATTTGAAGTGGTTGAACACCCACAGACCTTCTCCTCCAACCCACACTGTACACATGACGAACTTCTCCTAACCACCTACCCATCCTCTCTCTCTAAGTGACCACAGGCTAATTCTTAAGAAATTAAGCAAGAAATGTTCTGGACTGGAAAGTAGCACAGGCAATGGGATAAGGTGCAGGGCTGAGGACAAAATGAAATATTTCTGAATATTACCCTTTTAGGGAATTCAGGGAAAAGGCCAACTCACTGCATAATAACCCTAGAGAAAAGCCTGCCGATTGATTAGCCCCTCTCAATTAGCCTTTTAGAATGGTGATGGGACAATTTATATCCACATGCAAAAGAATAAAATTAGACTGCTTCTTCATACACAAAAAATAGATGGGACAATTTATATCCACATGCAAAAGAATAAAATTGGACTGCTTCTTCATACACAAAAAAAAAAACAACTCAAAATGGATCATGGCCCTAAATGTAAGAAATAAAACAATAAAACTGATAGAAGAAAATATAGGATTAAATCTTTGTAACCATTGATTGGGCAAAGCCTTCTTAAATGTGATAGCAAAATAAAACAAAAAATAAATTAGATTTCATTAAAATTAAAAACGTTTGTGCTTCAAAGGATACCATCAAGAAAGTGAAAAAGACAACCCACAGAATTGGGAGGGGGGGACTTGCAAATCATATATTTGTTAAGGGACTTGCATCTACAATATATAATAAACTTTTGTAACTCATTAATAGAAAGTAAAAATGAACAAGGGCCTGGCCAGTGTTGCTCAGCAGTTGAGCATTGACCTAGTAATCAAGAGGTCACTGGTTTGATTCCTGGTCAGGGTACATGCCCAGGTTATGGGCTTGGTCCCCAGTGGGGGTTGTACAGGAGGCAGCCTATTGATGATGTTTCTCCCTCATCAATGTTTCTATCTCTCTATCCCTCTCCCTTTCTCTCTAAAAATCAATAAAAACATATTTTTAAAGATGCACAAGGGATCTCAAGAGAAATTTCTCCAAAATAAATATTACACATATCCAATAAACACGTGAGAAGATGCTCAGTATCACTAGCAATTAGAGAAATTCAAATCAAAACCAAGAGATACCACTTCATACCCACTAGACTGGCTCTCATCAGAAGGACAGAAAATAGTGCTATTGGCAAGGATGTAGAAAAAATTTAAACCTTCATACATTGCTGGTAGAAATTAATGTAAAATGGTGCAGCACTTTGGAAATACTTCTGGCAGGTCCTTAAAATATTACTCTTAGAGTTATCATATGATCCAGCAGTTTCACTCCTAGATAAAAAGTTAAGAGAAATGAAAACATATATCCACATAAAAGCTTGTACATGAATATTTATACCAGCTTTAGTCATAATAGTCAAAAGTGGAAAGGATCCAAATGTCCATAAACTGATAAATGGATTTAAAAATGTGGCATATCCATATGATGAAATACTATTCAGTAGTTAAAAGGAATGAAGTATTAATACAGGCTGCAACATAGATGACTCTTGAAAACATTGTAAGAGAAAAAAGTCACAAAAGACCACATATTGTAGATGACTCTTGAAAACATTGTAAGAGAAAAAAGTCAGTAACAAAAGACCACATATTATGTAATTCCATTTATATGAAATGTCCAGAATAGGAAAAATATATAAAAATGGAAAGTAAATTAGTGGTTTCCTAGCACTGGGTCAGGAGTGGGCAGGGGAGAGCAGATTAATTGAGAGAAAATGGTAAATGACTACCAATGGTTATAGGGTTTCTTTTGGGGTGATAAAATGTTCTAAAGCTTATTGTGATGATGTAGTCACACTACACTAAAAGACATTGAAGTGTATACCTCACATGGGTGAATTGTATGGCATGTGCAGTATATCTTAAGAAAGCTGTTAGAAAACTGTTAATGGACAGCCACATATTACCAAACATCTGTGGAAAGCCTACAACACAAAAGACGGTAACTTGGAGAAAGAAGATACAATATAAGAAACAGAACAAAAGGTCAAATTAAACATGCTTTATTAGTATCCTCAGAAAGATATGAGAAACTATTGCATCTCAATATTTCATAGCAGACCAAGCTATGAAATAAAGAAAGTGCTCCTGAAAAAACAAACAGGATTACAATCAAATCAAAGGAACTATCTCAGAAAGTGAAACAAAAAGACAAAGAATTGTAACCTGATAGAGGATCAACCCAAGAATTTCAATAATGAGATTTCTAAAAACCAAAGAGCAGAGAATATGGAGTAATGGAAGGTAAAATAGCAATAATAATAATGCCTATGACTAAAGGACATGAGCTCCCAGATTTAAATACATCACAGAGCACTTTGAATAACACATTATTAAAATGTTTACTTCAAGGCATTTTGATATTTAAGAATATATATATATATATATATTTCCTAGAGAAGATTTAAACACCCTGAACATACTTATATATCTTAACATGTACACATATGAGCATACATACATTTCTATGAATCTATATAATAAAAGCCTAAGCAACCATTATGGCAGGACGACCAGAACAACCAGTCGCTATGATGCGCACTGACCACCAGGGGGCAGATGCTCAATGCAGCTGCTCCCTGGTGGTCAGTGTGCTCCCACAGGGGGAGTGCCGCTCAGCCAGAAGCTGGGCTTAAGGCTGGCAGGCACAGCGGCGGTAGCAGGAGCCTCTCCCACCTCCACAGCAGCACTAAGGAGTAGCAAGCCAAGTGGTAAGGAGCAGCGAGCTGGCAGGTGGTAAGGACCAAGGGGTCCCAGACTGCAAGAGCGATGTCTGACTGCCGGCTTAGGCCCGATCCCCAGGAGCAGGCCTAAGCCAGCAGGCAGACATTCCCTGAGGGCTCCCAGACTGCAAGAGGATGCAGGCCAGGCTGAGGGACACCCCCCGACCAGTGCATGAATTTCGTGCACTGGGCCTCTAGTATACATATAAAATCAATGACATGTCATAGACCTTTCAGTTGTAACACTGGAAACTATAAGACAATGAATCAATGCCTTTAAAATCTGAGAGGGGAAAAAGACTTTAGGCCAAAAGTATGAGGGCAAAAGCCATTTTTAGATATACTAGGACTCAGAAAAATAATCACCCATACACCCTTTCTTAGGAATGTATGGGAGAATATGCTTTAAAAAATGAGGAAATAAACCAAGAAAGAAGAAGTTATGTGACCCAGGACACCAGAGGCCCGACACAGGAAAACAGCAAAGGGGAGGATCAGGATGAGAACTGCACTCAAGACTAGAAAGTGACTCATGTAAACTAGTTCAGAGAAAAGAAGCCTCGGGGGTGGAGATTTGGGGTGGGATGAGGGATGAAATCAATAAATATGTGCTGTAGGCATTTGGGTAACTTAATAAGTATCTTACAGATCTCATGGAGCAGTTGAATAGACATATGAGAAACTACAAAAAAAAGGGAAGGAAAACTAAAGAGCTATTTATACAAGAATGAAAACATCAGACTATGGTGTTTGACTCAGCAATGGCTAGGTTTAAATAGCGATAATGTGCAATCACGAACTAATAATTTAATTTTAGAAACTGTGCTATAGTTGTACTGGGGCAACGGGCAAGGGAAAGTGGCTAAGGAGGTGGGACTTTAAGAGAGCTAAATAATGTCAATAACTATTGGCTAAAGTTGAGAAATATCAAGATGGAGAAGTTATAATTTTCAAACATAAAAATAAAACCCATAAGAAACAGTTAAAGAAATTGAAATTTGTTTGGGGGATGGATGGAAAAAAGTGGATTAACCAACTGCTGATTTTAATAAACTGTTTATAGTGTTGCTTGGTTTTTTAAACCATGTACATGAATTAATTTGGATGAACATTTTTAATCCATTTTTAATGATAGCACTGAAAAAGCACTGTGTGGGGTATAGACACGGCAAAGTAATTTTGCTTCATGATGACGCACCATCACACACTTCAAAACCAGTTAAAGAAATGTTAAAAGATGTTGCCTGGAAAGTATTAACCCACCCGCTGTATTCACCAGTCCTTGCTCCTTCAGATTACCACTTGTTCCGATTGATGGCACACGCACTTTCTGAGCAGCACTTCAAAACATACGAAGAAGTAGAAAATTGGGTCTCTGAATGGTTTGCCTCAAAACAAAAGTTCTATTGGGACGGTATCCACAAATTACCTGGAAGATGGGGGAAATGTGTAGCTAGTGATGGACATTACTTTGAATAAAGCACTTTTGATGTTTCTCTTGAAATTATCATGTTTTCTTTTATTACAAAATTCGCATTATTAACCGGTATACCTGGTATAGTGTATGTGTAATCATCCAGCTAAGTAGAGCACAGGATCATTAAGAATCTGACTTAGGAGATATAATTAAGAAATGGATCATAAAAATGTATCTCTTTAGGACTGTGAATGCTCTGACAGGATGATGCTCCCATCCATTCACTTCAACACACAGTTTCCAAGTCATTGCTTGTACGCAGGTTTTGTGTGCTATGGATCAAATAAGGCCCCTAATGTGAAGGAATTTATAAATGGTGGGAAGAGACTGGACAAGGATGAGGGGTTAAAATTAAGTTATGTAAGAGAAGCACTAAATGTATAAGAGAAGGTGGTTGGAGGGGCTATAAATTATATCTAGTTGGAGTAGGTATGTACAGAGTTTATTAAATAATTTTATGCAGGAGGTGTGGCGCATCTGCTCAGTGCTATGCCAAAGGCTGTATCAGAGGAAATGGAAAGTATAAAGACAAGTTCTGCTGCAAGGATGAAAAAGTGCTGGGAGATTAAGGATGAGGAGATCATTCTTTCTCCTGGGGGTGGGAGTCAGGGTGGAGGTATCAGGAAAAGCTTTACTGAGAATATTGGTTTTTGAACTAGACCTTGAAAAAAAGTGAGATACTGATGGGCAGAAATGCTAAAAAAGAGAGAGCATTGTAGGCATGTGTAACAGCATGAGCAAAAGCTTAGCCATTTACCATAGCTGTGTAACGAGAGGCAAATTATTTAGCCTCTTCATGTCTTGATTTTTACATCTGTAAAATGGGGATAATGATAATACCAAATACGTTGGCTTTTGTAAGCATTAAATGAGCTAGCACATGTGAAATGCTTGGAATACCCACTACATAGTAAGTGCTCAGTCCATAATGGCTATTATTGTTGTTGTTGTCTTTCTGTATATATGAAAATGTAAAGTGTCAGTGCTGACAAACTTAGCCCTGGCATATATTTTTAGGGAGAGAAGCAGAGCACTTCCAGAACAAGTTTCAGTAGAACAATGTAGTATTTTTTTTAAATGTCACTCAAAACTTGGGACTTTTTTGTGATTAATAACTCACTTCCTATGTTTCTGATGCAATTGTTCACATTAGTTCTAGTAACATATTTTCAAAACTAAAAACAAGTTTAGAGGGTCTTCAATACAGTAAACTTTATGGAAGCTGCCATTGGTCAAGGCGGTCTTAGGGTCTGAAGGATACTTTGACCTTTGGAAGTGGTACTGTATAGATGTGTGGTCTATCATTATCCACTTTGTATAGTTTTACATATGACAAAAGCATTAAGTTTTTAGCATCTGATGCTGTTTATTAAACTTTTAGTTATTTTATTTTTCAAAATGTTGGACAAAAATGTGCTAACAAAAATATTCTATTTCATGCAAACTGGAAAGACAGGTATTCCTTCCAGCACATTTTATATGGGCTTGTTATAATGAGGCCTTAATTCCTGGTGGCTTTCTCATCCCAGAACACCATAATTTTGAGCCAGATTCCTGCCTGTGTGACTCTGCTGGGGCTTTGCTTGGAACGTGTTCCCTGATCCTCTTTCTGAGTGTGTCTCCTCTTTACTTCTCTTTTGTTCTCTCCGTCTCTTCCTCATTCCCTCTCCTTATCTCCCCTCACCACCTCAATTTGCTCATTATCTCCAAATACTTGGGCAGTTCTAATTCCATAAACACTGCCTTTTCTAGCTGCCTGCTAAGCACCCTTCTAAATTGCAACTTATGTTTCCACCTGAGTAATGAAGGGGTTTCCCCGGCCACAAACAATGAGGCAAAGAGTTCAGTGAGAAGGAATCCTTACCAATGTCCTCAGTTGGTATTTTTACTTCTTTCTCTGCTTCTTTACCTCCATTTTACATGTTCCTCTTTTTATTCCCCCATCTCTCTACACTCTCAAGACAGAAGAAATATTTCCTTAGTCTAGTTGTATATATTGTGGTTATGACGATGATCTTGATGACAGTAATATTATCAAAATATACCTTTTATTTCAGACTTTTTTGTTATAATTGATAACATCTACCAGACTATTTTGAGACTGATACAAAGACTCCAAGAAATGAAATATTCCTATGGAAATGTTACTTAGCTATCTTAACCATTAAAATATTCCCAACCACCACTTATAAAACATACTTGCAATGATTCAAGAGTTATCTTGAAGATCTTGAATTTGCAATATGGCTTTCATATGTTAATTATCCCATTTATCAGCCCCTGAGCAAATGTAGATTAAAAATGTTACATCTTGTCCTAACTGGTTTGGCTCAGTGGATGGAGTGTCAGCCTGTGGACTCAAGGGTCCCAGGTTCGATTCTGGTCAAGGGCATGCACCTTGGTTGCGGGCACATGCCCAGTGGGGGGTGTGCAGGAGGCAGCTGATTGATGTTTCTCTCATCGATGTTTCTAACTCTCTATCCCTCTCCCTGCCTCTCTGTAAAAAATCAATAAAAATATAAAAAATGTTACATCTTTATTAATAAAACCAATAGTAACATGAAATAGATTTTAAAATAAGTCAAGGTTTATAAATGTCATTAAAAGTGCAGATTATTAGACTCTCTATCATGTAAATATGATGAATAACATTTTAACAACTAATTTGGTTTCATTAAGGAAAATGAGGATAATGTTTAAACAGGAGAAACGACTGAGCAAGAGATATAAATTGGGGAAGTGTTTGCATGAAGGCGGGTGTTGAAGCTATGGGAATACATGAAATCATTCAGTTAAAATAAATCCAGGGAGAAGAAAGTAGAGATAAGTATGGAGCCCTAGAGAATATCAACGTTAAGGAATGGAAAGAAGAGCAATGAATGAGCCTGAGCTGGAGCAGCAGAGACGGGCAGAAGCAGAGAGAGGAACTAGAACAGTGTCTACACTTTCTCAGAGCAAGGGGACAAGCCTGAAGTCACGTATGCCTCTTCCAACCTCCAAGTACAAGAAGGTACAAAAAGAAATAAATACCGAATAAATAAATTTAACACTGCCGGTTGCACTGTCAATTGAAGATAAAAAAGAAAAGTTTCTGCTAACTTAAGTATTGGTGAAGATGGGCTGAGAAATGGAGGAGGCAGAATTTGAAGTTGGCTGCTAAGGTTCCTGCTCACTGGTGTACACGCCCTGCATAATCTCCTCCCCTTGCGCGTGGATGAGACCTGTGAGCAGGATGGACCTCACTTCTGTGATTAGGTTAAGTTATGTGGCAAAAATAATAGTCATTACAATTTTTCTTTTAGGTAAAATATCTCTAAGGATAATAAGTCTATTTTCAATGAAGTCAATGGATGTTACATCTGATTTATACATAAATAGATTAATGTAATTTTTATAGAGGAAAACTTTTTGAGATATAATATTTAATAATCCTGACCCATAATGCCAAGAATATCAACTGGAGAGTTTTAGTAAGTCCGAAGTAGGGCATAGACAATCCTCCTATCTAATAAAAGAGAAACATGGTAATTAGCCATACATCCACTACCCTTCCCATTGGCTAATCAGGGCGATATGCAAATTAACTGCCAGCCAAGATGGCGGCCGGCAGCCATGCACTGAAGCAAAAAGGGAGGCTTGCTTGCTCCAGTGACTGCGGACTCCAACGTTCCCCGCCTCACTTGCCGGCCTCTCAGCTGCAACTCTAAGCAACTATGTTGCAAATATAGAAGCTACACAAAACCCCAGAAACCTGCTTTAGTCAGCCGGGCTTCAGCCAGCCGGACTGCAACATTGTATCAAATACAGAAGGTAAACAAAGGCCAGAAACCTGCTTTCAGCAGCC
>NW_005369706.1:2773258-2780824 GCF_000412655.1 Myotis brandtii | reverse complement strand
CAACCTCCCGATCCGCCTTGCTCTGTGCATGACAGGGGGCGGCGCCCCAACTCTCCAAACAGCCCTGCTCTGAGCCCGACCAGGGGCTGCACCTAGGGATTGGGCCTGCCCTCTGCCACCCGGGAGCAGGCCTAAGCCAGCAGGTCGTTATCTCCTGAGGGGTCCCAGACTGCGAGAAGGCACAGGACAGGCTGAGGGACCCCCTCTCCCCCCCGAGTGCACAAATTTTTGTGCACCGGGCCTCTAGTGTTGTTATAAAACTCCATAACTAAGTTGGATGTACATACTCAATTGAGAGCAACTGACCTAGAAGATACTACATTGAAATTAAAGAAGTGGGGTTGCAGTCAAGTAAAAATTGAAACAGTAACTGAAATTATAGCTGATAACACTATGGTTGACTAACAACATCAGGTCATCAGGCAACTATTAATAGCAGGGCTCATAAGTACAGGAAAACCCAACACAACTATTCCTTAGAGCAGTGGTTCTCAACCTTCTGGCCCTTTAAATACAGTTCCTCATGTTGTGACCCAACCATAAAATTATTTTCATTGCTACTTCATAACTATAATGTTGCTACTGTTATGAATCGTAATGTAAATATCTGATATGCAGGATGGTCTTAGGCAACCCCTGTGAAAGGGTCGTTCAACCGCCAAAGGGGTCGCGACCCACAGGTTGAGAACCGCTGGCTTAGAGTTTTGATCAGTGTTATCCCTGAAGGCTAACATATATGTGGACAGTGGAGATACTGACAAATCTCTAGGATTTCCATTAAAGCATTCAATTCTGATCAATTTATATTAAAATTTATCTACAACAGAGTTAACTTAGGAATGGCTGAGTGTCTCTTCTGATTCAACAGTTCTCCCCATGCAACTCATCAAACAAACCTAGTTATTTCCAGCACCCCTCTTTTTATAAGGTGAAAGAACCAGGATTGGTAATTTTTCAGGGGCCATCTTGGAAATCTCAAAGATAGTTTTAGGTATAAAAGATAGCTTAAATTTTTTGCTTTACTTTTTAGAGATTTAGGACCCAATTTTTGGAAGGAAAATTAAAATAAAATTGTCAGAGGAAATTTGGGCACTTGGTTAAGACAGCCGTGGGTGTCTTAAAAACAACACTTGGTTGTCTATCTAATCATAAGACAATAAAATACTTTTTAAAAGATTGTGACAATAGATTGTAACATTATTAAAAAGAACCTTAGCTGTTTCAAAAGTGAGCATGAAGAACCTTTGTTTTTTGTCTCCCCTGTCCCCATATAATCAAGGGTTCAGGTAGGAGGAGACTTTTGGGAGGTTGGGACGGGAGGAAGAAAACCAAGAGCAGACTGCGGTGAGTAAGGAAGGAGACAGATGACCACAGGGCTTGCAGTCTGGGCAGTGACCCAGCATGTGAACTGGGTGGGATTAGCTGGACACAAAATTCCAAATGGAGCTCTGGTGTTGAGTTGCTCTCGTAGGAGCGAGAGTGACCTGTGGAATCAGGGTGTTAGATATTTGAGGACCTGGACAGTTGAAGCCAAATTAGAGCATTGCTGAAACAGATCAGCGCTTAGAGAGGTGGTGTTATTAACACTCAGTATGCTGATGTGAGAAAACTTAATTCACAATAGCCTGTACTTTTTATCCCTTAGGACTACTTTATTCTCTTTTAAATTTTTTGACCTGATATATACCGTTGGTTTTTGAGAACACAATGTTTGTTTATTTCTGTAGCAATTTCTGAGGCTTTGTCTATCTTTTTTCTCTCTTCTGACTAAATAAGTAATAAAAGTCAGAAATATAATCCCTGCCTGAAGAGTACCCTAGGAAAAGCAATGCAAATCTTTAGGACACAGAAAACCCTTTCCAGAGGGTCAACCTAACAACTTCAGAGAGCAAATGTGGTTTTGGCTCTTAAGCTCGGCAAACCGGCTGCAGCTGTGCCCTGCCAAGGTATCAAGAGCAAAATGAAAAAACTGTCACTAGATGTTCCACAGATTGGGGTGTTTGGCTTTATATATTTGGAACATCTGCACAATTGATTAAATTCTTCATCTGGATATTTTGGCATCATGACACCAACAGCTTTGGAATCCTTCCTTGTTCACTGTTAATTTAGACAGGAAACACACACACACACACACACACACACACACACACACACACACACACACACGTTCAGTGCCGAATGTGTGAAAGCTGAGAGGGGCTGCAATCCCATTTCTTTTCCCACTGAAATCTTTTTCAGAAGTTAGACACAGAGTGGATAAGTTAATATACTTTCACATTTCTCTACATGAAAAAAATATCCAAACCATCCCATTTCCTCCTCACCTTTCCTCCATCTTGTCATTTTAAATAGACAACACTTGGTTGTCTATTCAATCATAGGTGATATAGGCCCAGCATGTTGGAGGGTGGGAGGAGGAGAGAGCGGGAGAGTACACAGGGTCACTGGACCATCCCAAATGGAGCACATTTGTCCATAACGGAAGAAGAGACTTTTGTGACTATGCCGGAGAGCATTGGTTAGCTTAGGTGAAGAATATGATGAGGTTTTTAAGAAGAGCCCTTAGGATCCTTTGCTATTATATTGCACGAACATGACTCTGAACTTCAAACCTCTCTCGGGCCACTTAGTCAGGGGATACTCAGTCACTCAGAGTTTAGGGAGCTCCTGCTATGAGCTTCTTTGGAGTTTACAGTCCAGTGGAGAGTCAGGCCTTACAACACGAAAGGATGAACAACACACAGCAAAGTTCTGTGATAGACTGTAACTCTGAATGTTCAAAGAGGATGAATAACAGTGAAAACCTAGGCTTTTAGGAAAGGCACATGGAGAAAGTTCTGAGTTGGGGCTTGAAGGATGACCTTGATTTGATAATGTGGAGAGAATTCTGTAATGGACTCAACAGAAGCACAGAAATGAGCTTGACTGAAAAAGAGTGATGTGTGGTCCAGTGATAGAGAGGAAGGGCAGAAGCTCTTAGAGGCCAGAGTAGGACATTTCACCGGGATGCCATATGGCACAGGGAACATGCTGGATGGCTCAGAAGAACTTGGAGACGGTCACATCTGTGTCTTCTATCACACCTACCCTTAGGAGGCATTTAGTAAAGATTTCTTGAATTGAAGTGTGGCACAATGATGGATGCTTTCAAAGACTTAAATGCCTCAATCAGGACCTAAAATTAACCACTTAAACTACATTTTCTGCTAATTTTTGAGAAAGGAGGAAAAGAATATGGCCTAATTCAAATATAAAAGCTACAACCATGGTGAATGTACCTCATTAAATAAATAAATCATACATATAATATTTATTGCACACTTACTTCGGGCCAGGTACTCTTCCAGGGTCCTGGGGTTCCACCATGAACAAGAGAAACAAGAGCCCTGCAAGATATTTCACCCAGTGATAACTGCTTGGAAGACAGCAGCACAGGTGATGGGAGAGTGCCGCATGGATATGCTAGTCATTATGGAGGGACTCTCTGAGGATGTGAGACCTGAGCAAAGTCCTAAATGAAAAGAAGGAGCAAGGCAAGCGAAGGTTGGAACACTCCAGCAGAGGGAAGGCCTTAAGGAGCGGGCAGCTTAGCATGCTGTAACCCACAGCTTGAAGATGAGTTTTGTCTTTGGATGTAAATTCATTTTAAGGTATGCCAATAGGAATCTGGCAGAAAAAAAATTTCTTTTCTATGTCTATTCTCTTAGACTTTTCAAAAATAAAATTGAATCCTTGCAAGACTCCATAATAGAGGGATAAATTTATAACAGCAGGAGCACAGCAAGTAGACCAGCTTGAAGAAAGTTTCAAAAAATATTTGTAAGACTGGGAGAGGATGGAAGCCCAATGACACGTAAAACAGAGGGAGGGAGGATGTGGAGGGTGGGGCAGCAGCCAAGGGGGGCAAAGAGAATCACTCTGCCAGACATGCACCATGACCTCACGATCAGCAACCCAAATTCCCTTCCCCCTCCCTTCCTCCATGAAAAAGAACCTGGGGATAAATAGAAAAAGTAGGTTGGAGTGAACAGCAGGAGCTTGAAACTGACTCAAAAAGACTTTAAGGAGATCAGCATGCATGGGTAGAAACCATATTTGGTTTTGATTAGACGAGAATATGGCCAGAGCTAGAGAAAAATATTCAGTTGCAGGAAGGGACTTTCATGGTGGTGGTGGTGATGTGATGATTATTTTTCAAACAGGACAGGCTTGAAGATGTTGAAATGAAAAGTACCTGTGGAAGGGACCTTCCTAACCAGTGTTCCTACTTCCAGGTTTCCCTCCCTTTGCCAGGCTTGGTTAAGCTTAGCTAATTCTTCTAAAACTCAGCTCAAAGCGTACTGGACTGTTTCCTATAGCTCCTTAGTGGGGACCCTAGTCTGTTGTTGTCACATCTCTACATGTGCCTCTTCAGGTATTTAAAATATCCTCTTCATATTTCTAGCCCTGAAAGTGCCAGTGAACTTTAGGCTGCATTTCAAAGCAGCCTTCTCTTACATTTTCCTTGAGGACAAGCACTTGAACTTATTTCTTTTTTGTTTTTATTTCACACACTGGCCACCTTTGTGTGAGCCTTTGTTGATTCTTCCTGCCCGAAAGCATTTGTTGAATAGTGATCCACGTCCTCCCTTCCCATTCACATCCTGGCTGCTGCACCCAGCACACCCAGGAAATGCTGTTCGGAGACTCTCCCATAAGTTCTTTATTAATTCAGAGAACATTTTTCAGGCTTTTGACCCTTCATCAGGTTTCAGCAGGATTTGACTCTCCAGACCACAATTTTTCCGTGAACAATCTCTCCTCTTGATTTCAATAACACACCTTTCCTGGCTTTCTTCTGACCTCTCTGCTTCTTTTCAGTTGAATTTTCAGGATTCCACCCCCCATCCCCCCTTGCCTTCCCATTAATGTCATACTCAGGGCTCTAGCCCAGCTCCTCTCCTTTTCTTATTCTGCCTGCTCTGCCTGGGTGTGCTCAACCATGTCAATATCACCAATCTACCTTTCTCTCCAGCCTGGATCTCTCTCCTAGGTACCAGACCAACAAGTATAATTGTTCCCCCACACCCTGTCTTGAACATCACAATCACACTTCAAATTTAAAATGTCCCAAACTAAACTCATCATGGGTACTCTACTCTTCTCCACCACCCCTACTATCACAAACCATTTTATCATTTTATTCTCCACTCCTATCTCAGTGAGGTAAACCCACAGACATCTTGTTTTTTAAATCAGATTTTTATTGGGCACCACCCTTTATTATCAATAGACAAGTTTATTTGTATACTTTGGAGAATAGTGGTGCCCTTAACAGCAACTGACACTTTCAGGAAAACTTTTACATTGTTTTGTTTATTTTCTATGGACAAGGGAAGAGTGATTTATTTGGATTAGATAGGTTGAGTTTAAGCCCACTGGGATAGCTATGTGAAAAATGTTGACTGGGCATTTGAAAATGTAGATACTGAAGTTATGAAGATATTTTAGAACTAAAGTTAGATATTTGAGAATTATCTATAGTACGTAGAAACAATAATTGAAACCATGTGAGAAGATGTGATCCTCATGAAAAAGAATACATAAAAACAGGGATATGTGGAAACAAGTTGTGGGAGCAGGTCATGATTCTTTTAAAGCTGATAGGACCTTGCAGATCATCTGGCACAGAATTTTTTTTCACCTGAAAATTATATTGAGACTAAGAGATGAAGATAAAAATTAGATTCTAAGGGAATATTTACTTAGAAGGTCTTTGATGTCAGGTTACTTTAAAGTTCCAAAGCTCAGACCAAGAAAAGATTCAGAGTGAGTTGACTCTATTAAAATTAATAACCTCAGAGTCACACCAGCAGCACAGAGAGCCAGAAAGAACTTGGATCTTTTATGAGTTCCATGAACCAATAGATAAGAAAGCCCTAAATCTCACCCTACTCCAGATTTCCTGTAATGTAAACCAGTATCTGCCCTTATTATATAAGCCAGTTTGATTTGTTACCAGTAAGTGCTGGAGCCAGCTCATATGGGCTCACTAGAGCTGACAATGTCCATCTCTTCCCAAGTGTCTTCAGTGGTGTTACATTGTTAGCCTGAGATTAACCATGACAAAACCATGTATAACTTGGAAATTGACTATAATCCGGTGAACTGGAGATTTTTCCTTCACTGAAAACCTGATTGTTAAACATGTCCCAGCACATCACTGATTACATCCAAAAACACTCCTACTGATACACATGTTGAATAAAAAACTACTGATCAGTGTTTTTCACTTAATAATCCATTTGGGAAAGTATCAATCAATGTCATGTAGCTGTAATCCAGATACTACAAGATATCTATCTATACTTTGTAATAGAATGTTTAGCATTGATTGGGAAGTTGGAAATCTAAAAGTTTGCATTTCCTTAGAGGGGTTGTTGGTATAAGGACACCCCTCTCCATGGGGGTGCAGATGGGGGTGTTACCCTCCTACCCCAAGTCAAATGAGAGATTTCATGAGACCCATGTGGAGAACTTTATGTGAGTCCCATAGAGATTCAAGGACATAGAGACTTACACTTGAAAATTTAGAGGGAAGACACTGTGTGGCTGAAATTGCTGAGAAACAAAAAGATAGTTGTTTTGGATGGGCACCAGTTCAGAAGTATTTGCCATGGGCCTGAGTAGATCCTTCAGAAGGGAGCTGAGTGGACCTTCTCAAGGATGGTGTGGAGGGCCAAGGTGGCTCAACATGTGGGCTGCCCTGGATCCAGGGGGCGTCTGGGGGAATGACAGTGGCCAGTCAAGGAGGCATCTTCACCCAAGGCAAAGAACCATAGGGGAGAAACTCTTCAGAATGGTGTTGGGGGGTTGGGTCAAAAAAAGGTCACATCATAAGAGTCCGGAATTATGCATCTGACACATCCAGAGAATACCAATACCAGATTATGACCAAAGAATACTAATCCTTGAACAGTTAGAACAGATTCCCACCATTATGTCTTCCTCCTCCCATATACTCCAACTTTAAGGGGTCCAAAAAGGCAGCAAGAAAGAGGAAGCTCAGGTGGGTCTCCTAACCCCACTGATTTCTCAGCCACAGACAGGGCTTGATGGGAGAGGCCGAGGCCTTAAAGAATAAAAGATGGACATTTCAAGGTTCGGTTTGGAATCTGTGGTTGGAAATGCAAAAATGCTCTTTTCCATTCGCGGTTGGGAATCTGAGGCTGGGAAGCCAGGGCTGGGACTGTGGGAGTGGCATTTCCCCTCAGTGTTTGGTTGAATCCCCAGCTGCAAGACTGCAGATAGGAAGGACTGACTGTACATATTTTTTTTTATTGTTTTATTGCTTAAAGTATTACAAAGAGTATTACATATGTCTCCTTTTTCCCCCCGCCCTTGACATTCCCCTGGACTCCCCTAACCCCCAGTGTCTTATGTCCATTGGTTATGCTTATATGCATGCATATAAGTCCTTCAGTTGATCTCTTACCCCCCCACTTCTGCCCCCCTACTCTCCCCGGCCTTCCCGCTGAAGTTTGACAATCTGTTTGAGGCAGCTCTGCCTCTGTATCTATTTTT
>NW_005369706.1:2768718-2770424 GCF_000412655.1 Myotis brandtii | reverse complement strand
TTTGGAATGTTGTATTTTTCTAGGAATTTGTCCATTTCCTCCAGGTTGTCTAGTTTGTTGGAGTAGAGTTGTTCATAGTATTTTTTAACAATCATTTGTATTTCTGTGGGGTCTGTTGTTATTTCGCCTCTATCATTTCTGATTTGGTTTATTTGGGTCCTCTCTCTTTGCTTTTTGGTGAGCCTGGCTAGAGGTTTGTCGATCTTGTTTATCCTTTCAAAGAACCAGCTCTTGGTTTCATTGATTTTCTGTATTGTTTTTTTGGTCTCTATGTCATTTATTTCTGCTCTAATCTTTATTATCTCCTTCCTTCTGCTCACTCTGGGGTTTTCTTGTTGCTCTCTTTCTAATTCTTTGAGCTGTAGATTTAGATGATTTACTACCATTTTTTCTTGTTTTTTGAGGTAGGCCTGTAGAGCTATAAACTTCCCTCTCAGGACTGCTTTCATTGTGTCCCATAGGTTTTGGATTGTTGTGTTTTCATTGTCATTAGTTTCCAGGATGTTTTTAATTTCTTCTTTGATCTCATTGGTAACCCAATCAATATTTAATAACATGCTATTCAGCTTCCAAGTGTTTGAGTATTTTGGGTTGTTTTTATTGTAGTTTATTTCTAATATTATGCCATTGTGGTCTGAGAAGATGGTTGGTATGATTTCACTGCGATGTGGTGTGGTGGCAACTGGGACTAACCAGAGAGTACATGACCTGACTAAAGGCAAAATGGGTGCCGGGATGTTTTGTGGGTTTTTTTGGAGGATGGGAGGTTGTGAAAAGCTTTGCTTGTCATAAAAATATGTGTGAACTAAACTTGCCTCTCCTGGGCTCCGGGGCAATATAGAGACAGAATTTGCTTTATAATCAAGTCTTGTGATATGGAAGCCACAGAGAGCCATCAAACCTGTTTAGACAATGGGAACAAAGATAATTGTCATCTCAGTGGGAAGGTGCAGACAGGAAACAATCACTGGAAGAGAAGACTCTCATCTCTCCTTGTTCCTGCCTCTAGTTACTTATCCTTGGACTCTATTTATAACCCTCAGCTCTTGATATGAACCCAGGCAAGGGGTAGGACGTTCCACGAATGCCTGCAGCTAGGTTTCTCGACTGTCTCCATATTAATTTGAAGGTGGTAGGGCAGATGCTTTTGTGGTACAGTTTGAGATTAAGAGGGTTAGACTACTTAATACACTAATGAAAACCTATTGTGAATTGTCAGTGAAGCAGATCAGATTCCAAATGGACAGGTAGGCAAACAATGAAGCAAAGACACTGCACAGGTGGGAATGGAGGCTGGAGATACAATTGGTGTGTTCCAGCAGCAGACAGGAGGTGTCCACTAAAAAGGGAACCTGCTATTTTACTCCAGAACTTTGTTCCTACTAACCAAGAAGACATTCTCAATTAGAAAATTACAATTTAGTTTCATCACATCCCAACAACTATGGTACAGTTTTCTCTATTCTTTCATTTTCTCCCTCCTCATTCTTTTACTATAAATAAAATAACTCATGTATGTGCACAAGCGAATTGTTTTTTCCCCAAATGACCAATGGTATGTATTGATCAATATCATATGGAGATGGGATGGGGAAAACACTGCTTCTGTGAAAATACCCCTCTATCCATTAGTGGCTTGCTCATTCAGCTTTTATATTTATACTAGAGGCCCGGTGCATGGATTTGTGCACCAGTGGGGTCCCTCA
>NW_005369706.1:2754656-2768245 GCF_000412655.1 Myotis brandtii | reverse complement strand
ATGATAATAATAATAATAAAATCCTTGTGTATTATATTTGATTAGAGAATTTTAATATTTTTCATTTATCATTGTGAATCCCTGGAAAATGTTATAACTTTTTTGTATGTAGCTATTTAATGCAGAACAATCTGTATGTAAATAGGATAAATTACTCTACAAGAAATGAATCCTAGACAGTTTTCCCTTCAAGTCAAGTGTTCTGTTGTTTAAATAAACTTCTTGTTTAAATGAAAAAGAAAAGAAAATGTGAGCTAGCAACTCTTATAATCTATCTTAACAAGCAGTCATTGAATGTCTAATAATCTAACAATCTAACAATCATCTATATCAGCGGTTCTCAACCTGTGGGACACGACCCCTTTGGGGGTCGAACGACCCTTTCACAGGGGTTGCCTAAGACGGAAAACACTATCAGATTTTTACATTACGATTCATAGCAGTTAGCAACATTATAGTTATGAAGTAGCAGGGTCGCCTAAGACCATCCTGCATATCAGATATTTACATTATGATTCATAACAGCCAAAATTACAGTTATGAAGTAGCAATGAAAATAATTTTATGGTTGGGGGTCACCACAACATGAGGAACTGTATTAAAGGGTCGCAGCATTAGGAAGGTTGAGAACCACTGCTCTATATGGTGTAGGGGGTAAAATTTTAGTAAGATGAAATTTTCATACCCTGGAAAGCTGTGCACTAGTTGTACTTATCATAGGTAAGTACGTCAAATACAAGAGAATGTATGATAAGTACAACCTGAAAAGAACACAGTCTATGGGCACACAGGAGGGAAGGGGCTTTATAACTGTGGAAGGACTGGATGATTGAGAGAAGGACCCAAATGTACTTCAGCACCTTTGGAGAATGTAATGTATTCAGTTTAAGGACCAGACTTAAGTTGGATAGAAAATGAAGACAGTTCATTACTCCTTCATCCCTTATCTTTCCTTCAGTCTTGTCACCAACCTTCCCCACATTTTGACATCACCACTTGACTTGTTGGTTTGACTTGCCCCTTGCAGAGGTAAAAATTCTTTCCTGGTTGCTTTCTGGTCCCACCTATTAAAAGGCTACTCAGCTTAAAAATTAAATGAGTTGGCCAAATATATGCAGACCTTTATTTTTCAAGCTGAGTAGTCTTTATTTTTTAAGTTCCCCCATGTTGGAATCACATGAGGAAACTTAAAAAATATGATACCTGTCATTTGCCTCCTGGTAATCATGCACTGAGGACACAGTATCACTTGGGGGTATTTCTGCCAAAAATGCAGAACCTGAATTGAATCATAAGAAAATGTATGAAAAACCCAAATTGACTAATCTGTTGGTAGTTACAAAATAGTCATGGGAATATAAAGTACAGCATGGGAAATACAGTCGATAATTTTGTAATAATTGTGCATGGTGCCAGGTGGGTACTGGAAATATTAAGGGAGATATTTTGTAAAGTAGAAGATCGTCTAACCACCATGCTGAACCCCTGAAACTTATACAAAATAATATTAAGTGTAAAATGTAATTTTAAAAAATGTTGTACATAAAAAAGTAACAAATTTATTATTTAAATTTTTCCAGGTCATAAAAAAAATATGAAGAAACGTTTCGTATTAAAGGAGACTAAAGAGACATGATAACGAAATGCAATGGTGATGTTGAATTGGATCCTAGACTAGACACTGGGCCAGAAAATGACATCAGTGGGACATTTGGAGAAATCTGAATGAGGTTGGTGGATTATATAATATAGTTATATCACTGTGGATTTCTTGATGTTGATAATAGTACTATGATTATGTAAGAGAATGTTCTTGTTTTTTGGAAATGTGCACTGAAATACACATGAGAATGTTTTGAAGTAGAGGGGAGTTGTGTCCTCAAACTTACTTTTAAATGTTTCAGAAAAAAATATGCATTTATAGAGAGAAGTATAAATATATATATATTTAGAGAGATATAGCGAGAGGGGAGAAGAAGAGAATATAAAGGTCCTATAGAAAACCTGATGGATGAAATCCAGGAAATACTTATACTACTTTTGCAACTTTTTTTGAAATTGTTATATTATTTTAAAATTAAAAAATGGTTTTAAATTTAAAGTACTGGTGCCTGGTTCCCATTCCCAGGGTTCTGACTTACTTCATCAAGGGTGTGGACTTCAGGACGTGAAACTCTCCTTTGATTCTCATGTGCACTCAGGGCTGAACCCATCACTTACCCATCACTGTGGTAACTTGTTAGAGTGAAGGGCATTAGGATTGGAGTGTGTGTATTTTAAAAGCATCTCTGAGAAAAGCAGTTTATTAAGGTCCAAGATACAGATATTTCAAGGGTTCAGCAAGTTATATAACTTTGTAAAGCAGCAAACATAAGATAACAGGGTATGGTGGGAATATGTATGAATTAAGGTCATATAATTCAGATTTTAAAATATTCTCCTGAACAGTCCAAAATTGGCAGGTTGATTTGGGGACAGTGGGTCTTCAGATTGGACCATCTGGACATGGAAGAGCAGAGAACTATGGCCGTGATTTGTAAGCATAAAAACTAGTGCTTAGAATTCTCTGAAAATAGCCCTCTTGTGGACCAGACACTATATTTAGGCATTAGGTTTACAGTAAATTTAAGAAAAGTATGTATTGAAGATAAATTTGAAAGTAAGATAATATATATTCGATAATTGTTTCATTAGGCTAACTGGCTGCAAACTACATAAAACCTCCATATAAAATGGTTTAAACAATAAGGCAATTCAGTATCTAACTTAACAGGAAATCTAGCTTAATGATGTCCTTAAGGAGCTGGGTTCTTTTCATCTTCCTGTCCCACCTTCTTCAGGGGTCACCTTTGCCCTCTGGCTAGCTCTCCTTACACCCCAAAAGGCCAGCAGAAGCTCTGGGCCTCACGCTCAGATGTAGCAACCAGCCCTTCTTGTTTTTACCTCCAGGAATAAGGAGACCTTTTCCACAAACCTCTTCCCCTATGTCCCAGTGCCCTAAATTGGTCACATGTTCATTCCTAAGCTACACATTGGAAAGAAAGTAGGACTTCTAGGAGGAAACAGTATCTGCCTGGAGGACGGGGCCACCGTCCGGAGACATGAGAGACAGGCTGGGTGCTGCTCCACATTGGGGTGGAGGTGGGAAATGAGCATTAAGTAATCAAACAGTTGAGTCTGCAAAAACAAACTGTTTTTAATCAGACATTTCTCTGAGATTAAATCAGACTTTTACATAAAACAGTGGACCGTGTGAACACGAAGTCCAAGTAGAAAGACTGGCAAATAAAGCAACTTAAAAACTGAGAGACGTGGAGTATAGTTTACAAAGCACAAGACCAACCAAGAGATTGGGCTCTACATTGACCAGCTGAATGACCTTGAGCTTTTTCTAGCCCTCATTTATTTTTTCACCTACAAAACTAAGAGTTGACCTAGGTGGTTTCTAAGATCACTTCCAATATTAATCATCTATTAGCCTGTAATCGCTGTTTACTATGTTCTCTATAAAATAAATAAAATGAACAACATGGTATTTGGGAGAATGCCTTTCAGAGTAAATAATTCTACAGTGCAGACATCAAATAAAGGCAAATGCTTTAAAAGTATAAGAAGGACTTCCCGGTGTTTGTCAGGCATGTGAAGAGGCCGGAAGTTGTCACTCCATTCTAGTAACAGGTAAAGAGCTAAACAAATGGAAAAATCAACAGTCCTTCTTATATCTGTCAGAAGTGAGATCAAAGGCAATTTGCTGCACCTAAAATTGGAGAGACAGACAGGTGGATACAGAGAATCACAACTTTCTGGAACAACAACAAACACACCTATGAATAGAGAGCAGAAACCTTCTTGGGAACCAATGCCAGGGTAGGAGAACTTAAATTGCAAATGACAAATTGCTGAAGGATCAGTGTGGACCTCTCCAGTGGGAGGGGCCCAGTTATAGGGGAGCTGCTCCCCATGCGCACACACTTGTGTGAATTGTACCTGCAAGAGCTCTCCCAGGTTCTTAGTGAAGATCAGAGAACCTCCCCCATCACACACCCACTCCCCGAGCGCGCGCGTGTGCGCACACACACACACACACACACACACCTTTGTGCTTCCTGCAGATAGATGGGAAAATACTCCAGAGTTGTCTTTCTTCATAAGTCTGTCCTCAAGAGAGAAACTATTTTATCAGAGCATAAACTATTGAGATTTTATCAGAGCCCGACTGACCTGAGGGAAGAGAAATACCTAACCCTAGCCTTCCATGTGGGAGAAGGAAAATACCCAATTCCAGCCAACTCTCTCCATCCTCAACCTTAAGGAGGTAACCAAGATGCGCTTGTGGAATTCAGAGCTCAGGGGCATAGGCTCACTAAAAGACTGAGACGTAATCATAAGATTAAAGAACATCTCCCCACCCCCACCCCACTATACCACTAAAGGCCCATTTACCAGAATACCAGTACATCGTGTTAGTTTTCAACAAAAAATTACAAGGAATACTAAAAGGCAAAAAAAAAAAAAATTAATGCAAAAATAGACAGCACAAGCATTAGAACCAGACTGAGATATGACAGGAATGTTGTACTTATCAGAACTAGAAATTTAAAACAACTATGATTAATATTGTAAGGGCTGTAATGGATAAAGTAAATAAATGTGAGAACAGATGGGAAATGTAAGCAGAGGGATGAAAATCCAAAGAAGAATAAAAAAGAGATGGTAGAGATTAAAAAAAAACTGTAACAAAAGAGTGTTTTTAATGGGCTCACTAGTAGACTGAACACAGCTGAGGAAAGAATCTCTGAGCTTGAAGACATGTCAAAATAAACTTCCAAAATTGCAAGCCAAGGAAAAAAGACTGGGGGGGGGGGGGAAAGAACAGGATATCCAAGAAATATGGGACAACTACTCATACTCACACTGGGAATACCAGAAGGAAAAAAAAGAGAGAGAGAGAGAGAAAGAAACAGAAAATATTTGAAGCAATAATGACTGATAATTTCTCCCTAATTAATGTTAGATATCAAACCACAGATTCAGGAAGTTCAGAATACCAAGAAGATAAATTAAGGGGAAAAACAAAACAAAACAAAACAAAAAACCCTCTACCTAGATATATCATATTCAAATGCAGAAAATTAAAAACAAAGAAAAAATCTTGAAAGAATCCAGAGGGAAAAATATCTTACCTATTTAGGAACAAAGATAAGAATTACACCCGATTTCTCAGAAATCATGCAAGCAAGAAGAAAGTGGAGTAAATTTTTATTTTATTTTTTTCATTAAATTTATTGGGGTGATACTGGCTAATAAAATTATATAGGTTTCAAGTGTACAATTCTATAAGAAATCATCTATATATTGTGTTGTTTGTTCACCACCTCAAGTCAAGTCTTCTAAGTTGCAATGACATTTTTAAAATGTTAAGATTAGTAAACACCAACCTAGAATTCTAAAGCCCTACAAAATTCTCCTTCAAAAATAAAGGAGAAATGAAGACTTTCTAAGACAAACAAAAATTGTTGCCAGTAAGCCTGCAAGAAATTATTTTAAAAGTCCTTGAGAGGGAAAGAAAATTATATAGGTCAGAAACTCAGGTTTGCATAAAGAAAGGAAGAGCAATCCAAACGGCATGGCTCAGTGGTTCAGTGTCAACCCATGCGCTAAGAGGTCACTGGTTGGATTCCCAGTCAGAGCACATGCCTGGTTTATGGACTCGATCCCCAGTAGGGGGCACGCAGGAGGCAGCCAATTTATGTCTCATTGATGTTTCTATCTCTCTTTCCTCTCCCTTCCTCTCTCTCTAAAAATCAATAAAAACATTAAAATAAAGAAGAAGGAAAAAGCATTGGTAGAGAAGGAATAAGTGAAAATAAAATAAAAACGTTTACTTTTCTTATTTTTTATAACATTCTTAGTCTTCATTGACCTGATAAAAATTTGTTCAAAATAATATCAATAATATATTTAAATATGTATACTTCTATATAAGTGAAATTAATAACAGCCATTTTATAAGAGAGGGGAGGGTGGAATTAGGATTATTCGTTATTATAAGGTACTGAACTGACCATGAAGAGGTACAGCATACTGTTATTTGAAAATGGATTTGGATTAATTGTAAGTGCACATTGCAAACTCCAGGGCAGCCACTTAAAAACAACAACAACAAATAGAATTGATATGCTAAGAAAGGAGACAAAATGGAATCATGTAAAATGCTCACTTAAAACCACAATGGGCAGCCCAACCGGCATGACTCAGTGGTTGAGCGTCGACCTATGAACCAGAAGGTCACGGTTTGATTCCTAGTCAGGCTCATGCCTGGGTTGCCGGCTCAGTTCAGGAAGCAGTCAAACAATGCTTCTCTCTCATCATTGATGTTTCTATCTCTCTCTCCCTCTCCCTTCTTCTCTGAAACTAATAAAAATATATTTTAAAAACACATACACAATGGACAGAAAAAATAGGAATAAAGAACAAAGAAAATGAATAGAAAACAATAACAAATATGGTAGAAATTAATCCAACTATATCAATAGTCACTTTAAACATCAATTATCTAAGTACACTTATTAAAAGACAGAGGTTGTCAAAATTGTTAAGAAAAATAAGACTTACCTATATGTTGTCTACAAGAAACTCATTTTAAGTATATAGATACATATAGAGTAAAAATAAAGGTACAGAGAAGCTATACTATGCTAACATTAATCAAAAGAAAGGGAGTAGCTGTATTCGTTTTAGACAGCAGATTTCAGAGAAGGAATGTTATGAGGGATAAAAAGAAGAATTACATAATGATAGAGGGAGCAATTCTCCAAGAAGACATAAAATCCTTAATGTATATGTACCAAACAACAGAGTGAAAATACATAGGACAAAAACTAATAGAACTTTAAGGAGAAATAAATTATAGCCACATACTGGGAGAAAATATTTATTAAAGACATATCTGATAAAGAACTATTATCCACAACTTACAAAGAACTCTAAAAACTCAACAGTAAGAAAACAAACAACTCAACTTTAGAAATGAACTAACTGGGAATAGAGAACTTCCTCAACTTAATAAAGAATATCTACTAAAAAAATCTACAGTTAATATAATACATATTGTTGAAAAATTAGAACCTTTCCCACTAAGATTAGGAACAAGCCAAGGATATCCCTTCTCACCATTCCTTTTCAAATCATACTGAAAGTCCTAGCTAATGCAATAAGATAAGAAAATAAAATAAAAGTACACTGATTGGGAAGGAAGAAATAAAACTATCTTTGCAGATGACATGTTCATCTATGTAAAAAATTTAACAATTGACAAAAAGAAAACTGGAATTAGCAAGCAATGATAGCAAGGTTGCAGTATAGTCAATTGCTTTCCTATATATCATCAATGACCAAGTGAAATTTGAAATTAAAAACACAATACTATTTACATTAGCACTTCCCAAAAATGAAATTCTTAGGTATAAATCTATATATGTACATGATAGATATGAAAAAAACTATAAAATTCTGATTAAATAAACCAAAGAACTAAATAAATGGAGAGATACTCTTTATTCATTGATAGGAAGACTTAATATTGTCAATATTTTATTCCTTCCCAACTTGACTATAGAGTCAACACAGTCCCAAACTCTCTGCAAGTTATTTTGTAAATTTTGATAAACTAATTCTAAAGTTTATGTGGAGAGGCAAAAGACCACAATAATCAATACAATATTGAAGAAGAAGAACAAAGTCGGAGAACTAATGCTTCCTGACTTCAAGACTTACCATAAATCTAAGTAATCAAGACAGTGTGGTAATAGACAAATAAATCAATGGAACAGAATAGAGAGCCCAGAAATAGACCTACATAAATATAGTCAATTGATCTTTGACAAAGGAGCAAGGACAATACATTGGACCAAATATAGTCTTTTCAACAAATGGACATCCACATGCAAAAAACAAACCTAGACACAGACCTACATCCTTCACAACAATTAACTCAAATGGGTCACAGGCCTAAGTATAAAACACAAACTATTAAACTCAGAAGATAGCATAGGAGAAAATCTAAATGAAGTAGGTATGGCAGTGACTTTTTCATGTAGTGCCCATGATTCATAAAAGAGAGAATTTATAAGCTGGACTTCATTAAAATTAAAAATTTCTGCTTTGCAAAAGACATTCTAAAGAAAATGAGAAGATTAGCCACAGACTGGGAGAAAATATTTATTAAAGACATGGCTGATAAAGAACTGTTATCCACGATTTACAAAGAACTCTTAAAACTCAACAGTAAGAAAACAAACAACTCAATTTTAGAAATGAGCAAAAGACCTGAACAGACACTTCACTAAAAAAGACGTGCAGATTTCTTTCAAATAAGCATTGCATCTGAAAAGATGCTCAACATCATATGCCATTAGGGAACTGCAAATCTGTAATAATAAAAGGGTAATATGCTAATTAGACCAGACGTCTTCCAGACGTCATTCTGGACATCCTTCCTGACGAAGCTGGGGCTTTTTTTTTGGTGCCAGAGGGAAGCTGGTCCTGGTGCTTGGGGGAAGGAAGGCCTACTCTTGCACGAATTTTCGTGCATTGGGCCTCTAGTTAAACAATAATGAGATACCACTACACATCTATTAGAATGGCCAAAATCCAAAACACTGACAACAGCAAATACTGGTGAGGATGTGGATCAACAGGAACTAACATTCATTATTGGTAGAAATGAAAACGTGTGCAACCACTTTGGAAGATAACTTTGGAAAACTAACTTTTGGAAGTTTAGTTTTCTTACAAAACTAAAGATATTCTTACCATGTGACCCATCAGTTGTACTCCTTGCTGTTAACCCAAATGAATTGAAAATGTATATTCACACAGAAATCTGCACTTAAATGTTAATTGCAGCTTTGTTAATAATTGCCAAAATTTAGAAGCAATCAAGATGTGCTTCAGTAAGTGAATAGGGAAATAAACTGTGGTACGTTCAGAAATGTAATATTATTCAGGGCTTTTTTAAAAAAATGAGTAGTCAAGTCATGAAAATATATGAAGGAAACTTAAATGCATATTACCAAGTGAAAGAGTCCAATCTGAAAAGGCTGTATTCTGTACAATTTCCAACTATATGACAATCTGGGAAAAGCAAAAGTATAAAGACAGTAAAAAGGATTAGTGGTTCCAAGGTTTAGGGGAAAGGAGGCTTGAATAGGTAGAGCTCAAGGTATTTTTAGAGCAGTGAGTGCTATAATGGGAGATACATGTCATTATATACTTATCAAAACCCATAAAATATACAACACCAAGAGTAAACCCTATGAATTTCGGGAGACAATGATGGGTCGATATAAGTTTACCAATTATATAACAAATGTTCCTCTCTGACAAGGGATGCTGTCAGGGCAGGGGACATATGGGAAATTTCTGTACCTTCAACTCAATTTTTCTGTGAACCTAAAACTGCTCTTTGAAAGAAGTCTGTTTCAAAGAGCTAATTAAAGCTAACTGTAAGAATCTGAGATATAAATTTTAAATAATAAAATAAGAATTTTTCTCTTTTTGACTCCAAGCATTGTCTGCTATTTTCTTTAGAATGTCATAACAAACAGATTAGTCTGGGAGTTTGATGAGCAAGAAAAGCAATCTGAAAGTAGGCAAGTTTTTCACTTGCATTTCACATGCCTCAGTGAGTGTGGGCAAATTCTCCGACCTGTTTCTTCTCAAAAGGACATTTAGATTTTTTTAAAGGTAAGCATCTAGTTGCCTGTTTTCTTTAAAAAGAACAATTTCAGTATTTCTTGTCCTTAAGATGTTACCACTGAACAAATAACAGCATGATTTCTGTGTGTTGAAATATATGTGAAACTAAATGAGCAAGGTCAGTGCTGACATCTACTGTTAAAACTCGAGTGTGAATTACTTCACCACAAGCCCCCTTTGTAAGGAGCTGGGCGTTGGCAGCAATAGTTGTGGATGTAGGAGTGACTGTAGGACAACAATGCCCAAAGCCCCATTATGGAGCAAGGGAATCACTTAACACTTTGTCAGCTAAGCATGTTACAGATTCTGGAGGCAGAAGATAAATTAATGTCAAGAGGTGTTTCTTAATCCTCATCCAGGAGTCTTTTTAAGGCTCTGGCATCTTCAACAAAGCTCCCACTCTGGTTCTCTTGTAATGTTTCTCTCCCTGGACTTTTAAAGAAAAAGTAGACTTGACCCCTGGGTTTCAGAGCAATCTTTAAGGGAGAAGAGAAAACTTCCCTGACCTTGGTCTTTCTCCTGCCCTGGGGCTTTGCTCCTCTGGATTAAAATTGGCTATCTACCTTTTGTTTTAGTTATCTTTATTTTCCTCTGGGAAATAGCTATTGAATTAGGTCACTATGCCTATTTTAAAAGGTGTGCATCCTGTGAGGTCTCACACTCCATCACCTCACAGTTACTTATGTGTCTCATGAATAGCTGTTACCTAGACTGGTGAGAAAAGACCCAGGATGAATATGCACCCAGTCAGAGAGAAATGCACTTATCCTCACTGTGTGCAAAAGAAACTAGCTGTGTACTGCAATTGTTGGTAGACAAGGAATTCTGTAAAAACAGAGAAGCAATGTCAGTGCCCCGTGTCTGTTCATCATTGTTGTCTTCCCGGGGGAAGGTTGGACAGGCATGAGAGGGTGGACAGGAGGACTCCGGAGCTCCTTAAGGAAGATTATCAACCCCCTCCCAACCTACATCTGATGTTTCTGGGGGGTCTTATGGTCTTGCTCTCACATTCTTGTCCCTTACTATTACTTATCTGATAGATACACCCTCTCTAAGAGCAATAGGCTTGTTCCTAAGTACCGTGAAGAACTAACTGTGCCCCCACGTGGTGAACATAAATAAATCAGCCATATTTTTGCCCTCTTAGTCACTCGTTTTCTAGACGATGCAAATAGGCTAATTTAACTGCCACTTTTTCCCCTATATTTACTGTTATGTTATTTGAATATTTAAAATGAGATTCATTTTTTTAAAAAAATTGCCAACATTCTTCATGGAAGATCTAAAGAAGCTAAAGGATTTGTGTTCTTTGGGGTAAAATTATAAAAATACTTCTTTTACCCATACAGATATACTCAAAGTACTCTGTACAACTGCTCTTACTTGGTTGGTATTTTGGAACCCACAATCTATAGTAATAAAAGCGTAATATGCTAATTAGACTGGACATCCTTCCGGACGTCCTTCCAGATGAAGCCGGGCTGCAGCCGCAGGATCAAGGCAGCCACCCCGGCTGTGAGGGAGGGATCCAGGCAGCCACTGCAGCTGTGAAGGCTTACTCTTTGCACAAATTTCATGCATCGGGCCTCTGGTATGCTATAACACCCCTGCCTAGGTGATAAAAGAAGTGTGAATGTGGCGAAATGGGGAACGGTCATTATAATGGTCTTGCTCTCACATTCTTGTCCCTTACTATTACTTATCTGATAGATACACCCTCTCTAAGAGCAATAGGCTTGTTCCTAAGTACCGTGAAGAACTAACTGTGCCCCCACGTGGTGAACATAAATAAATCAGCCATATTTTTGCCCTCTTATTTACTTGTTTTCTAGACGATGCAAATAGGCTAATTTAACTGCCACTTTTTTTTCCCTATATTTACTGTTATGTTATTTGAATATTTAAAATGAGATTCATTTTTTAAAAAAAATGCCAACATTCTTCATGGAAGATCTAAAGAAGCTAAAGGATTTGTGTTCTTTGGGGTAAAATTATAAAAATACTTCTTTTACCCATACAGATATACTCAAAGTACTCTGTACAACTGCTCTTACTTGGTTGGTATTTTGGAACCCACAATCTATAGTAATAAAAGCGTAATATGCCAAATAGACCGGACGTCCTTCTGGACATCCTTCTCTAGATGAAGCCGGGCTGCAGCCGCGGGATCAAGACAGCTGCCCCGGCTGTGAGGGAGGGATTCAGGCAGCCACTGCAGCTGCGAAGGCTTACTCTTTGCACAAATTTCATGCATCGGGCCTCTGGTATGCTATAACACCCCTGCCTAGGTGATAAAAGAAGTGTGAATGTGGCGAAATGGGGAACAGTCATTATAGCCTCTAGCTGCAGGTATTAATAAGTGTCTGCTGTCCTGCCGACAACTTTTTGGCTTTTGGGGAACAGAACCCTGAAGATCTGAATTCAGGTCAAGCCACATGAATGTTAAACATGTAAACAAAATCTGGAGTCTCTATAGGTTATTAAATTTTAAGCCAATCACTTATATAGAGAACATTAAATTAAACAAGTACCCTCTATATCTAAAACAAACGCACAAGGAAAAATAACACCAACTCCCCAGTGATTTATTTTCTCACTATAGAATTTCAATTTCTGATGTTTTTTGGTACACATGTTGCATGTTCACCTCTACAGGAATTATACATAAAGGCACACATAGAATTTAAGCTGTAAATGGATTATTAGGAGAATAGCTAAAAGTCATTTACAAAATTGGAATGAACCCAAGATGGAGGATGAAAAAGCCCAAGTTTCAATAGATGTTTTCGAGAATTGTTCAAGTTCAGACTCATCTTGTTTGATTCCTAAAGCAGCGATTCCTAGCAGCATCGCATCCCTGAAATCTGCAGGGGAAATGATGCCTCTGCAAATAATCACAATTAAGCCTGATATCAGAAGGTAACATGTGTATGTTCATTTATCTGACAAATGTTTATTGAGCATCTGCTTAATAAATCATAGGGTCCAAACATGACTTCTTAGATGCACCTGTGATGCAAGATTATTCATTCAGTATGAATGAATTTAGCACATAAGCACTTTGTGTGCAAAGTCCAGTTTGAATGAGCATCAAGGGCAGTGGTGAGAAAAAAAATGAAAAAGTTGCAACATACAGTGTGAGGGGTGTGTGTGTGTGTGTGTGTGTGTGTGTGTGTGTGTGTGTGTTACAGAGACAAAAACAACCTGAAAAAAACATAAAGAAAAAAATAAATAAATGCTATTGAAATGGCATTTTCTCATAAATTTCATAAAAGGAATCATTAGGCCAAAGTGGTTTCATGTGGATTAAACTAGGCTACCTCAACTACCAAGGGTTTAATCTACAGGAATTATACATAAAGGCACACATAGAATTTAAGCTGTAAATGGATTATTAGGAGAATAGCTAAAAGTCATTTACAAAATTGGAATGAACCCAAGATGGAGGATGAAAAAGCCCAAGTTTCAATAGATGTCTTCAAGAATTGTTCAAGTTCAGACTCATCTCGTTTGATTCTTAAAGCAGCGATTCCTAGCAGCATCACATCCCTGAAATCTGCAGAGGAAATGATGCCTCTGCAAATAATCAGAATTAAGCCTGATGTCAGAAGGTAACGTGTGCACGTTCATTTATCTGACAAATGTTTATTGAGCATCTGCTTAATAAATCATAGGGTCCAAACATGACTTCTTAGATGCACCTGTGATGCAAGATTATTCATTCAGTATGAATGAATTTAGCACATAAGCACTTTGTGTGCAAAGTCCAGTTTGAATGAGCATCAAGGGCAGTGGTGAGAAAAAAAAAAAAAGAAAAAGTTGCAACATAC
>NW_005369706.1:2747989-2754643 GCF_000412655.1 Myotis brandtii | reverse complement strand
GTCTGTGGGGTCTGTGTGTGTGTGTGTGTGTGTGTGTGTGTGTGTGTGTGTTACAAAGAGACAAACACAACCTGAAAAAAAAACATAAAGAAAAAAATAATAAATGCTATTGAAATGGCATTTTCTCATAAATTTCATAAAAGGAATCATTAGGCCAAAGTGGTTTCATGTGGATTAAACTAGGCTACCTCAACTACCAAGGGTTTAAAAAAGCAAAAGGCAGCTCAAACAAAAGAGGAATGGGTCGAAAAGCAGTTAAGTACTTTATCTGAGGTTTGAAAATAAGCCAGAAGTCAATCCAAGATTCTTATATTGCAGGCGGTATTTTTCACTGCTTCTCTTGCCTCTTGGGTGCTTTGTATTTCACGTCGTTTTAAGAGCAGTCTCTCCCGGAGGGTCTGGATGCACAGTCGTTTTGGTCTAGCTGAAACCATGCGTGCACATATGTTCTCACACATCATCTCTCCGAAAGATTCACGGATGAGGCAGAAGGAGCTGTGCTCAGCACATTCTTCAGATGCTATTTGGACGGTGTTGTAAAAATGATGTGCACTGTTGTTTCACCCATTCTCAGGACTGAGAGTTGCAGAAACTACTATTTCTGAGGACAACATCTGTTCTCATTAAAGAAAGTAAAGTGTTCTTAAAACCTAGCGAGGTGTTTCATTAAATGTGACCTATGCTGTAACGTATAAGGTGTATCATTTATTCACCTTGAGAAGTTATTACCGATGTGCATTTGCGTATGTCTACTGGATGTAGTACAGGGCACTAAAACAGGATCCTTGGATTTAAAAGCTATTTTACTATGGATTTGGGGAAACTTACAGTTCTCAGGGAGTGTTTAGCTTCAATGGCTTTCTCTCTTTTTGTTAAATGTGATAGTATGTCTTAAGTACATATGTGTTGGGGATGTTTGTAGATATAATAGGTGCATAATATAAAACTAGATAGGTATTATGAATACTTGGAGGTCAAGCCACCATGAGGATTCTTTCAAGACTAAGATGTAAAATTGCCTCTGGCAGTTAAATTTCAAACCAACACATTACCAAGATGCGCAAGGGCGGCCTCCACGCTGTGGCATGTGGACCACCAGAAGACCTCCAACTACAGGGGCATAACTGCCCAGGCGTCTAACTTTGTGTTCTGAATCCTTCACCATGTCAGCACTGAGGCCCAGCCTCCCACAGCTGCTCTCAGCCGATGACCGATGACGGAGTGCAGCAGGAATGCTAAGGCAGATCCATTTCTGGGAGTTGGGGGACTCCTCTAACAGCCCACTTTGCCTCTGGCCACACCCCCACCTTACCCCTGCCCCCAACCAGCCTTGATGAAACTGCCTTAGATTGGGTGGCAGTCTGGGACACTTCCCCTCTCCCTTCTCACCCTTTCTCCTTCACTACAGGTCAGACTTGCATCATGATGCAATGGCTTCCCCAGCCTTCCCTGTCTCCCTCCCCTGTAAAATCGATGCATGTTCAATCCCATCTTGATATCTGCTTCCTGGACTAATACACCAACCACACTGTAACTTGACTGATTAGTATATTAACATGACTAAGGAAAAATGTTACTCTCAACACAAGGTTGGTCAGCTTAGGGAGCTCTACAAAGGGTGCTGTTGGGGAGGAAGAAATTTTCTTCTCCCCTTCTAGGTTCTTCTGGCTGGGCTAAGAATTAAATTGACATGAGCCAGATTAACAGGAAAAATTACCAAATTTAATTATGTGTGTACAGGGGAGAGTTCCACAAAAATATGAGGCTGGAGGCAAGGTGGGCAGTTGGTACTTATACGCCAATCTGAGCTAAAGAAAAGGGGGTGGTGGTTTGGGACTTCATAGACGAGGAAGGCAATTTATATGAAGATGGAAAAGCAAATGTTTGGTAACCAAATGTTTGCTGGGCCATGCAGAGACAATGGACGCAGAGTAGACTCTGATCTCTAGGTCCCGCTGAGTCTCCCCTATCACACCAACTTCATGTTACACTGTAGTTATCTATGGTGACAGCTCCCTTCCGGAAATAGGCCCTCTGTCTAAATTCTTTTAAGCAGTAAGGGGGAAGGGTAAAGGTTCTTCCTGAGTCTTTTGTTCCTTAAAAATAAAATAATCCTAGCCCTGGCTGGTGAGGCTCAGTTGGTTAGAGCGTCGTCCAGTACACCAGTGTGTGACGGGTTCAATTGCTGCTCAGGGCACATACCCAGATTGCCAGTTTGATCTCTGGTCGGGGCACATGCAGGAAGTGGCTGATAGATCTTTCTCTCTCCCTCCAGTCCTCTCTCTAAAAAATCAATAAAATAAAAAATTTAAATTAAAAAAATTTTTAAAAAAATCATCCTCATGCCAAAAGACACTTTAGGGTGGCAAATGTTGCTTCTCAGTGCCAACATAAAGCTGAACAACTCAGTTCATGCTCCTCTGGGACAACATTCCCTCCCAAAGACTGTCTTCATTGTGAAGTGAATATGTTGGGGGCCATTAAATTTTCCATTTATCTGACCAACACATCTTGCTCTGAGTTCATGCTCCCCAACTGAAGTTCAGTTGACTATTTAACTTCCCAGTGGTCTATCTTTAGTGAGTAAATGTGACTATGGACTGGAGCCAACAAGGAAATTCTTGGAGATTTGGAGAACTGCACACAGGAGACTCTGATCTATGACTACTAAGCGGACCAGTGGCCAAGGACAGGATCACTGGACACTTGAGTAGTGGTGAAGGGCAGCCTGGTTTCTGTAGCGGTGATCGGCAGGCTCTGCGGAGGAGCCCTGATGGTGTCTGGCATGTATTCAACAAGAAGTAAATGTTAGCAGTCGTTCTTGTTATTGGGCAATAGGTAGAATTGTCATCTAGAGGGAGAAATTTTGAGGTTTCTTCCAAATATTAGTGAATTACCTTCCTAGGGCTGCCATAGCAAAGTGGCAAAAACTGGGTGGCTTAACAAAATAAAAAGTTATTGACTCACAGTGCTGCTGAGTCTATAATCAAGGTATTGGCAAGCCTGGTTCCTTCTGAGGGCTCTAGGGAAAATCTGTTCCATGCCTCTCTCCTCGTTTTTGGTGACAGTCTTGGCATTCCTTGGCTTGTAGGTGCATCCCTCCAATCTCTACTTCTGTCTTCACATGGCATTTGCCTGGTCACGCAGTGGTCGGCAAACTGCGGCTCGGCAAACCACGGCTCGCGAGCCACATGCGGCTCTTTGGCCCCTTGAGTGTGGCTCTTCCACAAAGTACTGGCTCTTCCACAAAATACCAACTTCTGCGCATGGGCCACGAAGTTTCAATCGCACTGTACGTGTGCACCCACACGTGGTATTTTGTGGAAGAGCCACACTCAAGGGGCCAAAGAACCGCATGTGGCTCGCGAGCCGCAGTTTGCCGACCACGGGCCTAGTGCATCTTCGTGTCTTCTCATGGCCATCTTCATATAAGTGCACCAATCTTATTAGATTAGGGGTCCACCCTACTCCAGTATGACCTCATCTTGACTTATTATAGCTGCTACTGCTCTATTTCCAAATGAGATCACATTCTGAGATACTGGGGATTAGGAATTCAACATATCTTTTTAGGGGGGACACAGTTCAATCCATAATAATCAGATTTACCAGTAATGATGCTATAAATTTCCTGAGAGTGTAGTTCCATAATGGATAAAAAATATAAATTAGGACATAATTATAATTAAGGTCATTACCAATTTTATCATTGATATTTGTTCAAATTGGCTAAAGGAAGAGAAAAGAGGAAAAGGGGCAACTTATAGAAATGGAACCCAGAGGAGGAAGGGGGCTCAGAGAGCACATGGCTAATTTCCACACAACAAAGGATTTTCTTTGCTGTCCTTGAGCTTCTGACAGATCTGTGCCCTAAGTCATTCTCTCACCCCACACCCCTGCCCAGTTGTACCCACGTATTTTATCCAACTCCAGTCTCCACACATTTTCTTCTGATCCCTTTGCCTCATTTTCTTTGTCCCTCCAGTTCTTCTGGGAGACCAATGCAAATAAAATATACATACTGTTCTGCAATGTTTGAATGATGAAAAAGCAATTCTAGTCTCCACATTTAAATCTGCTTGCAATGTGACATAGCTTACTCTATTTTAGCCTATTAACTATGGGCAAAATACATTAACTATGTTTCTCTATTTTGTGACATTAACATATGACTTTCAGATAATCATTTAAATGTGTGCCACTGGAAAATAAGGTTCATAATTACCTCAGTATTTACATTCCACAGGGTTGAAGCATAGCAATTTGAACGGATGCTGTTTAAGAATTAATAAGGATAGATGAAAATGACAGAGAATTCTAAAAAGGTGGTTTGGAGAGCTATTCTCCAGAAATCCCTGTGTTTGATTAAAAAAATAAAAAAAATAAAAGCTAGGCAGCTGTTGGTCTTAAGCTACTCTGCATTTGTGGAATTTTCCACTGGGTTATATGTATTCAGGCCACATACACAGTGAGATTTCCCGCAGTGAAGTATAGATAAAAAGGTTGTGCAACTTGGTGATAATTGTGCTCCATTTATGCAAACCATCAACTGGTACATTTTTATATTGTTAAGAAGCACAGAAAACTCTTTGTGTGCATGTCTTCAATATCAATTTATTTGCCCCAAAGAACAATAGAATGTGTTTTGAATTGTATTTTTAATATTTTTTATTGATTTTAGAGAGAGGGAGGAAGGGGAGGGAGAGAGAAAGAGAAAAACATCAATGAGAGAAACATGAATGAGAGAGAAATATTGATTGGCTGCCTCCTGCACACCTCCTACTGGGGAGTGAGCCTACAACCTAGGCATGTACCCTGATAGGAAATCGAACCAGCAACCTCTCGATGCATGGGATGATACTCAACCTACTGAGCCACACTAGCCAGGGCTTGAAATGTATTTTAATGAGAAATAAACATCGATGGGCCTTCAGAATTCATGTTTCTATATCACCTTAAACCCATTAATCAATTAATAGTTATTTTCTCAGTCAAATTTAGGAGTACATTTTCTTCCCATTTTCCAGGAGTTGCTTTTCCAAAGCCTGTTAATATATTTTGAATATCCATCATTTCTAACTATTATTATTGGGTTAGAACAAGAGATTTAGTATCTCCTAACCATAGAAGACATTAAGATAATCTCTTTTTTTTTCAGTTTAAGGTATGACCTAGAGCTGTGGTCGGCAAACTGTGGCTCGCCAGCAACATGCGGCTCTTTGGCCCCTTGAGTGTGGCTCTTCCACAAAATACCACAAAATACCACTTGCGAGCGCGCACATACAGTGTGATTGAAACTTCGTGGCCCATGCACAGAAGTCGGTATTTTGTGGAAGAGCCACACTCAAGAAGCCAAAGAGCCGCATGTGGCTCGCGAGCCGCAGTTTGCTAACCACTGATAGAGTCAAGATGAAAGATTGTGGACTGTTCATAAAATAGCTGTTCTCATCACTTCTAGTTATTAAACACCACTGTTATCTAACTCTTTGTGGCATATCTGTTGGACTTTTAGGTCTTTCTAGAAGATAATCTTCTTGGTGTACAATACTGTGCTGGTAGCAAGTGTTGGTTTTGACTCACTGCATATAAGTAAAGCTGCCTTGGGGGCTAACTATTCAAAGATATGGAAACTAGTACAAGTATGCTTGGACTGATGCAGCAAGAAATCAGTCATTGCAAGGAAAGGATGGGCATAACACTGAAGCTATAAAAGGTTTAAGATGTTTCTTGTGGTAAACGAGATAGAAAATGTCTAACAGAATTGTAAATGTCTAACACTAATTTCCAAAGCAATTAGTGATAAGCTAGACAACTCCCTGGAAAGATGCTTTTGCAAATAAAATCATTATTAAAATACTAGAGGCCCAGTGCATGAAATTTGTGCACTGAGGGGGGGTCCCTCAGCTGAGCCTGCACCCTCTTGCAGTCCAGGACCACTCAGGGGATGTTCAGAACCCCTCGTTCCTTACTGCCCACCTGCTCACTGCTCCTTACTGCTGGGCTGGCTGCTCCTTAGTGCTGCCGTGGAGGCGGGAGAGGTTCCTGCCACTGTGCTTACCAGCTGTGAGCCTGGCTTCTGGCTGAGTGGTGCTCCCCTGTAGGATCACACTGACCACCAGGGGGAAGCTCCTGTGTTGAGTGTCTGCCCCCTGGTGGTCAGTGTGCATCATAGTGACCAGTTGTTCTGGTTGCTTAGGTTTTTATTATATAGACTAGAGGCCCGGTGCACAAAAATTTGTGAACTCAGGGGGGGTCCCTCAGTCCAGCCTATGCCCTCAGGCAGTCTGGGACCCCTCAGGGGATGTCCACCTGCTGGCTTAGGCCCACTCCCTGGGGGATCGGTCCCAAGCTGGCAGTCAGACATCCCTCTGGCAGCCCTGCAGCCCTCAGGGGATGTCCACTTGCCAGCAGGGAGCAGGCCTAAGCTGCAGTTGGACATCCTTAGTGCTGTTGAGGAGGCAGGAGAGGCTCCCGCCACCACCGCTGTGCTGGCAGCCATCAGCCTGGCTTGTGGCTGAGCAGAGCTCCCCCTGTGGGAGCGGACTGACCACCAGGGGGCAGCTCCTGCATTGAGCATCTGCCCCCTGGTGGTCAGTGTGTGTCATAGTGACCAGTCATTCCCAGTCGTTCTGCTGTTAGGGTCAATTTGCATAT
>NW_005369706.1:2722477-2747447 GCF_000412655.1 Myotis brandtii | reverse complement strand
TGGCCATGGCAACTGGAAGCAGGTATCTGGGGTTTATTTACCTTCTATAATTGAAACTTTGTTGCCTTGAGAGGAGGCAGCAGCCGGCCAGGAAGCTTGGCTTCCTCCATCATTGGGGCAACCAAGCCTCCTGCTCGCTCCAGCTCCGTGGCTGCCAGCCACCATCTTGGTTGGGTTAATTTGCATATAGTCGCTCTGATTGGCTAGTGGGCATGGCTTAAGGTGTAGTGAAGGTACAGTCAATTTGCATGTTTGTCTTTTATTGGTGTAGATTATGTAAATTCCCAAAGTTGAAATAAGTCTAAGAGGGTCTTCTCTCATTATCTCACAGCATCTTTAGTTCTCTCTTTACTTTTACATCATGCTCTGGCTTTCTATGGGGGTAGGGAGGAGCAAAAGTAGGTTTACAGTTGTGAGTATGCAAAACACAGTTTATTATTGTATTATTATTTATTAATTATTGTATTATTTTTCATATGAACAACTGTAAGCCTACTTTTGCCCCATGCTGTATATAGCTGCACTCTCTAAAACAGTAGCCACAAAGCACATGTGACTATATATATATATATAAAAATAGAGAAATATGCTAATTAACCAGAACACCATAACAGGTCAACCAGACAGGAGGAGGTTGTGCGTGCAATGTCAGGAGCAGGGTGGCAGGGAGGCAGGGCTGGACCGGAGAGTGGGCAGCGCTGCACAATTTTGAATCATGTGCTGGGCTTCTAGTGTAGATATAAGTATAAAATAATTAAAATTAATGAAATTTAAAATTCAGTTTCTCAGTTGCACCAGCTTCATTACAAGTTCTCAGTAGTCATATGTGACTAGTAGATACTATATTGGATAACACCAGTCATAGGACATCTCCATCACTGAAGAGTAACTTGCCCTCTACTTTCTAACCATTTCTCAACAATAGGATGATAGGCAGATCCTATAGCTCCACTTTACTATTAAACTCCACTTCACTATTATAAAAATGAGACTCAGAAGAGCAAAAATTTGTGGTCAATTTCACATAATTAATAAGTAGAAGAACACTCAATCTTAGATCAATTGTCTCCAAATTAATTCTTTTTTTTTTTTTTTTACCAAATCACATCTACTCTAAGTCAGTAACAAATTTTCTTTCCATATTGGAAATAAAGAATAAATAGTCAAAATAACTTAATTTAAAATAAATACTTCAAAATTATAATTAAATATTTGGTTTAATCAGAGGAAATCTGAGTCATCAATCAAGTTATCAGTGTATTGATAACCTCAATTTGTGCTCAACATAGCTATTGCCTTTTTGGCCTTGGACCTTACATTTGATCTGATGGTCAAAGAATGGAATTTTTGCTGTTGTTTAATTTTCTCCCTAGAATATTCAGTATGATGTAAGAGTAGTGGATTAGGAGGTAAGAAACCTTGAAATGTAGGCTAGCCTGTGCCAACTAACTAACTGAATATGATTTTGGACAAGTCAGTTACATTCTGAGTCAGTTTCCTTAGTAGTCAAAGATAACTTAGATGAGTGTCTCATTTTGGACAGATATTTACTTGACATGCTCCACTGTGGCCATACTGTTTTTTTAAATGAGTAGAGGCCTGGTGCACAAAAATTTGTGCACTCGGGGGAGTCCCTCAGCCCGACCTGTGCCCTCTCACAGTCTGGGACCCCTCAGGGGATGTCCACCTGCTGGCTTAGGCCCACTCCCTGAGGAATCGGGCCTAAGCTGGCAGTCAGACATCCCTCTGGCAGCCCAGGAGCCCTCGGGGGATGTCCACTTGCCAGCAGGGAGCAGGCCTAAGCTGCAGTTGGACATCCTTAGTGCTGCTGAGGAGGCGGGAGAGGCTCCCGCCACCACCGCTGTGCTGGCAGCCATCAGCCTGGCTTGTGGCTGAGCAGAGCTCCCCCTGTGGGAGCGCACTGACCACCACAGGGCAGCTCCTGTATTGAGGGTCTGCCCCCTGGTGGTCAGTGTGTGTCATAGTGACCAGTCATTCCCAGTCGTTCTGCTGTTAGAGTCAATTTGCCCATTACCCTTTTATTATATAGGATAGAGACCTGGTGCATGTGTGGGGGCCGGCTGGTTGGCCCTAAAGGGTGTCCTGGATCAGGGTGGGGGTCCTGCTGGGGTGCCTGGCCAGCCTGGGTTAGGGGCTGAGGGCGGTTTTCAGGCTGCCCACACCCCCTTCAGGGTGGGGGTCCCCACTGGGGTGCCTGGCCAGCCTGGGTGAGGGGCTGATGGCTGTTTGCAGGCTGGCCACGCTCCCCAGTGGGGACCCTCACCCCATGGGGATGTGGCCAGCCTGGGTGAGGAGCTGAGGGCCGTTTTCAGTCTGGCCACAGCCCCTTCAGGGTTGGGGGGTCCTGCTGGGGTGCCTGGTTAGCCTGGGTGAGGGGCTGGTGACCATTTTCAGGCTGGCCACGCCCCCTGGCGACCCAAGCTCCCAGCCTCTCCTTTTTTTCTTTTTTTTTTTCAGCCCTTCCTTGAGCGGAGGCCATAGCCGGCTGGAAGCAGGTGTCTGGGATTTATTTATCTTCTATAATTGAAACTTTGTAGCCTTGCTCTGAGCCCAGGGCCAGCCAGGGCAGGCGGGAAGCTTGGCTTCCTCCATCTCCGAGGGCAACCCAAGCCTCCTGCTCACTCCAGCTCCGTGGCTGCCACCATCTTAGTTGGGTTAATTTGCATACTAACTCCTGATTTGCTGGTGGGCATGTCTTGTGGGTGTAGCAGAGTGGCGGAGGGATGGTTAATTTCCATGTTTCTCTTTTATTAGTGTAGATGATATAGTCCCACACCAGCTCATAAACAGCACCCCTTCTACAGTCACCCCAAAACCTCCCCTGGGATCCTACCATGTGCCTATGATGTAAAACTGAAGGATTGTCTGGCTGGCATGGGTCAGTGGTTGAGCATTGACCTATGAACTAGGAGGTCACAGTTTGATTCCCAGTCAGGGCACATGCCTGGGTTGTGGGCTCAATCCCCACCCAGTGTGGGGCATGCAGGAGGCAGCCAATCAATGATTCTCTCTCTCCCTCTCCCTTTCTCTCTGAAATCAATAAAAATATATATATTTTAAAAACTGAAGGATGAATGGCTGGAACAATATGGGTCTCGCAGGACCCTGCTCCAGCCCACAGCTGGAGTTCATTCTGATTGTTGGTTTTCTTGCCATAACAGTTATTAACTATTTTGGATATAAATGCATCCTGCATGCATCCAAATATATGTGCACAATATTCCCATTTATTGTGTGTGGGTTGTTTGTTTGGTTCAGTTTAAGTTTAAAGTACAAACTCAAAGTTGGTAAATTATTTACGATATCTATATACCTTTCAGCAAATGAGTCCAAAAGCCTTGTCCCTCTGAGGAGAAGAAAGGCAGTAAAATGAGGACAAGGTTGCAGCGTTCACATCCTGAATTGCTCTCTATACATCAATAACTATAAGTTCTGAGAACAAATTCATGTTGTCTGAATCACTCTGCATCAATAGCCAGTTTTGCCTTTTAAATGCATTTAGATAATGGGTTGCCTCCCCCCACAAAGGAACTCGACAGAAGAGTTTAAATTATTATCTTTGACATTTAATACATTTCAAGATCATGCACATCAATTCTCTTCCGATGACTCATTTTATACTTTCCGAACCAACATTAATTTACCTCTCAAAACACCTGACAACTTTGGGAAAAGAATTACAGAGCATCTAATAAATTTATTCATGAGGTCCCCGTCACTGCTGATTTTAAAAGACATATCCGTTAGCTTATTCAAAGGTTCCCCTCTCCACCCTCCTTTTAAAATTGTAAGTGCGGTTTCTTCTACAGGACTAAACAAGGAACAATTTTTAGATTATATTTCTATCTAAGTTCTCAAGTTCCTAACTGCTTTTCCGAACTTGTACTCTCCCGAATATTGCTTTGGTAAATAATTAGGGTTCCTTCCATTTTTCTGTGTTGACCTGTTCAGCTTCCTGCCAGGTTTCCTCATGGTAGCAAGATGGCTGCAGAAGCTCTTGGCATCACATCTTCACAAACCAACACGAAGAAACATTTCCCAGAAGTCATCCTAGTAAGCTTGTCCTACATCTCATTGTCTAGTATTGGGTCCCTCCTAAGTCAATTATTAAAACAGAAGAAGAGCCCTGGCCGATTTGGCTCAGTGAATAGAGTGTCGGCTTGTGGACCGGAGGGTCCCAGTTTCAATTCTGGTCAAGGGCACGTACCTCGGTTGCAGGCTTCTCCCAGCCCAGACCCTGTTGTGGAGGAGGCAACCAATCGATGTGTTTCTCTCACATCAGTATTGCTGTTAGCAAGTAAGACGATATGAATGGCTGTTTGGTAGGCATTGTTATCATGTCCTACACAGAATGGTCCTGTGGGATAATTGAGTAGACTATAATTTGATGTGATAAGCAAGGTGCCCATGGACGAGACGTGGTCAGTGGTAGGGTTATGATTTAAACAAAAATCTGTCTGGTACTAATGCAGGTGCACCTGATCACTATGCCCTACCATCTCATGGTCATACACTTTGTTCACTAAAGATTTTGGCCTCTAGGTTACAGTCTTCCTCTTCACCATAATTTCCCTCATCATCCTAGAGAATTTCAATATTTGTGTGGGTGACCCATCTAATCCTAGTCACAACATTTCCTGACCAAAACTGCAATGGCCTTCACTTCACTGAGCCCACAACTCGGGCATGTGCCCTAACTAGGAATTAAACCATGATTTCCTGGTTCATAGGTCGCTGCTCAATCACTGAGCCACACCTGTGGGACCCATACTGATTATTTTAAACTGCAGGAGTGTGAGAAAATAGCAGAAGCAGGAAGGTCACTCTGAAGCAAGTCATCAAACCCTCATGTGAGAAGTGCCTTCCTTACAGCCCAGAAGAAAGGCGCTGACCTCGAAGACAAAGGGACCCAGAAAAGAATCCTAACAAATAGGCCTTGCTGACTCCCCCAGGTTACTACACTTAATTCATACTTATCACATTCCGTCATGACTGTCCACTCTTCATCAACCCAGCATAAAAATACTCAGGCATGTTTCTTCAGATCTTCCCCTCCTTATGAAGGCTCCCATGTCACGTGTAACTTATACTGTACTAAATAAATTTGTATGCTTTTTTCCTGTTAATGGCTCTTTGGCAGCTTAATTTTTAGTCTCAGCCAGGAACCCTAAGAGGGTCAAAGAAAACGTTCCCCTCCCTAGACTCTCATCTAGAAGAGAAAGAAATGGAGGCTCAGATTGCTGACATGAGTTGCCAAAGATCCCACTGCTAGTAATTGCAGTGCCATTACTGGAACACTGGTCATTTCTGGTTCCAAGTCCAGGCCAATATTTTATTTCATTTTGTTTTTCCCACTCCATCCCTTCAGACTGAGTCTTTCCTCCTGGTAAGGAATTAAAAATATACTAGCTGGTTTGGCTCAGTGGATAGAGCATGGGCCTGTGGATTGAAGCGTCCCAGGTTCAATTCCAGTCAAGGGCACATGCCCAGGTTGCGAGCTCAATCCCCAGTAGGGGGCATGCAGGAGGCAGCTGATCAATGATTCTCTCTCATCATTGATGTTTCTATCTCTCTCTCCCTCTCCCTTCCTCTCTGAAATCAATAAAAATATATTAAATATATATATACTAGGTTGGAAAAATATTTTAGGATATTAGCCATTTACACTTTATGTTTACTTTATTTATTTTATTTATTTTCAATTACAGTTTACATTCAACATTATTCTGTATTAGTGTCAGGTGTAATTAGTATAATATAGTGGTTATACAATCATATTACTTTACAGAGTGGTCCCTTTATGTTTCAAGGACCCGCCTGGCCTCCTACATAGTTATTACTATATTATTGAGTATATTCCCTATGCTGTAATCTACATTTCTGTGACTATTTTGTAAACTGCTAATTTGTGCTTCTTAATCCCTTTACCTTTTTACCCAGTCCCTCCCCTACCCTCTGTCAGACTATTCTTTGTATCTATGAGTCTGTTTCTATTTCATTTGTTTGTTTGTTTTGTTCATTAGATTCCACATATAAATGAAATCATATGTATTTGTCTTTCTCTGTCTGACTTATATTTAGCATAATACCCTCTAGGTCCATCCATTCTGTCGTCAAAGTTATGATTTCATTCTTTTTATGGCCAAATAGTATTCTGTTGTATAAATGTACTGCTTTTTTAAAAAAAATAATACCACAGCTTTTTTTATCCATTCACCTATTGATGGGCATTTGGGTTGCTTCCATATCTTGGCTATTGTAAATAATTCTGCAATGAACATAGGAGTTCATAAATTATTTCAAATTAGTGTTATGTTTTAAAAGGATTTTACAACATATTTTGGTAAGGTCAGGAAAAGGATATAGTGATGAGAGACCTCAACGATTTTTAAAAAAAACTTTTTGCATATTTCCCCACTGACAAGTAGGTAATTGTATAGTTAGAGACAGGCACTTATTCTTGGAGAATCTCAGGAAGGTAGTTAAAAGATAGCTGAAGTTCTCTCAAGTTCTCTGGAAGGCATTGCTTAGATTCCCACATTTAAAAAATTTTAAAAAGAATAAATTGTGATATGAAAACATCCAGTGCTGCTCTTGTTCCTGCAAAACAGGATTTTCTGGGGGTGTAACTGTTTAATTTGATTGATCTGAAATTGTAGAGTTAGATAATTTGGACGTGAGACCTTAGTATTTTCAAACACATGCAAATGTTGCTCTTTCATAATTCACTAGATGGGTCTTCTTATTTATGTTTACTGCCTCACACAATGATAAACACTTCAACTGAAATTAGCATCAAGAAAACACAAGAGTGTTGATTAACAAGAGTGATAAGGTGTTGAGGGACCCCCCCAAAATTTGCAGCTTTGGTTTAATTTATACTATGACACACATCTTCTGGGGCAAATTTTACCTGTGTAATAAGCAGTCTTTTCAGCTTGGTATTTAAAGATTTTAGAAGAACTTTTTGTGGGTGGGGGGGCAGGCTTTAAGAGACTTCATAAGTACCCATTGTAGTTAGTTCATAGTTAGGCTAAGAATAAAGAGAATCCTGAGCATTTGTTTAGATAAAGTATTGTTTTTGTTTGAATTTTATCTAATTATAATGGCCTGGGAACAGATTTCCAACCTAGCTTCAGTTACCCGCCCCCCCCTCCACACACACACACACACACTCCACCCCACTAAGGAAACGGGAAAGGAGAGCAGGAAGAATGGGGGTACAGAAAATTCTGTGTTTAACTGTTTTTGTGAATGCCAGCAGGTGACTCAATATCTGATGGAAGGTTTCACTGTGGATCAAAGGATAGAATGAAGAGAAACTATTTTCAAGACTTCCACACCCCTGGAGGATTTCCCTCATGGGTAGGCCTGCCAAAAGTGGCCATCAGTCTTAGACCAAGGACATATGTGCTGTCCAGCACGCCGGTCTGTGGCCACTGCTGAGCTCTTCAGGGCCTGGTGCTCTTTCAGTTCTGCCTGTTGACTGTGTGGACATCACAGACTCATCTCACTGTGTGTTCCAGAATTGGTCTGTCTTTTCATCAAGTATCTTGCAGACTGTTGTAGGGACTTAGAACAAGTCATCCCAAGATATGCCTCTGAGGCATGTGGATTATTTTGAGCTGAAGGCTACTGAGACGCTGCAGGCTCTAGAGAAGCTTTTACAACTCCCTTAAAAATTTTAAATCGGGGGCCTTGCCCATAATGAGTTATTACCAGAGAGAAACATTTTATGACTTATCTGTTTGATAAGGCACACATTTAAATACTAAATATCTGTTTTTATTTTCCTGTGGATTACCCTCCTCCCCTAGGATGCCTCAGATCTCTTACCTCATTCCTTAGCTCAGAATGTCATAGATACCTCATTTTACCTTCCTATCTCTAAACCTCTCATATGTAGGGGGTTCCCATATGTATGTATGTAATTAAATTTGGTTATTTTCTCTTATTAATCTGCCTCATGTTGATTTAATTATTAGGCCAGGCAAAAGAAGAAAGAATGGTAAAGGAAAATTTCTTTCTTCCCAATATAGTCCCTGAGGGAGACAGAGGAATGGACCTCAAAACTCTAGAAATTAGGGGAGTAAGATTGTTTTTTGAGAATTAAACTAAAAATAAGTCCATATCGTAATTTGGAGTAAAGAGAGATATATAAAGTCCCATTGAAATCATAGACAAATCTGAATTGCACATGTCCAGACAATGGCAACAAGTAGATGTATCCAGTCTACCTGACCAATATATTCATTTTATAGAGACATACGTAGCAGGTGGCAGAGTCTCTGTTTGTTGCACATTCTGTTCACATAACTAACTCCCTTGGTTCTGTTTCCTTTTCCCCCATAAACTTCTCATGTGTTTTGCACTGATACACTGACTTGAATATGAGGTCTCCTTGACAGTTAAAATTCTCTTTAAAATTTAATCGATTGGCATTCTGTGTTTCTACCTCACAATCAATTTGTTAGCATAAGGTACCTTTCTAAGTTCAAAGAACTCTCGGATACTGATGAGTTCAGAGCCCACAAGTCTGAGGTCACTTCCTGGAAAGTGGTGGATTTACTCACTGAGTCCCTTTGTGAGCACCTGTCTTGGCAGCTAGCCAGCCCTCTCCAGGCAGTGCCCCACCTGTCTCCTACCTGCACCTGCTTCATTGCCTCTCAACCAGCCTCAGGGAAGATACATCATCACCATGTTCTTTTCCTCGGGGAGTTCTTTAAACACTTCATTTAGCAGCCATTCCTCTTTCAGTAAGGTCTTGAGGTGCCCAACCCTGTGAGTGGATGATGGCCCCACCCTACAACAGAGAAGGAGGCATAACTGTATCCAAATCAGAGAGAGAGAAGAAAGTAACCACTCAACCTAATAGACAATCTGTCGTTCCTGCGCTGTATAGGAATAAATTATTTAACACTTTTTCCTGGAAATTTTGCATGAATGGGTAATAAGTAGATTCTCCTTCTTCATAAAATGCGTATTTCTAAGAACTCATCAACCTCAAGATTTCTCATTTAACCCTCAGGCTTTCTTGGCTAATCCAATGCCATAGCGGTCTCAGCAAATTTATCTTTAGAGCTAAGAAATTCAACTATACCTTTTTTCTCAAGAAAAATATTTTGATAGGGGCCTTTGTGAATTGTCTTTATTTCCGAAATTAAATTTTTGTATGTGATCAGAAAATGTTTCAAAATACAGCCATGTACCACATAACAACTTTTCAGTCAACAATAAACCACATATATGAGGTAGTCCCATAAGATGATAATGGAACTGAAAAATTCCTGTTGCCTTCTAACATAGTAGCTGTCAAGACATCATAGCAAAACACATTACATGTTTGTGGCAAGGCTGGTGCAAACAATCCTAGTACTAAGCATAACAAATACAATTATTTACAGTATATAATACTTGATACTGAAAATAAACGACTATGTTACTGGTTTATGTATTCACTGTACTACACCTTTTATTATTATTTTAGAGTGTGCTCTTTCTGCTTATAAGAAAAGTTTGCTGTGAAACAGTATGCTGTGTTACAAGGACAGCAGCCTCATACAGAATCTCTGGATTTCATCATTTCTCTTGTGGTTGATTTAACTTCTTGTTGTTTTTTATAAACTTTGTGTATCCTAAAGGGTCAGTGTTTATAAAGTCTACTGTAGTGTATGGTAATGTCCCGGACCTTCACATTCACTCACCACTCACTCAGTGACTCCCCCAGAGAAACTTCTAGTCTTGCAAGCTCCATTCATGGTACATGCCCTCTACAGTTGTACGATTTTTTAAGCTTTTATATTATACTAGAGGCCTGATGCCAGAAATTCATGCAAGAGTAGGCCTTCCTTCCCCAGGCCGCCGGCACCAGGTTCCCTCTGGCATCCGGGACCCAGGCTTCCCTCGCAGCCCCGGCTTCATCCGGAAGGTCATCCGGAAGGATGTCCAGTCTAATTAGCATATTATGCTTTTATTAGTATAGATTGTTAATGTACCTTTTCTATATTTAGATACATAGACACTTACCATTGTGTTATAAATGCCAGCAGTATTCAATACAATAAAATGCAGTACAGGTTTGTAGCCTAGGAGCAATAGGCTATACCAGATAGCCTAGGTGTGTAGCAGGCTATACCAACTGGGTTTAAGTGAAAACACTCCATGATGCTTGCACAATGGCAAAATGGTGTAACAACGCATTTCGCAGAATGCATCCCTATTGTTAAGTAGTGATGACTGTATTAAATGCTCAAATTAGTGTCAAATTTTCAAATGTGAAGTAACAAGTTTCATACCCCTTGGTAATTTGTGTTAATGTTGCCTTAATAATAAGACTTAGAGCAATATGTTTACTTAAGATTAAAAATGTTTTTAAATAGGGATGCCTGGAGCATAGTTCCTTTGTGGATCACACTCTTTGATTTCAAAATTTCAGGACCTCTCCTGATCTATCAATCATTAACTATTGTCCTTTTAGCTCCTGAGAACACTGTTATATAACAGATTGTCCCTGACTACTGGAATGATTAATTTGGGGTTGATAAATGGGAAAGATTTTAAAAAGTATAAAATCAACTGAATTCCAATAAAGTTACTTTGTGACATTTCAAGGTTTAGTATCTCACAAACCAACTAAGTCTGTGAAAATTCATTTAATAATCAGAAAAGAGAAGTGGATGGTTACTAAACCGATGGAACTCCAGCCGCAATCGGGTCATCTGCCGCGTGCCCGGAATTATGGGAAATACACAAAAGCGTCAAGCATTTTACAGAAAAGGGCTCATAGAAGAGATGGGGCAACTGGGGGCACTGCCAGGTCTATGTGCAGTGGTAACCTGCCTATCACTGAGCTTCTTTTTTGTGTGTGAATGTATGTTTCTTTCCTCTAGAGACAGTGCATGTCCTAGGCAATAGAACTTGAATTCATTTATGTTTCTATCACCCTCAACTCCCCTGAATTTAAGCTCTCCACTAGCTGTCAGCACAGTGATTGCTATGAATAAATAGAAAAATAAGAGTTGAGCGGGATGCATAAAGACTTCAAACTATGGTAAATAGTTCTGCAAAACAAATGGCAGAAATTAAAGTCTTTTCCAAATTTTTTCCTCAAGAGAGTGACTGAGCAATCAGTGATGTGTGAGCTCTTGGAAGGTACAATTCAGTGGCCACTCTATAGCTCATCCTGGCATCCCCTCCTCTCCTCTCCCCATCTTGTGCCTGTGGGTGACCAGGTCCACTTCTGTGACTAGAAGAGCTGATCAATTCAAACAACCCATTGATACCGGTTATAAAAAAATAGTCACACTGGGCTTGTCAGCAAAGTATAGATTTCAAGAAGCTGAGTAGTGGTCTGAGTCAGCTGCTTGTGAAATCCCAGGTGGCAGACAGGGTGATAATAAAGAGAGAGCTGATGGTGACCAAAATGTCCCCAGATAACACATCACCCCATGGAAAAAATGGAGACAGAAATAAACAAGTGAGCAGAGAAATGTGCCCGTGGATTTTTAAAGAAAACAATTTCAGCTGATGTGGTATTTTAAAAGATTATTTGACCTGCAATTATTGAAACATACATATAACAATGAATTTTATGACTTGTAAATCTGAGAAATAACATGATTATAATAGTATAAGTTGTCCTAAAAAATTCTCAATATTCCAGAATTTAATTTTTAAATAATAAAGCTGCAGGCCTTTGGGAGAGTCTACAGTTGGACCAATATATAAATTCTATTCCAAAGCCAGAAAAAAACACATTTTTATTTCCTGTCAGGGTTTCTAGCTAGCCAGTAGATTCAATCACAATTCACGTGTGATAATTATTAGTTATCTTTCATCTGACACCCATTTGGCTTAAAGACAAAACTATTGTATCTCTAAGAAATTAAAAGAAGCCCTGGCTCGTGTATCTCAGTGGTTAAAGCATCCTCCTGTGCACAGAAGGGTCATGGGTTTGATTCCTGGTCAGGGCAACATACCCAGGTTGCAGGTTCAATCCCTAGTGCATGAGGCAACCAATCGATGTTTCTCTCTCACATCAATGTTTCTCTCTCCCATCCTCTCTCTCTAGAATCAATGAAAAAATATCCTTGGGTGACGATTTTTTAAAAAAGAAATTAAAAGGAGTCAATTTTGTTGAATACTACTGGTTATTTTTTACATAACTTGAGTATGTGTAATCATGCATACCTGTGGCTAGTGTGTGGTTGCCCAATTTTTCTTATTTGTACTCAACCAAAAAGTATGGGAGGCAGAAGGCTAAAGTTTAAACCAATAGTTGAAAAAAATGGCTCACATAAAAGTGGAATATTCATTACTAATAGTGGCTAAAAATGTTTGTACATTTATGCCAAAGGCTCTTCAGACTCGCTGATTAGCTTCAGTAAGTAATTGGTCAATGGGTGATGTTAATGCTTTTTAGTGATTTTTTAAAATACTTATAGTGTTAGATACTTGTCATAATAAACACTTTTAAAGTCCAAGAGGAGACCCCACCTCTGCTGTAGAAGTGTGGGGAGCTGCCTCAACTTCTTTACTCTCAGGAATAGAACCCATTGCCCCAAGACATGCTTTTGCAAACCAGTGCTTCAAGGTTCAGAGTACTCACGTGCCTCAACACCCACCCACAATATTTCACAGAGGAGGAAACTGAACCACCGAAATCTGTAGTGCTTCTCCCAGGAGAACACGGCAAGAGATAGAAACTGGGTTTAAATTCACGTCTTCTCTAGACCCTAAGTCCCTTTCATGGTGCACTTGGACAAGTCTCAAGCAGATAGCACTCATTTCTCCACAGAAAGAAACAAGGCAATGTGCAACCTTGAACCATAAACTAAGTCTTTCTCCTAAAGGTTACAGGCCTCTTAATTGATGAGGCCTCTTAAAATCCAAAAGAATAATGTCTTAAAACTGCTAGTTATTACTCAAGGGCATTAAAAAAAACTTTCAGATTTACATGAAAAAAAATTAAATTTATCCTAGAATAATTTAAGAAAATTTCTCTATACATATATGTATATATTAAATATTCTCAAAGATGCTTTTGGGACAAGAAGGGCATAAGAATGTTAATGAAATAAAGTTTGAAAAGATTTTTGTAATTTCTTTGAAATTACACTTAGGCTAAAGGACTGGAAGAGTATGGTGGTGATTGTATCACAGTGCTGTCCAATCTCCTCACATCTGAGAACATCAGCCAAAGCTTTGCTCTGTGTCAGTGTGCCACCGGCTCTTGTTGGAATAGTCTTCTAAATGATTGAAAAAAGATTGTCTTCTTCAGAGAAGAAGAAAGCAAACTAATGCCAGGTTTTCATCTAGAGGGGACTTGCACACACATAGCCTCACCCTCCTACTCACAGATCCTATGGGAGTGAATTTGGTAGACAGACCGCCCTTCAGGTCATTCTCTTTAAAAGTCAGGTCCATGGGTATTTTTAAAAGCCTTTTATCTCTAAAGATCCCTGTAATAGTGTTTGGAAGGGTTGTAAAAAATATGCATAGCCTATAGTAGATGCTTATTACATATTTTTTGGCTAAGTGATGCAGGATGGATTGACGAGGGCAGAGAAAGGAGGCAGGGAGGATAGTGAGGTGACTATCTTGATAGTCCACCAAGAGGTGATGAGGACTTATTTGGGGGCAGTGGGAAGAAGAGGGCAGACACGAGGGCCACTATACAGGTAGAACTGACTTTCTTATTGAATATTCCATAGCTTCCTACTATGGGATACTATTGAAGACTATCTGCTAACTTCCTTTAATTCTCTGACCATACTCATTCACTATGAAAAGGTTTGTTCTCTCCTAATCCCCTGGGAAGTAAGCAAAACTAAAACATGTAAGTAATTAAAATCACTTCTATTCCAATAACATTGGAGACAAATTGTTATACCCTTCATGATATAATTTACAGATAAAACATTAACATAGTCAGGTCTGTATAAGTTAAAAGCATAGTTAAAAGAGGCATTCATCTTCAGAAAATAAGAAGATTTAAGAAAAAAGAAAATACCAGATTGTCTATCACCTATATGTATTTGCCTATTACATTTCGCTACTTTGAGAACTTAGGGAGAGTGACTCCTAAGAAGGTGAGCCCTTTTGTTGAGAGTGGTTCTTTTTTTTTAATATATATGTTATTGATTTTTTACTGAGTGGAAGGGAGAGGGATAGAGAGTTAGAAACATCGATCAGCTTCCTTCTGCACACCCACAGATTGTCTATCACCTATATGTATTTGCCTATTACATTTCGCTACTTTGAGAACTTAGGGAGAGTGACTCCTAAGAAGGTGAGCCCTTTTGTTGAGAGTGGTTCTTTTTTTTTAATATATATGTTATTGATTTTTTACTGAGTGGAAGGGAGAGGGATAGAGAGTTAGAAACATCGATCAGCTGCCTTCTGCACACCCACTACTGAGGATGTGCCTGAAACCAAGGTACATGCCTTTGACCGGAATCGAACCTGGGACCCTTCAGGCCACAGGCCAACGCTCTAGCCACTGAGCCAAACCGGTTAGGGCGAGAGTGGTTCTTACATGAACCAAACAGATCTCTCAGAAAGAGAAGCTTCTCCTATAAACAGGTGTCAGTTCCTTCAATTGGGGGACACATGTGAAGCACAGTCCTTGGTTTCTACAGACTCACTCCTCTATACAGAATTCCTGAGTATCTGCTAGGATTTGTCCTTGGAACTTGGATGGCTTCTTGTGTTGATGATGCCTGTGGACTACTTTTGGGAGAGAGAGGATTAAAGGAAAAGAGGTCCCCTGAAATCTAACACAGACTCTAAAGAGTTCAGAGAGAAATTAAGAAATCAAAACAAATGTTAGTTCAATTCAATGATTTTGTATCAAGTGCCTGCCATGTGTTTACTGCTGGGCCTTACAAAAACTCTTACATTAAATTGTCACAAGATTTTTTAAATTTCTGCTCTGTGCATTCGACTTGCTTTCCTCATTCCTTCTTTTGATGCATCCCAAGTTAATAAGATATGTGTCCTCTATTTTCCTGAGCAGTTAGACAAGGACCTCACATCCTTGTTCCCTGCTATCTCTTATGTGTGTCTTGTTAGCAGTTCATTAGAGATGCTAAGAAAGTGCCATTCTAGTGATAGGATTTGGTGTCAGGAAGAAGTACCTGGTGAAGAATGAATCACATATGGAGAACTAATCACATATATGGATTATGGTTTGATGAAAGAAACCAAAGGACAGTTAAGTCTACATGAGGATATTTTAAAATTATGGTGCCTGTGCAGCAGCTATAAAACTATGTTAGTGTTCCTTCTATTCATGTGACCTGATACTTCTATCATTCGTTTCAAAATTACAAATGACCTTGTCAGTATTTTGCTTTTATTTTGAGGATTTCAACTTTTTCTTTTCCCATGCCCATATAAATGAGTCATGGCTGTTAGGGTTGGTGAGGGCATGATGGGGAGATGAACTCACCACGTGTGGAAATAAAGCATTTAGAATATGCTCCAACATAGTACCTGGACAGGTCAGGCGGAGTCAAAGATTGCAAACAATTCCTCTTAAGTACACTAAGGACAAGCCAGAGTGACTCCCTGGTGCCTTTGAGGTCCATGTGCATTCCAAGTTCTAGAAATAGAAAGGTTTCAACAAGTTCTGCCAGATGCCTTGTCCTGGCAGGTTTTCCTCTTATTAATCCCCTTGACTGCCAAGGAGCAACTCCCTCGTTGCCATGTGCAGGTCAGCGGCTGTGCAATCAACAAATCAATCAAATAGGCAGCAATTGGCTATTAGGAACTGGCTCCATGTCCACAGTGAAGGCTCCTGTGGGGATTCAGCTCAGCCAAAGCTGCCAAGGGCACATTGAGAAGGATCTGCACTGGGACATTTTATTGTTTTTAGCTCCCAGGCATTTCTCTATGAATCTTAGGGTTGTTTTTGACAAGGAAATATGAATTTGGGGTATTCAGTGTGAACTCATCATCTCTGCCTTTCTCGAGGTTGAAATGACGAAGGCCCATGTATAGTACCCTTGTTCTGGATTGGGAAGGGATTAGAGCAAGGATGGATACCCGGCCTTAGTGCCTCTGGTTCCCCATCTGCATCCATGGTGGCCTCCCCTCATCCATCATGGAGTTCCCCTATGCAGACACAAAGCTTTCTCAATCCAACATTCCAGAGATTCTATTGCCATTAGTCTGTGAAATATATTTGCCTAGATTAGGGCACTCCAGTTCAGAGCTGCCCCAGAGGGCTAATAAGAAAGCTGTATTTAGGACAGGATTGCTTAGCTCCGTGGTCGGCAAACTGCGGCTCTCGAGCCACACGCGGCTCTTTGGCCCCTTGAGTGTGGCTCTTCCTAAGCCTTAGGAGTACCCTAATTAAGTTAATAACAATGTACCTACCTATATAGTTTAAGTTTAAAAAATTTGGCTCTCAAAAGAAATTTCAATCGTTGTACTGTTGATATTTGGCTCTGTTGACTAATGAGTTTGCCGACCACTGGCTTAGCTGATCCCTGGCTTGTCCAGGAGAGGAAATTAAACCTCAGAATGATCCAAAAACTTGCCCAGGCTTTCAGGACATGTCAGGATAAGCAATGCTGATAGTCTTGGTCTCATCCAAGTTTGTATTAATCATAAATCTGGATTTATTTCCAGAGAAGAAAAATGCCAACCTTGCCTTTATTCAGGTTTCACTGTCTCATGTTAAGCTGTGCTATAATAGAGTCCATAATTTTTATTTTAGTGGAAAAAAAGATTCTTTGTGACTAATAATACTCTTCAGGAATTAGGTGACAATTGCTTTAGGAGGTTCCCCCTCTTTTCTGGAAATAATCAGATTTACTTAAGCAGGAGTGATAAAAGGAGATTATGTACATAAAGTATTTCTGTTGAGGTAACAACATTCCCTTAACCAATACTTACTAAGTGCCAGGCATTGTTCTATCTGAAGATCAACAGAGAAGAACAGCACAAGGGTCCTTCTTTTCAGAGAATGTGGGGTGAATCCTAGCCAATAGCCACACCAGTGTGTTACTCTCGTGCAATATGGACTATACTCGCAATAAGGAAAATATGAACCAGATGCAATGAGAACACAAAGAAGGAAGTGTCTGACACCCGGGAATCTCAGGGAAACTTCTCAGAGGCAGAAGTCATTTACTATACATTATTATTTTACATTAGACATTCTCAGGGGCATGAAAGGAACATCAAATAGCTCAAAGAACTCAACCTGTGCATAACGAAACTGGTGACTTACAATTTGCACTTGGTTCTGTAAAAGCTTACAGCTGAAGAGCTCAGAGGAGAGTGACAAGGACTCCCCACCCCCACTGTCACATTGTGATCCTGGTTTAATGCTACATTAAACCGTCTTGACAACCTCTGGATCAGGTTTGATTTTTGGTTTTGGCTTTTAATATAGGGAGTGTTCTCCTTCAAGTATCACATACTCAGGTCATGCTATGGCCTGTCCAAGTATCACATACTCAGGTCATGCTATGGCCTGTCCAAGGAGGAGTGCACCCCTGGTTTTGTAAATGGTTAAAGCATTGCTCAGAACCTCCAGGAATAAGTCAGAGAGCTGTCACGGTTGGCCTTTACTCTTAGGATGGCTTGGCCCCTCCTCGAAGCGATCCAGGATAAGCCTTGGCAGTCAAATCTGGAAAGCCTCATGAGCCATTGAGCTGGTCTTTGCAGAACGCCCACTGGTGCAGCCCAGGGGAGGGTCCTGATTTAGTACTTTCTACTTTGGGTAAAGATACATGGTCTTGGCCAAGCGTCCACTGTGTCAATGCAATGAGTTACGAGTGAAGTGAGTGCTGGCAGGTGCTCACACACAAGCCCAGCTACTGCCCAAGGAATTCCACCAGGCAGTCCAGGCTGCCCCATGGCCAAGGGCAACTGGCAAGATACTATTTTGACGCTTTTCCCAAAGGCAGAATATGAAACACTTATTTTTTCTCTCTCTTAGAACAATGCCCATAGTTGGGGGGCTTCTCGGTTATTACCACAGCCTTAAGGAATTCCTGTTGCCTGGCTCCGTTTATCTGCAGGCTTCCCTTTGCTCAGAAAGATCTAGCTCTGCAGGTGGGTTAATTTGATGATTCTTACTTCAGGGTTGAAAGAAGAATAGTATTTCTGTTTTATCCTTTGTCAAGGCCCACCAATGTGGGAGTCACTTAGTAGGCCTGTTTTGTAGTATATGCTGGTAAAGCTTTGTTCTCTTGCAATCTCCGCATAGTTATGGAGATGGGGGGAGGCAGGAAGAGATTAACCAAAGAAATTATATGCATATATGCATAACCCATGGACACAGACAATAGTGCAGTGAAAGTGGCAGGGGAGGATGGAGAGAGAGGCCAATTGGGGGGAGACTTCTGTAATACTACCAACAATAAAGATAAACTTTAAAAATAAAATAAAAGGCAGAGACAAAGGAACCCTGACCTATGGAAATAGATTAAACGTTATCTTTTTAAGATAGAGAAGAAAAGGAAGTTCTGTTTTCTTAGAAAATTCTGACCTTCTTTGTAAAGTCTAATTCTGTCCTCATATATTCTACAAAGATACAAATTTTTCAGTTATGTCCTATGGAAGGTTGATTCACTTTACTGAGCTTGAAAAATACTAATTTTTTAAAATATTTTCCTACTAGTAGGTGTTTATAATTGAGGAAGTTGGTTTGGAATGAAGTTTCACAAAATTCAAGGAGAATTTATTATTTTTCTTTAGCTGTGTCCATGTCAAATTATGTGAGGCATAATTCTAAGATGGCCTTCCAGATTCCAAACTCCTAGAATAACCTCCTGTATAATCTCTTCCCCTTTCATGTGTGTGGGATTTATGAATATGATGAGAATTCATTCCCATGATTAGGTTACATTATGTGGCAAAAGTAAAAGGATTGAACAGATGTGATTAAGTTCTCTAATCAGTTGGATTTGAATTCATAAAAGCATGAAAGCCCAACAATCCAATTTAAAACATGGGTAAAGAAGCCCGGCTGGTTTGCTCAGTGGTTGAGGGTCGACCTCTGAACAGGAGGTCAGGGTTCATTTCCCAGTCAGGGCACATGCCTGGGTTTCAGGCTTGATTCCCAATTGGGGGTGTGCAGAAGGCAGCAAATCAATGATTCTCTCTCATCATTGATGTTTCTATTTCTCTCTCCCTCTCCCTTCCTCTCTGAAAGCAATAAATATATTTTTTTAAAATTGTTTCATATAATAGAACATTTTAAAAAATGGGCTAAGAACTTGAATATACATTTTTTAAAAGATAATACAAAATGTCCAAAAACTTATAAAAATATGTTCAACAACATCACTAATCATTAGGGAAATGCAAATTAAAGCTACAATGAGATACCACCTCACACTCATTATAATGACTATCCATAATAATAAAAGCATAATGTGCTAATTAGACCAGATGTTCTTCCAGACGACCTTCCAGATGAAGCCGGGGCTTCGAGGGAAGCCCGGGGGTTCCCGGGTGCCTGCTGGCAGCCGGAGGGAAGCCCAGGTCCTGGGTACCAGAGGGAAGCCAGTGCCAGCAGCTGGGGGAAGGAAGGCCTACTCTTGCACAAATTTCGTGCATCGGGCCTCTAGTTATATATAAAATAAAATAAAAACAGCAAGTATTGGTATCAACTTGTACTGTTGGTGGTAAAATAGTATGGCCACTATGGAAGTTCCTCAAAAAAGTACACATTAATTTGCCATCCCATTCAGCCATTCCACTTCTGGGTATACACACAAAAGAATTAAAAGCAGGAACTCAAACAGATATTGGTACACCAGTGTTCATGGCAGTATTATTCACAAGAGCCTAAAGGTAGAAACAACCTAAATATCCACTGATGGATGAATGGATAGACAAAATGTGGGATAAACATAAAATGGAATATTAGTCTTTAAAAAAGGAATGAGATTCTAATACATGCTACAACATGGCTAAACCTTGGGGACATTAAACTGAGTAAAATAAGCCAGACACAAAGAACAAATACTATATGATTCCATGTATATAAAGCACCTAGAATAGTCCAATTCATAGAGACAGAAAGCAATGGTTACCAGAGGCTGGGAGGTTGAAGAAAGGAGGAGTTATAGTTTAATAGGTACAGAGTTTCAGCATAGGATATTAAAAAACTTCTGGAGACTAATAATTGTACAACAGTGAGTGAGTGCCTCTGAACTGTACACTAAAAAATGTTTAAAAACGGGGAAGCCAGGATTATCTTGGGTGAACTTGACCTAATCAGGTAAGCTCTTTATAAGAGAACTAGAGGCCTGGTGCACAAAATTCATGCACAGGTAGGGTTCCTGGGCCTGGCTGGCAATCAGGGCCATTCAGGGCCTTCCAGCTACTGACCAAGGCCTTCCTTTGTTCCGTGCTGCCCCCCTGGTGGTCAGCGCACGTCATAGTGAGCAATCGAACTCTGGGTCTCCTGGTTGAACTCCCAAGGGGACACTTTGCATATTAGCCTTTTATATATAGAGATTCAGGCTTTCCCTAAGAGTAGAGACCACTTTCCTTTTGGATTTGAAGGAGTAAACTGCCATGTTGAGGGAAGGGCTTGTGGCAGGAAACAGAAGGTGACCTCTAAAAATTTATGGCCTCAGTCTTACAACCATAAGGAACTGAATTCTGCCAACAGCCAAGGAGCTTGGAAGAGGATCCCAAGCCTCAGGTGAAATCATAACCTCAGACAACACAAAGATTTCATCTTTGTGAGGCTCTGAACAGAAGGCAGAACTAAGCCATGCATGGACTCCTGATCAAGAGAAACTATGAAGTAATAAAAACGTGTTGTTTAAAGTGGCTAAATTAGTGGTGGTTTATTATGCAGAAATAGAAAATGAATATACAAACACTGCTATATTTATAAGTTTTCCTCATTAATTAAAGATAACATAACTATGCTATATGCCTGTCAGGAGGTCAGGGTCCTATAATAAGGAATTACTTGTATGTCTGTGCACCTCATATCTTAGAAACCTATTTTGTAGTCAAATGCTCTACTCCTGAGCTATACCCCCATTAGGTGCGTATTTTGATTGATTATGATCATCCTTGATCTAAGAGATTCTATGATATCCCACTACCCCGCCCATCATTCCCTCATACACCGAATCATCTTGAAATGTTTTGCAACATCCCCCCTATGCCCAGCTCAAGGTCTAGGGTCTTTGGAAACCGCAGTACTGTACTCACATGACAATTTTTCCTTTTTGTGATAACAAGGCTGAGCAGAGAGTCAAGTGGTGGCTAATATGTTGCAGTAGGTGAGGCCCTGTGTTCCACTGCTGCCCCCCACACTGACCTGATGCCGTTTAGACAAAATTTCCCCCTCTTCCCATTTATAGATTCAGTTATCTTTCAGATTCAAGGTGGTCTTAGCATCCACCACTCACAGAACCAGTGCCTTCCCCTTGCGGGCCAGTGGCTCCCATTTTTAGATTTTCAAACACAGAATGTCTGCTCACTCACCTTTTTGGGGTCATGATTTTCAAAAGGAACACAATAGTGTTGATGGACAAGGGTAAGAAGCTGGTATTATGTTTCATACTTCAAAGATATTTACCAACCTTAGGATGGTCAAGATCACAGACACACATTCTCTGGAAGGCCATCTCATCACAGATTTACAGCCCTGTAGTTGCCCTTGAATGAACCCAGTCTCCAGGAGTATTTGGGAAAGCAGTGAGAGAGGAGACAGTTTGCTCCTCTGTCATGAGTGTCACTAAATCGGGGCAATTATTAATCCCCATGAAAGGAACATGTTCAAATTTCTATATTTGTACAACTCTTCACTCTACTTAAATGAATATCTAAGGATACTATTAGTCAATATCCAATTTAATCATTTTTATAAAAAAGACAGTAACAAAATAAAATGGAATCAAATCGATGGTTTCATATCAATGGTATCTTCAATATATTTAGCAAACAGGAATATGATAAATGATGCTATTGTAGTTTTCTTTAAAAGGAGCACCGAATCAGATGAAGATCTCTAATCCCTACCTAAGATTGATAAATAAAAACCAATAAAATTATATTCCTACTGGGTACGCAACAGCTCATTTCTTACGTTAGACAAATTATTCTTGTTTCATAGTGTTAAAAAAAAATCCTGTGCTTGAAACTAAAGTCTGGTCAACATACTAGAGCAGGGATGTTTCTGCATGTTATTAGAGTTCTTTGGAAGCTTACCCACATATAACCAGTGAAATTTCACTTGAGTATAGAATACATTCACAGAGAAAAAGAGAATGCAAATGAGACTGTAGTCAGAAGCACAATATTTCCTGTTTTAAAAAATTGTTTTTGGAAGTGCCTTGTTTTTCAAAACAGCCAAATAAGGACATGAACACATATATAAACAAAGAAGAAGACTTTCTTTGTGACTGTTAATTACTTTTCTCTCTAGTAGAACAAGCTCCAACCTGTATATTTGAGGACTGAAACAAAAACGAGGGCAGAAAAAATTAAGGACTTGTATAGAGAAGGTTCCTGCCTTCCTTCCAAGGTGAGGCAGAGACCTTGAGGTGGTCAAGGATGGTGGCAGTGCCTGGAAGCTGGGCAGACACCACCAGTATTTAGACTTGACTTACTCCACCCCTGTTACCCACTCCCCAGCCCCCAGTTCTCCCAGGCTCTGTGTCTTGGCTCTGTCTGGGAGCAGTGCCTGGCTGATGCTTCCTTGCTTTCCAGGCCTTGGCCTCCTCCTCCTGGAAGCCCTCCCTGATGCTCTGCCCCATCAGAGCCATTCCAAGAGGCATGACCTCAAGGCCTGTGTCTTATCTGTGAAAGTGAGAGGCTCTCCCAGTGGAGGCAAAGGAGGCTGAGAGGGAACATAATGGTCAGCTGGTGGAGGAGGCAAGAAACTGACTGAAGCCTTGTCCTCTCTGTTTGGGGGTCCAGGTCCTACCGCCATGACTGGCTTGCCAGTCTCAGTTTGCAGCTGGGTGCACACAGTACGCTCAAACAAATGTTTGTTGAATGAATAAACTGGTGGGAAGGAACCAGAGAGTCAAAGGGGGGTCTGAAATCCCTGGATCTCAGTGTTCTGCTCTGTAAAATGGGCTTTCAAATATGCTGCCAGAGATTTTGAGGGGATGAAGAGGGTCTTGCCTGGTGGGGTGAGGGGTCTCCTCTTCCCTCAGGACTTAGCTGAAGCATTTCCTGCCCAGGATGCCTCTCTTAACCTCCCATTCCCTTGACAGAGCTTCCACAGGCCCTCGTCAGTTGGAGGTTGGGGGCAGCTAGCTGGGGGTTGTATATAAGCCTGATTGGAGGAGTGGGAGTGATTATTGGTGTGTTTTCTTCTGTAGGAATGCAAAATGTCCCCTGGTGCATTAAGTTGGCCTTTCTCTCTCCTAAGCTCCAAAGGCCCTTCTTTTGCCTCTGTAACTTATTTCCTGAGCCCGTGCAGCCCAACTGGCTCACCTTTTCTACCTCTGTGACTTTCTAAATAAACTTCCTTTTATAATTGGAAAAATAATAAAATAAAATGCAAAATACAATAAGATGTCAGCTGAAGTTAATTCCCAAAGAAATTGTCTGTGTCAGTTCTGGATTTAAGAGAGGAAGAGGTGAGCTCATGGTGTGCATGATACAAGGCATTCACTCACCTAAAGGAAGAAATCTTGGGCAAGATGGTGTCCTAGGGTCATCATTTAAAGTACCTGCTAAATTTTTGGAAAGTAAGGTTGCCCTATAGGAGGGAAAGATGGTCTAATCCACATATAATGAATGAGATTAGTCACCGTGGTAGTAAATCTGGAGACTGTAAATATTTGCTTGAAGAGCTTTGGCAACAAACAAAATTCTAATCAAGGGCACAGTGTAATCTCAGGGAGGCAGAACTATAATGTAAGGGGAAATCTAGTCAATTTTACTCTGCTCTGTCTTCAAAAGACCATGAGAACCAAAGAGAGTGGCCACACTGAAGCATAAAAAAGCCAAGTCCAAGAGTCATAAGATGACATCCTACAAGGAATTAAGCTGAATGCAGATATATAATTATTTAAATGTATGTACTCTATATGTCTCTTCTGGTGCCAGTACCAGGCAGTTTTGAGAACAGTGGCTTTGTAATACAGCTTGAAATCTGGTATTGTGATCCCTCTAATTTTGTTCTTCTTTCTCAGGATTGCTGTGGATATTCGAGGTCTTTTTTTATTCCAGATGAATGTTAGGAGCGTTTGTTCTAGGTCTGTGAAATATGCCATTGATATTTTAATGGGGAGTGCATTGAATCTATAAATTGCTTTGGGTAGTATGGGCATTTTAATAATGTTGATTCTACCAATCCATGAATACTGTATGTTCTTCCATTTGTTTATGTCTTCCTCTATCTCTTTTTTCAATGTCCTGTAGTTTTCTGAGTACAGATCTTTTACCTCCTTAGTTAAGTTTATTCCTAGGTATTTTAATTTTTTTGGTGCAATGGTAGATGAGATTGTTGTTTTAGTTTCTCTTTCTGTGAGTTCATTATTGGTATATAAAAGGCTATAGATTTGTGAGTATTAATTTTGTATCCTGCTTTATTGCTGAATTCATTTATTAAGTCCAGTAGTTTTTTGATGGAGTCTTTAGGGTTTTCTATGTTCAATATCATGTCATCTGCGAATAATGACAGTTTTACTTCTTCTTTTCCAATTTGGATGCCTTTTATTTCTTCTTGTCTGATCGCTATGGCTAGCACTTCCAGTACTATATCAAACAAAAGTGGTAAATGTGGGCATCCCTGTTTTGTTCCTGTTCTTAGGGGAAATGAGTTTAGTTTTTGCCCACTGAGTATGATGTTGGCTGTAGGTTTCTCATATAAGGCTTTTATTACGTTGAGGTCTGATCCCTCTATTCCCACTTAGCTGAGAGTTTTTATCAAGAAAGGATGTTGGATTTTGTCAAATGCTTAACAGAGAACCCAGAAATCGCCCCAAGCCATTATGCTCAA
>NW_005369706.1:2653007-2721365 GCF_000412655.1 Myotis brandtii | reverse complement strand
GTGGAGGGTGGGGGAAAGGGGGAGAGATCAACCAAAGGACTCGTATGCATGCATATTAGCATAACCAATGGACACGGACACTGGGGCGGTGGGGGGCTTGTCCTGGTGGGTGGGAGTGGCTGGGGAGGGGTTGATGGGGGGAAAAGGAGACATATGTAATACTTTAAAGAATAAAATAAATAAAATAAATTTAAAAATAAATGTGTGTGCTCTGTTGAGGTAGGGAATAGTTCACAGAGCCTTAGCTCCTAATAAAATAGACCCCCAATTTACAAAGTGACTTCCTACTTACTAACTCAGGTTCCCAGTTACCTCAATATTAATAGGAGGTACCCTGGATAGAAACACAAATAGTCTGGTGATTAGAAATAAAGATCCCTTACTTTCTGTTTTTTACTTTCTCAGAAAAATGTCCAACAATCAAAGAGACTGCATATTTGAGATTGATCCTTAGAGGGTCATTATGATCTATTTGGCCTGAGGTCCAATTATTCAACTGAATTGATCTTTTTTTTTTTAGTTTATTTATTAAATCGACTGAGGTGACATTGGTCAACATGAACATATAGGTTTCAGGTGTGGATTTCTATGTTATAAGATCTGTATATTGCACCAAATGTCCACCACTGAAAGTTAAATCTCCTGTCACCTTATATTAGGAGCCCCTCCTACCCCTACCCTATTCCCTCTGGCAACCACCATGCTGCTGTTTGGTAGAAAATGATTCTTCAAGCAAATAACACCCAAAGTTAAATCTTCTCCTGTCACCTTATATTAGGACCCCCTCCTACCCCTACCCTATTCCTCTGGCAACCACCATGCTGCTGTTTGGTGGAAAATTATTCTCCAAGCAAATAACACCCGCAAAAAAGCAGGTATAACCATAGTTATATCTGACAAAATACATTTCAAGATAACAAGAGACAAAGATGGACACTTTATAACGATAAAGGGGACACTACATCAAGAAAACAACACTTCTTAATATATATGCACCCAACCAGGAAGCACCGAAATATATTAAACAGCTACTCACAGAACTAAAGGGAGAAACAGTCCAACACAATCATAGTTGGAGACCTTAATCCTCCATTGACAACTCTAGACAGATCAACCAAACAGAAAATCAATAAAGAAATAACAGCCTTAAATCAAACACTAGACCAAGTGGATATAATTGACATTTGCAGAACATTTCATCCCAGAACATCAGATTACACAGTCTTCTCCAGTGCGTGTGGGATATAAAACTGAAACTCATGACCTTTCTTAACAATAAACAAAAACAAATAACTTAGACAAACTTTCAGGTTAACGTGGCAGCAAATTAGCGTTACCTAACAGACTTTCTCTCAATTTCCTGTCAAAATACCCAGGAGAATATGAAAAAGGATAAAAACCTGGCCCCAGCATTGTCAACTAAAGATAAGAGAAGTTCTCTCAGAGTTCAGAGGGACTTTCCACCAACTGCATCATTAGTGGACAGGGATTGAGAAACATTCTTGGATGCACAAACATTACCCTTTGAACCAGAACAGCCACACAACCCCAAGCGAGAAGACTTTGACTCTCCCACCACCTGCCCTGAACTCCAGGACAAGGGGTTGCACTGACCATAAAAAAGAGAGTTGTCACCAAGCCAGCCAAAGTCATAACCTCTCTTTCTTCCCCATCAGCAATTCTATTTTTATAGCCATCCAAAGACTGTATTTCCCAAGGTGCAGCTCAGCCTAAAGGAGGGGAGACTGGATAATAGTGTAATGAAGACCAAATAGGGGCGGGGATGGGAATTGTACTCAAAACTATGTGATGAGTGTTGAGGGGTGGGAAAGGAGTGCTGCCTTTCATGTACTACACTTTCATAGGACTTCTATTCTGATCACTGCCAGAAATCTCAACTCCTTCCAGAGCTGTATGCTGTGCCTATAAGGTATCATATACAGGAACCTTGACCCTCTTTGGCTAGATCTGGGAAGGACGAAACTCTAAATCCCTGAGCAGGCAGTGAGGTAAACTAAGACCAACTGAGTCTGTTGGCAACCCGATACTGAGGCCTAAGAAATTATTCAGTAACATCAGAAAAAAGGGATATTTATACTAAAGAGTCCAAGGACAGCTTATTTTTTAAATGATTGCTACAAAAACAAATAGAATTATTCTTCATTTTAAAACAATTACTTCAGTGTTTTTACTAGCTAAATATTCTCAGCTTTTTTAGTGTTTGGGAGCCATTTCCTGGTTGATTTCGTTCACATGGGTTGTTTTGATCACAGCTTTTTGCAAAAATTATCCAGGATACTGGATTAGCTGGCATAACTATATCACTTGTAATGGTTCTGTCAACTGGAATATAGCAGATGGAATTCGTCAACTCTATGGTTACATGTATTCTTCATTTGAAAATAAAAACCAAATAGAAATCCCTGCAGTGTTCAATAATGCACTAGATGCAGTGCAGACTGTTACCAGAAGGATTTTGTTCTGCTTTCTCTTCAACAGGTCATATTGAAAGAATGGCTGTAATATTCTAAACTGTTATATTATTGAAATCAAACTGGTGCTGGAAAGTGTTAGAGTCTAGATATTGCCTTATAAAATAACAACTTGAATAAATGAACGGCAATCCAGAACTTGCCACTTGTCACTTTGCCATCAGGGCAGCAGATAGCTATAGTTTAGATCCCTTCTTCCCCCTACCCCGCCCCAATAGATAATGTAATGTTTTAGGAATATAGTAATGATTAAGAGATTTCCTCTTTTCCCCCCATACCTTTAGTGCTTTCCCTGTAAGCATCTAGAGGTGGCCGCTTCAGCAACAGTGATCAGAGCTCACTGGCATTTGCTGAGCACACTCTGTTCGTGGGGCCACATACCACACATTATGTTTAGCATTTCACATACATTATCTCATATAATCTTGATAATCATTCTAAGGCATAGGTACATGATTTTTCCCTATTCTGCAAATAAGTGATGCAAATTCCAAACATCTGGAGATCATTCTTCAAGAAAGAAAATTTTTAAGGGTGAAAAGGTATTGGTCATAGAATGCTGTGATAAATTTGGTCTGTAACTAAGAGAGTTTCTACATTAATGAATTAAATATTTATTGTGTGCCTACTATGACAATTTTCTAGGCAGTTAGGGATATACAATGAACAAAATAGGCAATATCATCACAATGAATATGGGTTATGGGTAGGCACAGGCCATAAACAGAACAAGTTACAGGTTCTATGAAGAAAAATGACATGGGATTTGACAGTGATGGGAAAGGTCAAGGACATGGAGGATAGGTTATGGGTAGGCACAGGCCATAAACAGAACAAGTTATAGGTTCTATGAAGAAAATTGACATGGGATTTGACAGTGATGGGAAATGGTCAAGGACATGGAGCATGTGGAGATGGTGGCTACAGATGGTCTTTCTGAGGAGCGAGCGTTTAAGTTGAGAACTCAATGATGTGAGAGAGTGAGACAAGTGAAACCCTGGGCAAGAAGGTTCCAAATAAAACAAAGAGCAGTTGCTAAGACTCTGGGGCAAAACAGACCAGAAGTTCAAGGACCAGAAAGCAGGCCAATGAGGCTGGATCAAAATTAGCAGGAGGAAGACTGGAGATACAGCCACGGGCCAGATTTTGTAAGAGCTTTACATCTGGTAAGGACTTTGAATTTGATTCTGTGTGAGGTATTCATCCAAATTTTGCTTCTCTTCCCACTGGGCATATACCCTGACCAAATCTCATAGTATATATTGCACTTAGGTGTTGTCATACGAATGAGAAACAGCCAGTGGAATGTGAGTGGAAATGAGGTGCTCTGTTTCCAGAATTGGCCAATACAAATCATCCACACATGCATCCCTGGGCCATTTCTCACTTCTTGCTCTCTGGGATGGAAATGTTGTTGATGGCAACCTTCAAATCTGAATGTTGAAGATGACAGAGCCTCCATCACCTCCATCACCCAAATAATCACATTGAGAAATTTTGGCCAACAAACAGCTCACTCACCCAAAACTCTTATGTCAGAAAAAAGTAGCTTCCTTTTTTTTAGCCATAATATATTTCAATCTATGTCTTACCACAACCTAATCTACCAGAATACCTCAGAATACCCAGTCTCCCTCTTTGCTATTGTGATAGAACCCCTTAGTTCCAGCTCAGCATATGACTATATGGAGTTAAGATAATATTTCTAAGCTTCTCTTGCAGTTAAGTGTGGAACACAACTAATTTCTAGCCAATAGGATATGAGTGGAAGTGATATGCATATTTTCAAGGTTGCATCCTTACAAGAATGGCATGCCCTCCTTTTTTCCACTTCTTACTGGCCTGAAAGCAAATATGATAGCATTGATCCATCTCGGGCCAAGTAGATGAAGGTTACACACTATAGTGCATAGTAGAGGAATGAGATATGGGTGGCCTGGGTCCCTGACCTATGAAGCCATCATTAACAGCCCTTCCATCTTGTTAAAGCTGCAGTTACTTGGGGTCTCAATTTCAACAATAATCTATATGCTAAATAAACGAGAGCCATTGCAAGGTTTAAGTAGGATAGATATAATTAAATATAACCTGGTTTATATTTTAAAACTCTGGTTGCTAGGTAGAGAATAAACTGTGGAGCCAGCCAGAGTAGAAGCAGACCATTTAAAAGGCTGTTGCAAATAAATAAATAAATAAATAAATGAATGGCTGTTGCACTAACCTGGGTAACTGAGGGTGGAGCAGGTGGAGGAGGAGAGAAGTGGTGGGATTCAGGATGTTTTAGGAAGATTGAGCTAATGTTATTTGATATAGATGTGAAGTAATGTGGTTGTCAGAGAAAAAAATTGAATGATTCCACAATTTCTGACTTGAGCAATTAGGCAAATGGTGTTGCTACTAATTGAGATAAGGAACACTGAGGAAAAAAATAAGAACTGGGGAGGAAATCAGAAGTTCTTTGTTTGGCTACTCATCCTAGTGGAAAGGCCAAGTGAGTTTAGGAGTGTCAAGCCTGGAATTTATGGAAGTTGCTAGAAATATAAATTTGGGGAAATCAAGTTAATAAATGTCTAACACAATGTACTAGTATAATCTCAAGAGGTTCTTTCATAGCCAAGAATCCAGGTAAAAATAGAGGCAATATCATGTTAGATTAGCCCCGTGGTCGGCAAACTGCGGCTCGCGAGCCACATAAGGCTCTTTGGCCCCTTGAGTGTGGCTCTTCCTAAGCCTTAGGAGTACCCTAATTAAGTTAATAACAGTGTACCTACCTATATAGTTTAAGTTTAAAAAATTTGGCTCTCAAAAGAAATTTCAATCGTTGTACTGTTGATATTTGGCTCTGTTGACTAATGAGTTTGCTGACCACTGGATTAGCCCAACATAATGCTGATAGTTTCCTAATTGGCGATAAAATGGGACATAATACATAGTATTTTTGTTTGTTAATTGACATATACTAGTAGAACACTAATTGATTGATATCCAGCTCTGAGTCCTTCAAAAGATGACATAATATTTAAAACATTAGTAGAGGTAAACGAGTTATTGGCCTGATACCCAAGAAGACCATAGTTAATTGTCCTCTACTGGTTGTTTTTAATCCTGTTAGCTACAGAATTGTTGCCACACTTCTGGTGTTGTCTGCCAAAAAGTGGAAAAGCCTTCATTGCTGGGAGCTATACTTCCCGAAGAATAACAGGAAATGGCATTTGCACCTCCAGAGGAACAAAGAAAAGAGGTACCTCTCACTGTCCCCCCCCCACCCTCTTTGGGATACATATTCTCTGGGTAATTGTCTACTTTTGTTGTTTTATTATATTAACCTCACCACTACCTGCCTAGAAAAGCATTAAATTATCGTTATAATTACATTCTAATGCTTTCCTAAGGCTCTAGGACTTATAAAGCCTGTATGCACAATAGGTTTAACTACAGAGACTGGAATGACCTTTCCCAGTTTATGTAAATACAATTTATAAGAGTCTGCTCAATGCTTTTGAAGTAGTGAAAAGATGTATAGATGGAACTGTGAATGATGGAACACTAAAATCAAAATAGCTTATTAAATAATGAGCATTCCTGAGTGGCAAAAGATGTCCTATGTTATTTCCAATTATATTCCCTCTCATCCCCCCATTCAATTCTGCCTGAATTACTTTTGCTACTTTATGTCACCTAAAACACTAGGTCCTTGTATTAGTTTCCTGGGGATGCTATAACAAATTACCACGAAGTTATGGCTTAACCAATGGAAATTTATTCTCTCTTAGTTCTAGAGGCCAGAAGTCAGAAATCAGGTGTGGGCAGGGCTGCCCTCCATCCAAAGGCTCTAAGGGAGGAGGATCCTTCCTGTCTCTTCCAGCTTCTGGTGGCTCCAGGCAGTCCTTGACTCATAGCTATATAACCTCTGCCTCCACCTTCGCATGGCCTCCTCTTTCTCTCTGGGTCACTGGGTAAGGACACTTGTCATCGGATTTAGGGCCCAACTAGATGATCCAGGATGATCTCATCTAGAGATCCTTAACTTAATTACATTTGCATGGACTTTCCAAATGAAGTCACATTCTCAGTTTCTGGAGACTAGGCCCATCACTGGAACTATCTAGGTAACTTTATAAAATACAGATCCCTACCCCCCATTCTTAGAGGTTCTGATTCTATGGACCTGGTCTGTGTGCACGTTTGTGTTTTGTGGTCAGAGATGAAAACTACATCTGGGCTTTAAAAAAAACTCTGGGAGATTATTTTGAAGATCTCGGTTTTTGAAAATGTCCTTTTTTATCTGTTACATCATCAATGTAAAGAAATACAATATAACATCAAGAATGGCAAAATGGCACAGGAAAATTTCTGGGTTTGAGAATTATTCTAGCCAGAGTTTGAAATCTGGCTCAATCTTGTACTATTACCTAAATTCTCCAGTTTTAATGGTCTCATCTGTGGAATGGAGACCTTTACATCATAGTGTTATTGTGAAGACTAATGAGGTGACATGTAAAACCGCAGCTTATGTCCAGTGATAAAGCAAATGAAAACTTACAGTACAGCAAAGGGTAGGTTGGACAGCCTGCTTTATTCCATAAGTACAATACAGCTATCCGAAAATAACTCATTAACCCTGTGTCATGATTTGCATAATTTTAATATATAGACAGAATAGTGCTTATCAGTTTTAGGATTATGGTAAAGTTAATCCTAAAATAATGAGATAATGCCACAGAAAATATTACCTTCTTACCTGCCACAGTTATGATTTTACAACTTTCACATATTCTTTCAAATCCTGGGTAAATGAAAAATCTCCAGTGTTCAGTTGATTCAATGGCTGCACCTAACCCCCTCTATGAACTGATTGTGTTCCACATCCCACCCCAAAAAATTCATATATTGCAGCCCTAACCCCCAATGTGACTATATCTCGACAGCAGGTCTTTAGGAAATAACTAAAGTTAAATGAAGTCATAACAGTGGGGCCCTAATCCAATAGGACTGTGGCTTTATAAGAAGAGAAAGATTCTCTCTTCTCTTCTCTTCTCTTCTCTTCTCTTCTCTTCTCTTCTCTTCTCTTCTCTCTCTCTCTCTCTCTCTCTCTCTCTCTCTCTCTCTCTCCTCTCACACATACAGCTTTCCTTTCCCTCACACAAAACGATTGTCCTCTGACCCCAGTCAGGCAACACCCCTTTCCATCTGAGTTCCCTTAATTTCAATCTCTTGCCACTTTTCAACTGTGTCAGTCTCTCTCTCTCTCTCTCTCTCTCTCTCTCTCTCTCTCCCTCTCTCTCATACATCAAGAAGGCAGCCACCTACCAGCTAGGAAGAGGGACCTCACCAGACACTGAATTAACTAGCACCTTCATTGGACTTCCCAACCACCAGGACTATAAGAAATTTCTGTTGTTTTAACCCCCCAGTCTGAGGTATTGTTATGGCAGCCAGAACAGACTAAGACAACCCCCACGTAGCCTACACTCCTTTTTAGCTCTATCCTGAAAAGGTAGGTTCTGAGTTTTGACGAGCACTCCCCAGGCCTGCTATTTCTCCTTATTCCTGATATGTGGCAGGGAACAGAATGTGTTTCCTAGAAATTAGTTTGTAAGAAGCATGGCTTAATCAGCATAAATGAAGTCATTATTATAGTTTCTTTAATTAAGAATATCAAATCCATAGTTTCTCTTAAATCAGAATTCATCTTTTCCCTTGAGTAAATTCCTCGATCACTGGATGGGTTTATTGTTCATGCCTCTGCTCAGTGCATCATTACTTTCAGAATAGACCCGACTGGTCAACTCATGGTCACCTCATCTCCTACTTCTCTTTCCCTGACCTCCTATCAGGTCAGATTGGTACAACTGGTGTCCTGTTGACTGGCTCTGTTTTCCCCACCTCCACACATTTTTGCATCTCATTCCCTCTGCCTCACATGTCTTCTAGCACAGCCATCAGATCCAATCTGAACCACACGTCCCACTTGCCCTCCTGCCTTCCCCTCCTGCCTTCCTCTCCTGCTTTCCCCTCCTGCCTTCCCCTCCTCCCTTCCCCTCCTGCCTTCCCCTCCTGCCTTCCCCTCCTGCCTTCCCAGGCTTAGCTGAGCGCTCCAGACCAGGACTCAGTCTGAGGGAGCTGTATTCCTTTTATGCCACACTACTCCCCACCTTGCACAGGGTAACTGTCAAAAAATACATGTTGGTTTAAATATGTCTGTGAAAAAACACTGCAAAGCCTCTTCTGACTCGAGGTGCCTTGATTCTATGAACTTTAAAGTCCATCAAAACACACTGCACAGAGGCGTCTCAGTGCTGAACAATGATGCTTTTAAAGAAGCTGCTGCATTTCCCACATTTCTCCCATTGTCCAGAAGGAGGCTTGATAAGCCCACAAAACCATTTGGAATTCATCCAGGGCTTGTGAGCCCATTGCTTGCAATTTTCTAATTGGCATTTTACAGTTATTGGGCCCAAAGGAGGCAGTCTGAAAACTTGTTGGAAGTGATGAAATTTTCCAGTTGTGGAGAAGAATGCTAATAATTCAGAGGCATGCCACTCCTGGAGATGCCCCTACAAAAAGTTAATGCGAATATAATTGCCTGTCACAATTTTCCAAGTTACCTTCTTTTGAAGATAGCTGAAAGCAGTTGAATGTAGACTCAAATTAGTGTTCCATTCAGATGATTTTTACCAAAAAAAAATGAAGCCCAAAGGAATCTGCTCTCTTGGCTTAAATCGCAATGTCATGCTCCTTTGAGTCTCATTTTCATGTGTTGGTTCAGTGCATGAGAGGTTAATTCTTTCACAGGAGGGTGTGTGTGTGTGTGTGTGTGTGTGTGTGTGTGTGTGTGTGTGTGTTGGTAGCACCAGGGGCACAAAGGCTAGTGATTTCAGGGACACCAAGATCCCCATCGTTTCCCAATATAACTTTTCCAGTTGTCACAAAGCCTGAAGTTTCTATTTTTGGAATTGTATTTATGGAAAAAACAGTTTTCTACCTGGTCAAAAGAAATACACACATGCACACATTTACATGTTCCTGTTCAGCCCAGCATCTCTTGTCAGAATTTTAAAAATGACTTTCTCATCTCCCAGCCTCTACTGTCTCTCTGTTTCCATCCAAAGCTAAGCCAGAAACTCTGCTTAGCAACCCCCAGAGCTCTGTGTTTCTGCTGTGGAAAGTCTCTGTTCTTTGAGTGACCTTAGGGCCCTAGTGTAGAGCCCTAGCAGGCCCATCCCCGCCCTTCTCCCCGAGCACACTGTCCTCCAACCACACCCTTAGTCTTCCCATTCCCCCAAACAATTTCCAAATGCTTAAGCATTCCGCAAACGTATTTAGGCCTTTGCACACACTCCTGCATGCCCTTCCCCTTCTCTGCCTGTGAAAACATGATAATCCTCCCTGGCCCTGCTCAGCCGCCACACAGATACGATAGACAGAATCAGGCTATAACCGAGACACACATGATGTTAGAGTCCCAAGCTCTTCCTCCAGCCCATGTTACTGCGGCTGGATTATGGAATGCAAGTTGTGACTCTGAGGCAATGTCCCCCAGATGTCTCCTCAGCCCACCTTGTCCAGCTGAGCACAGCAACCACAGCTCTAAGGAGCCCCTGCTCATCCCCACTATCTCTGGCATCATCTTTCTAAGTCTCTCAAAAGGGCCTGTGACTGGGAGGTCAGATTCAAATTTAGAATTCCCAGGCCTTTGGAAGTTCCTCACTGGAATTTTAAGGAACCACACCCCTTCTCCATCTGTCCAGTATCATGAGAGGCTCAGCCACAGGCATGTGGATGCAGCAGCATAGATGTCCAAACTCAATGCACACCACTCCGTGCACCCTCCCTTGGAGGATGAGGCTATTTGGGAAAAAATTCCAGTGTCACAGGCACCTAGAATGTGTAAAGGGAGGACATGGACTACAAGTGATCGTATACCTGTGGTCCCAAGACCCCTTGCATATGGGAAGGGTATGGCCACCTCCACCTGGGCCTCCTGATGAAAGCAATGGGTGGGGATGGGATAGGAACCCAGGACAGGAGCTTCTTGTCCTGATATGAGGATGAGGCAATGATGTGTCTCAAAAAAAAATAATTAAAAACAAGTTCCACTCAGTGAACTGTTTGTTTCTCTAAAACAGTGGGTCTCAGCCTTTGCTGGTTTTGCTCCCCATGGGATGCTTGGCAATGTCTGGAGATAGTTTTGGTTGTCACAGTTGGAGAGAGGTGGGAGTTTCTCCTTTTTTTAGTTGGTAGAGACCAAAGATGCTGCTAAATATCCTATAGTGCACAGGACAACCCCATCACAACAACAACAAAAAATGCTTCTCTAATAGTTAATATGTTAGTTGGCTATCCTATATAATAAAAGAGGAACATGCAAATTAACCATCATTCCATCACTCCACCACTCCGTTACACCTACCAGCCAATCAGAGCGACTATGCAAATTAACCCAACAAAGATGGTGGTTGATTTGCATATGCAGGCACAGAGCGAAGACTGAAGATGACTGAAGATGGTGGCGGTCATGGAGCTGGAGTGAGCAGGAGGCTTGGGTTGCTCCTGGAGACGGAGGAAGCCAAGCTTCCCGCTGGCCCTAGACTCTGCTCAAGGAGTGGCTGGGGGCCTGGGTCGCCCCTGGCCCGCCCTGAGCTCTGCTCAAGGAGTGGCTGGGGGCCTGTGTCACCAGGGGCGACCCAGGCTTCCAGCCAGGCCTGGCTTCCGCTCGAGGAGCTAGGAAAAAAAAGAAGGGGCTGGGAGCAGCCAGAGCGGAGAAGCCAAGCCTCACTGCTGTGGCCGGACCAAAGGCCTGGGTCCCAGGTGCTGGAAGAAAACCGGTGCCAGCAGCCAGGGGAGGAAAGCCTATTGTGCGAATCTTCATGCAATGGGCCACTAGTATATAATATTATTGTTAAATAAATGTTCTTAAAGTAGAGACTGGCTCTGGTCACTTGACTGCACACAATCCTATATAATAAAAGCCTAATATGCAAATTGTCCCCAGGGGTGGTCTTGGACCGAGAGTTCAACTGGGAGACTGGGAGTTCGACCACTCACTATGACATGTGCTGACCACCAGGGGGTGGTGCAAAACATGGCGGGCATCGGCAATATGGCATTGGCAGCAGTGGAGGCGCTGCTGGCCCCGATGGGTCCCGTCAAGAGCAGGACCATGGCAGGATGGTAGAGCAGGTGAGCGGGCAGTGTCAGGCCAAGGCAGGTGCAAGCGGGGTCCTGATCACCCCATCAATCGCCCCACAGACAGCGACCAGTGGCAGGATGTGGGGCCTCTGTCTGGCTCCCAGGTGCTAAGAAAGCTGAGCGGGGGAGGTGGGGAGGGGGGTAGGGCTGCTCCTGGCCCCAACCAATCACCACCTAGGTGGAATGGTGAAGCAGGTGAGGGGGTGGCACCAGGCCAAGGCGGGGTGCAGGTGGGGCTGCAAGTCTGAGCGGCTAGGGCACAAGCTGGGGCTGTGAGGCTGGGGGCATGAGCTGGGCCCAATCTCCGCAGGCCACCCCGAGGGACTCCACCTGTGCACAAATTCATGCACCAGGCCTCTAGTATTTAATAACACTCCTCCCCCCAATTGCCTATAGACCAAAGTCCAAATGTCTTAGCTTGGCATTCAGTATCATTCCTGATCTATCAGTTTAGTCATTTTTGATTATCTCCTTATGTAGCCCAAAGCCTGTGTTTATACTACAGCCAGACTTAAACATTTTAGAATGCCATGTGGCCACTTCCCACATTTTCTTCATCAACTTTGGCTGCCTTATCAATCCCATTCCCAGTAGTGAATTAAGTCTCCAGCTGGACCTTCTATTGTAAAATGTTCACAAGTCAGAGACTGTCTACACTTAAATAGAGTTACCCGATGTCAAAGCTGTGCCAATAATATCATAATAAGTAGCTCTTGAGTTTGGGAAGATTTTAAAATGATACCATGCATAAATCACTATGAAGATGTTGCCATTATGATGCCCTTAGTCCTTAGCACATAATAGGTACTCAATAAAGATTATCTGTCTCACATTATATTAGAAAAGGCATTAGATATTGGAAAATAGCTTTTGCAAATTAATTAGTTAAGGTACAGCTACATACTGTTTAAAAAATTAGAATGACTTAGCACAGTAGAAGTTTATTTCTCACTCATATAAAATCCAAAACAGATGTTCCTGGTTGGAAAGGGAGGAAGTAAGAGTGGAGGAAGGCCCTGCTACACACATGAGCCCTACGCTGATGGAGTGTTCACCACCTCCCACCTCACTTTGTTTGCTGATATCCACTGACAGATGGGGAGAGAGCAAGCACAGAGAAGGCACCGCCACTTCTTAGTTATCTTGGCTGAGAGGGGACACACACCATTTCTGCTCATACCCCACTGGCAAGAACTGGTCACATAGTCCCACTTGGATGCAAGGGAAGCTAGGGCTGGGGAACATGGGCCCTGGCTGGTCAGGGCTTCTCAGCAGCAGCCCTAGACTATGGAAAGGGAGTCACCATCTTTGCCACAGCAAAGCAGAAGGGAGAGAGGAGCTGAGGCCATAGGCAGAACAGAACTCTAGACTTGCCTGCCTAGGATACAAACTGAAGCTTCGTGGCAGATGAGAATAGTGAGGTGAGGGCAGAGAGCCAGAGAGTAGGGGAACGATGACCCCATCATTATGAATTTTTATTTTGGTTTAAGAGACCTTGAAGAAGAGTTAACTTCATAGACAATGATGAGCTACTTGATAAACAATGATGTTTAAGTCAACTACTGTAGCTTCAGAAAAAATGTTTACTTCATTAGAAAAATGAACCTTGTTTTCATTCATAATTTTTAAAAATGAATCATGGCATCACTAAGGACTCCAGTCACAGAATCGTCGCATCCCTTCCAACTATCTGTTTCGATCGGTGTGCTTTCCAGTTGCTCCAGTTACACCCATGGGCTTGCAGGATCCGCTGCTGCAAGTGTTCATTTGCTATTCCGCTTAATGGCTGCCTCTGCTGTGCTTGGTTCTCTTCCTTTCTTTGGGCTCAGACTGTTCATTTCTAAAGCTCATCAGTATCCAGTGAATATTAGGAGCTGCCTCAGAGAGCCTCAAAGGTATGGGGGGGAATTTTAGCCTCATGTATTTGGTGCAGTTAAAATGTCATTTATTTTTCTAGACTTATATGATGTGTCAAACATGAAATTAATCTTAACTGTACAGCATTCAAATTTTAATCTCTTTATTAAAGTGTTAAAATAGAATTTTTCTTAAGTATATCAATATAAAAGATGCTGCTTTCCTATATGATAATTTATATCTCCCACATTAACTTTCATTATCCAGAAACATATCTTTGATTTTATAATAGAAGTCAACAAGAAAAGGAAATTTATTGTGTAGAAATTCATATTCATAGTCAACTTTTTTTATGTTCACTTCCATCCAATAATATATAATGTTCTCCATATAATCTAGTTATACCCATATAATTTTAACTATAGATTCCAAAAATGTTATTTTTCCTCTTGATGCTAGTGCCATCACTGCTATTACTGTGCCATCTAGTGGCTCATGTTGTGTTATTTTCTATTCTTTGTTGAGGTAGAAGATGCCTTAAATGCCATACAGAAAAATCCAATGAGATTCTTTATTTGGTAAAAAGGAGGGATAAGACTGTTACATAAAATAGCCAAGGGCAAAATGTTAAGTCATCAAAAAAATTTACAGTAGATCATATGTAAATTCTTATTTAGCCAATATAATTAAGAAATGAAACTTTCAGAGCAATTGAATATATTTGTTAACTTATTGTATCACAATACATGAACCATATGCACATGGGCGGTTTACCAAAAACCAGAATGCAAAAAAATAAAGTTAACCCTAACCTTAAATTAGCTTTAATTTCACTCTTGTTATTCATATCCTTTAGGGTCCAATAGGTGTATACTTAAAGATTTTTAAAAATGTATATTTGAGTTTTCTGGTTGGGTTTAAAGTTAAATGTGATTCTCTATCTATAAAGGACCAAACTTACATGAATCAATGTGAGCAGTGGCAAGTCCACTATTTTAATTGATCTTTAATAGAATTACTAGAGGCCCGGTGCATGAAATTCATGCACGGGGGGGGAGGTATCCCTCAGCCCAACCTGCACCCTCTCGCAATCCGGGACCACTGGCTCCTAAGCACTGGCCTGCCTGTCTGATCTCCCCTAACCGCCTCTGCCTGCCTGCCTGATTGCCCCTAACCACTCGCCTGCCTGTCTGATCACCCCTAACCATTTGCCTGCCTGCCTCATCGCCCCTAACTGCCTCTGCCTCGGCCCCCACTACTGAGGCAGCATGATATTTGGCTGTCCGGTCTAATTAGCATATTATGCTTTTATTATTATAGATAACTACGTGATCTTCCATATTGCCTTATTCTTGATGAGTATTAAATAAATATTGAGAGATAATGATCATGGTTTTTATTGTTTAGTTATAGAAATGCCTCCAGTTGCTTTGTTTTTCAATGATCTCAAAGTGATAAAAGAGATTCCTTTCTTTGCTACATACTTTTCCAAATGTAAATTATGAGAGAATGAGTGCTTTTACTGTTGAAGATTAAAGGACAAAAAGCAAAACCATAGTTTCCAAACATATACTAGATAATACTAGAACAAAGTATAAGAATTAATTATTACATGTTGGCCCTTGAAACAGCAGTTATTACAATAAAACACGTATTTTTTATTATTAAGGGGACAGTTGTGATTACAATCTTTCTGAAGGACAGATTTGAATCAGACACAGAAATACAAGAAAAACAACTTCTGCTTGAGTTCTTAATATAACAATATAAAGTAAGCGTTTTCACTTGCTTTGTCTCATTTCATCCAATAGCCTGACAAAGTATCATTGTACAAACAAAGAAACTGAGGCTTGAATCATTAAGTAACTTGTTCCAGGCCAGTAAAGGACCTCATCTGGATAGAACCTAAGTGTGTCGGATTCTGGGGTTTTGCTCATAAATGTGACAAAAAGTATTTTATAACCATGTTATGAAAGCCTGCATGGTCCACACTTCTCAGCAAAGCCAGGCCAAAGGCACTGCAGCCACGCACTCTCCAAGTTGCCATAAGCAAATCAATGGGACAGCAAAGTATAAACACCATTTAAAGCTCAGACTGGTATATCACTTGGGGTTACGTGGTTGCCAACCTGCCATTATTGTAGATGCCAGGCTACCAATCGTTTGAGTAACGTGATTCTTAAATATCAAGGTAGGTCAGTGCAACATCAGACTCTTTAAAGAATATAATCATGACCACAGAAGAGTGTACTTTTTTCCTGGCTTCCTCAAAATGACTAGCATTAGGTTTTTTATTCAGAAAGATTTCTATAACATCTGTTATTGTTCCTCATTATGTCTTTCAACTATCCGTTAGACCACGGTGCCACTGATTTTTGCCTTAAGTCAAGGTTCCCCTTAATCTTCTTTTTGTTTAAAGCCCAAAACTTGGTGCTCTAAACTGACCACTGTGCCACAGATAGACCAACGTACGAAGGCTAAGCTTTCAACAATCAAGTTTAATATTGTGATCATATAAACATGCAAAACTGATTCCTACGTACTGAATAGTTTTTAGAGCTGCATGCTAATTGGACACAATGCTAAGCAACCAGTGTAAAAGATTATATATAACTCATAACACTTTACACAGTTACACCAGCAACGGATAATCTTGTCAGAGTTGTTAGAAAGCTGAAGATGTCTGACTAACGAGAAGGGAATTGCGATAGATACCATTTGTTATCCTCCCTATATCCACCCCCTCTCTACTTTACCAACCGATGGAACCTCAGGTGGCTCAGGTGGCAGCTGAGATCTCTTCCTCTCAGAGAGAACAGACCCCTACCCAGTGCCAGGGATGAATCATAATTGGTCTACACTCTCTTAGTAACCTCATTCTCCTTTGTCTGGGGTGACCATGTGACAGGTTTTGGCCAATGAGATGTAAATGGAAATTTTTGAGCGAGACTTCAGGGAAAACTTCTGTCTTTCTGATTAACATTAACAAATTTGGTGGACAAAGCTTTCTGTCTTTCTCTGCTCTTCTTTCTGGGCAGAGAGAACAGACCCCTACCCAGTGCCAGGGATGAATCATAATTGGTCTACACTCTCTTAGTAACCTCATTCTCCTTTGTCTGGACAGAGAGAACAGACCCCTACCCAGTGCCAGGGATGAATTATAATTGGTCTACTCTACACTCTCTTAGTAATCTCATTCTCCTTTGTCTGGGGTGACCATGTGACAGGTTTTGGCCAATGAGATGTAAATGGAAATTTTTGAGCGGGACTTCAAGGAAAACTTCTGTCTTTCTGGTTAACATTAATAAATTTGGTGGACATAGCTTTCTGTCTTTCTCTGCTCTTCTTCCTGGTTTTCAGGCATGGTGCCTGGAGGCACAGCAGAAATGACCATGAGATGACAAACATGAGGACAAAGATCAACTTCCTAAGGATGGTAGGGCAAAATTTAGAAAGATCCTTGGTCTCTGACAGTATCTTAAATAGCCATGGCCACTTTGGATTTCTCATGTGAGACAAATCTTTATCTGTTAGAGCCATGGTTTATTGAATTCTCTGTTACCTGCAACCTTGTATGTATATTAGGTTGAACCATATTATGTATATTAGGTTGAGCCATATTAAAGTTGCCATTTTTTATAAGTCAAAATTATTAAAGATTAGAAGCTTCATATGGGTCAACCAATATAATGAATTGATGTGGAATTAAGGACCATTTCACTTCTTCAGTGGTCACCCCCTTCTTTCCTTCTCTCCTGGTACTGATATCACCCAATATAGATCTTTCTTGAGTATTTCTGATATTTAATCTGTGATGTACTGGTAAACAAGCTTGTTGGTGGGGGGAGCCCTGATTTCTAGCATTTGCTGATGTCTGTGGTGGAAGAACCCCAACATTGCCATTTCAAGCTACTATGTTGAGGTCACTAAACAAGGAGTTGGAAAGAGATGTGCACGATCAGCTCTGTGAGGCAGAAACACAGCCAACTCCAGCTCCACTACCTATGGATGCCCTGGCTGCAGCTCTTTGCTGTGTATGATGGGCTGCACTATCGTTGTTAGAAAGTGATTTATTATACCCTTCATTATTTCTCTTTGTAGGATTGAAACAAAGATAAGAGAAAAAGAATAGAATTAAAACTTGGGGAAATTGTGCAATGGAAATGTATTTTTATCTCCTCAGTTCATTTGGGCTCTATGAGAAAGAATAAAGGAAATATGTAAGGTAGTAACCACTAGGAAAACAAACAAAAAAATAATTAACACTATTTTTTTACCAACTAGCACTTCTATTGCCTAAGTCTATTAGTTGTCTCTAAAAGAATGAGTAAGAGAGAAAAACATAATATCCCTCATTCTGTTACTCACTTTAAAAACAAACAAACAACAATAGTATTTCTGTGACAGTGAAAGAAGATGAAGCATTTGGCTTCCATTTGGGGCTGTGACCCTTATAAAGTCACAACTAAACTCGGCTCTAGCTGTTAAATGCCAAATAACTCTCTAGTTTTTAAACATTGACTTTTTCATTCGTTTTAGGTACCTGAGCCAAGGAATAATTAAAATGCTTCCTAGTTTAAGCCTGACCACAGCCTAAGATGCTTGAACACACCACCGGTATCAAATGCAAAGTCTTGCACTACCTGTCATATGTGTCCTTACCCTAGGCTGAGAGATTACCTCCAGAACTGCATGCAGAATTATCTGTTACTACAGTCCCTGGAAGCTCACTTTGAGGAGTGGGAGAGCGGAAGCTCTCACCTGGTGCCGGTGCCTGACACTGAACAGTGACACAACAGGTGCCTGTAGCTAATTCCTACTGGCCTAGGAAGAAACCAAAATGCTTTCCAGTCCTGAAAATATTTTTAATATGTTAATTTTCATGTTAAGGCTAAACATATTTCTGTTGTAAATTGATTTAGTTGTTTTCTTTAGAAAAATATCTGATACTCATTGATGTAAGACATACTGATAAAAGGAAAAAGACAATAAATTAGAGGAAAGTAAAATTAACTGGATTGAAGTCAGGGCAGTCTTAGTAAAGAAGCAGGTAGTTAACCAGAGCTTTGAAGAATGGGGAGAGATTTAGAGACTGGTGAAGCGAAGAGGAGAGAGGAGAAGGGAAAGGGAGAATGGAGAGCTCATTTTTCCCCCCTCATGGCTTTCTCTGCTTATGAGCATCATCTGTTTCAAGACACACCACAACTTCTGAAACTCATCCATTTTTTTTTTTCTATTATTTTAGCCAGGACTTAAGATTCTAATCTCTGAACCAAATCTGTTGTGTTGAAGTTCCTGAGAGTACGGACCACTTAGGTGTGATTGCTTATTCCAGAAATACCATGGGCAGGTGGGCCTGTCAGATGTCTTCCTCCAAATTGCCTTTAATATAGATGTTGAGCATCTCCTTTTCTTCTGTTTAAATGCTGCTAAAAAACAGAAAGAACCTTCCATTTTCTTTTTCAAGTTGGTGTGTTGTTCAACGTGTAGTAGTGTATTTTGGGTTTCAAAAAGAATTAACAAAATGATGGTAATATCAAGCCTGTTAATCTCAGACAGAGACTGGAGTTCTGCAGTCACATCCATTCAGACTGTTCTTTTGTTATGCTCCCTTGCAGTTAAGTGGGGATTCGTCCCGCCTAACACTCTTGGGCCCTTAGAGTCTCCAGTCCCAGGAAGGCAGTGACAACAGCAGAGCTAGTGCCCTTTATGTGTTGTTTCATTAACTCCCCACAATAATACAGTGTGTTAAGTTACTACTCCTATTTCACAGATGAGGACACTGAGACACAAAGAAATTAAAAACTTACCCCAAGTCATGCCACAGTGGCAGAGCTTGTAGAATTTGAACGCAGGGAGTCTGTCTCCAGTGTTTACCATCTTTATGGTCACATTCTACTACGTTGGTAAAATTACAGTAGATTCTCTTGCTTAATTACCTCTCAAACACATTTTTACCTTCCCTGATTTTACCGACTGACTGCTAGTTAGATCACCATCAGTTCCTGCCTGGATTTACTATCATAACCTCCTCACTGATCTCCTTGTCTCTGGTCTCTTTCCCACTTTCTGGTGCATCCTCTGCCCAGCTGACAGAGTGCTCCTTCCAAACTGTCAATCTGAGCAAGCCCCTCCCTGTGTCTTTCAGGAGAAAGCGTAAACGTCACCTCTTAGCAACCCTGGATCTATGTGCTGTGAACCCAGCCTTCTACCTCCTTTCCCTACACATCCCAACAGTCCAGGCCGACGAAAGCACCAAGTCTTCCCAAACATGCCAGGCTTTTGCTTTCTGCCTGGAGTGTGCTGACTCCCGCCTTTCCATGTAGTCCATTTCTACTCGTCTTTCCAAGGGGCATCTCTCAGCCCTGTCCTGTCTATCACAGTATCTGGGCACAGCCCACATCACAGCCGTCCTCAAGAAGCTCCTACTCAGCTCAGGAGGTAGACAACTAAACTAAGTAATGGGCAACTCCTGTTTTCAAATCACAGATCTTAAAATCCCATAATGCATAGTCTTATTCACAGATATACAAACAGTCTCATAGTATTCACAAAGAAAAACATCATGATTTGGATTGCTATGTTTTAAATGTGAAAGATACTTTGAGTAGTCAAGGAGTCCTGGCCATGATGTGTGTTTCTAGATGCACCTTATGACTCTCCTCATTTTTCAGGTCTACTGGGAAATGAACTGTAAGGTATTTTTACAACACAGCTCATATTTTTAGTTTTATTTTCCTTGGCAGTTGTAGCTTCTGTTTTATTTATTTCTTGGTGTTCTTTCTTTAATTTCCTTAAAAGGCTGAAGATACAAAAATAACAAAAAAATAAAATATTAAATGACATTTTATTTTTAAAAAAAATAAGCACAACCTATTAATCTATAAATTATTGAGCTTGGACACTTCATGGGTTGGCAGTGCTGGAATAAGATTAATCTACAATTAAATGAGAAGTAAGACAGGGCAACCCAGAAACAATGTGCTAGCTCAGTCTGTACTCTTGGGCTCAACTCTAGCAGATGATGAGCTTCCCCTCAGTAACCATTTGGATATCTGACCTTTTGGGCAGCTGATCAATTGATTCATGATATGCTTATGCAGATGAAAAGCCAGGGAGAAGAGGCTGCACTATACTAATACCATGGTCTAGTTTGGAAGACACTTAGATATAAATTGTCCAAAACATTTTTACTTAAATTACACTAATAGAGTGCTGAATACAAGACATAATTGACAAAGATGTGGGAATTCTTTGGAAGCCAAGCAGAGAATACAAGCACAGGGTATCAAACTAGTAAGAACCACAGGCCCTCCCCTACTGTCAGACACCAGAAATATAAATATTTATGAAGCACTGTAGAAGTTTCAGTTCTTAGAAAATAAAGCCTTATAAACCTTTGCAAGACTTGCAACATTTGGGCTGGATATTAGCGAATCTTATTTGGAATCTAGCCTCATCTTCTTTTGCATGCTCTCTGAATTTTAAGGACTAGAAGTCTAAAAACTACATTTTCCAGAATCACTTGGAGCTTAGTTTTAAATGTGATTTGGGTTTGGCTAATGACATATACTCCTAGAAATATCGAAAGTAGAATTTCAGGGAAGCCCACCTTTGCAGCGTATAAGATGGCAAGCAAGTTCCCTCGACCATAAGCGTTTGTGGGAGCTGGACTCTCCTCAGGTCTAGGTCTCAGCGTCAGGGGTGTGAGCAGCTGTGGTGGCGGCAGCTGTGACAGCAATAGCAGTAGCAGCAGTGGTGGTGAGCCCGGTAGTGCAGTGTCAGCCCCGTAACTTTCCAGGGGGTTTGAAAGAGCCTAATTGCCTATATCAGATTCCCTCCTCATTGAGAAATCTGAACTGGTTTCTATGTCATGCACTGCACTCTGATGTAACATCTGAGCAGCAGCTTGAAGAAGCCTGATTCATTCATGAAAAGACATGATTTTCAGCATCTATGGCTAACTCTGTTGTGCCCCTACTATAGGTCAGAAAATAGACCCCAGACTGGGGTAATGATTACTGTAGGTCTGTTTATGAATGTGGTACTTCCGTATGTGTCCTGTGTTATTAAAGCATGTGAGGCAGAAACTGAGGGATTGATAGGTACAGGAGGAATCTCTGTCTGTGGAAAGAGTGGCCTCAGAATTACTGAAGAGGGTCATTAGTGAAACAGTGTTTTTACAGTTACTAGTAGTTCTCCTCCTCTGTCTCCATCATCTCCTCCACTGGATTCCTTTTTCCAGATCTCTGAATGTTGAAGCATCCCATGGTCTACATCTTGGATTTCTCTCTGCACCTGTACTCTCTCCCTAAGTGGTCTTATATGGTCATATGACTTTAAATGCCATCATTTTGATGATGGCTCTAGGTCCTCGCGGCAGACTCTTTCCAGTTCACTACGTGGTTAGTTTGTTCATGGATGGGTCCGGGGGAGGATTGTAGGAAGGCCTGAGTAATTGACTAACATGCAGATGTTCGGGTTCTTTGGTATCCATATGATTGATGAAAACAACCCACAAAATGTCTCTCTGGGACTAGGGTGCAGACTACTCACCTTACACTGAGGCTCCTGGTATATTAATAAAACAGATAAAGGACAAAACAATGTTACAAAACTGTGGTATATTTTAAATGTTTACATTTAATAAATTAGTGCCTTTAAAGCATACAGTGACTCTACTGACAGCCTCATTTGGCATGGACCTAATGGTCTCTTGCTCCCTGTCCCACTGGTCCTGCGCCCCAGCAAACTCTTAACACCAACCTAGACTTTGGGGAGGTGGGAGGCACTTAAACCAGAGGCTGACCTTCCTTTGAACAAAGGGAAATGGAGCTGGATTCCACACAATCAGAATCCTCACATTCACCCAGTCACTCCAATGCTATCTTCAAATATTCCCATCTTTAACAAGGACCGGCTCCTTGATCTAACAGTAGTTGGGCTCTCTGACTGCTCTTCTTGACTATGCCTTAGCCTTGGCCTCCTAAGCCATTTTAACTGTAGGCCTTCCCCTAGTCCAGGATGCCAGAAATACAAACATTTACGAAGAGAATCCCACCATCCTTGATATCTAGTCATGTTCCTTTCCCCCTACTTTTGATATCTATCAAGTCTCTTATTAAATTCCATCCACTACCCTCAACCTACCCTTTGGCTATAAATCCCCAGCAGCCCCTGCTGTGCCTGGAGTTGAATTTTCTGTACTGAAGTCTTTCTCCTCTACTGCAGTAGGTCAAATAAAGTCTGTCTTGTCACTTTTAACAAATGTTTGGTGCAATATTTTGACATGTTATACCCTTCCTCTCTCAAAAACACAGCTTACTTGAGACTGGAAAAGGCATGGTAACCTCAGAAATGAGGCTGACAGAGTAGCATGAAGTTGTCATATTAGATGTCCAGTGGGAGTCCTGCTAGTTCCAAGAACTCACATGGGTAATTACCATTTCCACATTTGAATGAGTCACTTAAAAACATAAGATAGGCCCAGCCGGTGTGGCTCAGTGGTTGAACATCAACCTATAGATCATGGACCAGGAGGTCATGGTTTGATTCCTGGTCAGGGCACATGCCCGGGTTACGGGCTCGATCTGCAGTGTGGGGTATGCAGGAGGCAGCCGATCAATGATTCTCTCTCATCATTGATGTTTCTATCTCTCTTTCCCTCTCCCTTACTCTCTGAAACCAATAAAAATATATTTTTAAATTTAAAAAATGTAAGATAGGTCTTATAAAGTGTTGTTGCACTAATAGAGCATGCTAATTCTAAATATAAAAATAACTATTATGGGAATGCAAATATAGCAACATATTCATTTTGGAAGATGAGAAAGAATATAGATGAACTACCACAAGTTTTCTAAAATCTGTCTTTAACGCTTCCAAGAGCTGATATGTAGCAAATTTAAAGAGAATATGTTTAGGGGCGTTTTCTCTTATTCAGCTTAATAGTGATTTTTAGCATTTCATATTCAAAAAGCCACTAGAGGGCACTAAAGCCCACATTAAATCCAGAAGATGTTCGCTTCAAAGGGAGTGATTGACACACACAGTTCTATATAAATTGGCAAGAAGCAGAAGGAAAAAAATCTAGCCATTTTTTTCCTGAGTAAAAGTAAAAACAAAACAAACAAAAACTAAAAACACAAAAAAAACAATTCATACAAAGGCTTAAGGTCGATGCTGTGTTTATATATCTATTTAAGAGAATCAGGTTTCAGGCCCTGGTATAGTAGCATTTTTCTTTCTGGGAACATACAGGTACCTACCAGTATAACCAACTTGTTTTCAACATGATAGACTTTTGTAGGTACTAATGTATAACTAGTTTGTTCTCCAGTTTTGACCTGATTATTAGAACTTCTAAGCAGGAAGTTTATAGTAAAGAAAATTTAATTTATAAGAAATAGTAAAATTAAGTAAGGCTCCAACTCAGTGGAGTTCATCAGCACAAGAAGCAAGAAAGAATGCCACACAGAATCTTTTATAAACATGTACCTGCATAGTGTACCCAGAATGCCCCTGGCTCTCATGTCCCATGGTACTCTACCATGTTACTTCCACCCCTCACTGGTATTCCTGCTGGCCTGTCTGCCGCCCTGCAGAGACAGGGACTGCTGCTCTCTTGTTCATTTACCTTCCCATCACCTACTTTATGGGCCATTAACGTGTCCCTGGCATGACAATGCCACACATAGGATAGGTGCTTATACAAATGCACTAAAGAAGTTCTCTGTGTTACTTAGGAAGAAGTCACATTAGATTATATAATTAGTTGGCTTATTCACAACAGAAATACAAATTAAGGAAAGGTCCTGAGTCCCTTGGTTGTGTTGATGCCAAAGCAGAGATGAGGAATTAGCACAGGTATAGAGTGGGAAGCACCAGTGGCTCAGGGGTAGGAAGTAAGAGCAGAGTGTCCTTGAGGCTGGCACTGAGTCTCCTGGAAACCCGGGGAAATCTTGGAGAAGGCAGTAGATGTTCCACAGGGATTGAAGTGGGTATTCAAGCCAATCGGATTAAAATCTTCAAGAGCTGCCCTGGCCAGGTAGCTCAGTTGGTTAGAGCATCATCCCTATGTGCCAGGGTTGCCAGTTTGGTCCCCAGTCAGGGCACATGCAACAGTCAACCAATGAATGCATAAATAAGTGGAACAACAGTAGATGTTTCTCTCTCTCTCTCTCTCACTTTCTCTCTCTCTCCCCCCCCCCCACACACACATTTCCCCTCTCTCTCTAAAATCAATAATTCTTTTTTAAATCTTTAAGAGCCAAAAGACCCCAGCAGAACCAAAGTCGTTACATAAGCATTTTAAAATAGAAGCTCTGCAGAGAACTGGGCAGCTGAAATGCAAGCGACAGAAAGGCTGGGGTGAGTTGGTTCAGGAGCCTCATGATGCTGAAGGAAATTAAATCAGCCTCAGGCGAGGAGAAAGCAAATGGCGAAAGACAGAGCCCTGAGAAATAACCTTTTGCAAGCACTTCTGTGTCTCGAGGCAGCGGCTGAGCGCTCCCTGAATGAAGCTGATAAGGACAGTGGCCATTTCCTAATCAGTCATGGCGCCAGAGTCTTTAAAATACAGTACAAGTGTTTGCTGGTAAAACAGAGGTCCTTTTCATGTGTGAGCAGCCACATTCGTAAGGGGAGGAAAATTATTTTGCCCTTTTCTGTTTTGTTGTTCCAATCACTCCTTCTTCCATTAAGGTTAATTCTGTTTCTGCAATGAACATATGTTTTCATTAACACTAAAAATATCTGATCTTTTCTATTTATCAGCATACTTTGTTTTGTTGTTGTTTGGTCATAATACATCCAGAAATAAGGGAAACCACAAAAGTTCATTTGCTGGCTCAGAGCCTTCGCTTCTCTCGAGATGCCCCTCATTTCTTACAGAAGCTCCGCCCTTCCCGGCTGAACCATAGCACTCCATTCCTGATTTGCAAGCTCCGTAAGCACAATGCAGCCAATGAAACAGACTCATTTATCAAACATCTACTGAGTGTCTACTGTAAGCTGCAGATAGAGAAGTAAGTAAAGCCAGTTCTCTACCTTCAAGGAACTCAGGGCTAGTAGGAGAGAAAGAAAACTAGTGATTATAAGATACTAAGGTAAGTATTGCCATTGTGGGTCACCGGGTCTGCAGCTTTGGGCTGCAGGCTATATTTATTAGCTAGGAGTCCATTCAAAGTCAAGAAAACCCAACCAACACTCATCTGAACCAAAAGAAGTTTCTTTGTCTCTGACAACCACAGGGCAGAGGTGAGCAGCCTGGGCTGGCGCAGGAGCTCCGATGCCACCAGGGACCCAGGCTTTACTCTCTTTCCTCCCACCCTCCTCAGCTTGAAGGCATTCGCTTTCATCCTCATTACTGCGCAGTTACAAAAGGGCTGCTACACCGCAAACTGCACATCTCCCCATGCTCTGGCATGAAGAAGGCAGGGAACAAAGGGCACAATGAGACATGCTAGCCCATTCTGTCTCTTTTTCATCAGGAAAGCAAAAAATTTTCCCAAAGCCCAAGAACATAAATATTCTCTTATATCTCGTTTGTTCGAGCTGTGTCCACCCCTGGCAGAAGGCGGCCGATGGGACGGGGGCTTGGGTTGGAAAGGAGGCTAGCCAGCCCACAGCTCCCCACTGTTCTCTCACCCACTCTAGCAACCACTGTCCTCCCTCATCTGAGCGCTGGCAGGGAAAGGCTGGGGGCTGCTCCCGGATATGCCGCTGGTTATTGTTCTTTCAGACCGGGACCCTGGCAGTAAGATGATGAACAAGGAAGTTCATCCTTTTGAGAATTTGTCCATTTACATACAGTCTTTCAATGTTGAAATGTAAAGAAAAGTCACTGTTTCCCCAAACAACCTTCTCCTTGGTGGCTCAGTGTCTGTTTTGGACTGCAGGGGACTCAGTAGCTCCAACTGGATTTCCGGGTGAGGTGGCTGATACTTCACCCTTTCACGGGGGTCCCCACTACCTCTTTCTTTTAAATATATTTTTATTGATTTCAGAGAAAGGGAGAGGGAGAGAGAGATAGGAACATCAATGATGAGAGAGAATCCTTAATTGGCTGCCTCCTGCACGCCCCCTTTTGGGGGTTCCAGCCTGCAACCCGGGCATGTGCCCTTGACCAGAATTGAACCCGGGACCCTTCGGTGCACACGCCAACGCTCTATACACTGAGCCAGACCAGCCAAGCATTACTACCTCTTTACAAGAGAACTGAATGTTTCCTCCCCAATGGGATCCTCTTCCTTCCTTTCTGGGCATGCCAGGCACTCCAACAATACCCTCACTTACTGTCCATTATGGGAATGGCATTCATTAGGCTCTCACTATGTGCTGGGCACTGTGTTAAGCACCGTTAATCCTTCAACAACAACCTTCTGAGAGGTGCGAAGGCACACAAAAATTAAGTCTTTTGTCCAAGGTCGCAAGGCTACTAAGTGGTGTAGTGGGAATTCACACCCAGGCAGCCTGCCTCTCATTGGGATCAGGCAGGGACTCAGGAAACCACCTCTCTTCACCTCAGGGAAGTTACGTTCTCAGGAGCTCTTCAGGCTAGACAGTGGGCCCTGCCACCAGCTCCAAGTCCCATTAGTGGTTAACACTAATAATTCAGGAATTGAAGATGGCTTACGATTTTAATTGTTCATTCATTCAATAAATATTTATTGAACCCCTGATATGTGCCAGGAACTACTTCAGGGCCTGGAATTCAACTGTGAGCAAGAGAGTCCATCCCTAAGAGATTACAGTTTTTAGAGAAGACAAGCAAATAAGTGAAATTTGATGAATGCTATGATAGGAAAATTTCAAAGTGCTATAACGGTACGTTTACAAGAGCCTGGTTCCTATTTGGGTGTGGAGGTGAAGAGCTTGTCAGGGAGTGCTTCCAGGAGGAAGTGACATTAAAGCCGTCTGAGAGGTTGAAATTAGCCAAGAAACTGATGGGAGTGTTCCAGGTAGAGGGTGTGTGTGTGTGTGTGTGTGTGTGTGCACGCGCGTTGGTGTATATTTCAAGTCAGGAAAACCTGGGAATAAATTGCAAAAGTTCAAGGAGAAAATGGAGGTGTGGGCAGGATTTAGTTTTTACATTTATATTCACAATGTCACCAATAATGAAATCAGAATGTAGTTCATGTCATTTTGTTCCAAATTATTTTGTTATCTTCCTGGTACATTGATCATTTAAAAATGAGATTTTTGTTTCTCATTAACTTAAATTGTTTAGAAATGAATTGCTTAACATTTGAAAATATTTCTTATGCTTTATGATGGAGGAAACAGCTGAATGTCTATGTGTTCTCTCACAACACATTTTGGTCTTGCTTCTCTTTATTTCATGATTCCTATAAAAGACATAGACAGCTCTTCTAGCTTATTCAGAGGTCACTTTCAAGGGTGAGGTCCAGAAAGTAGAGTAGAGTTCTTCCCAGAACATGGGATTCAAGACACTATCTTTAGGGTGATACAAAGATTGCTGCACAGTCTCTCCACTTTATCTCAATAAATAAAATTTTACAAAATAGTTGCAGTGAAAACATTTGGTAAAATTCAATATCCATTCATGATTTTAAAAAACTAATACTAGGATACATTTGTAATACCTTAACCAATAAAGAAATTAAAAATAAATAAATAAATAAAATTACTTTAAAAATTCAAAAACTAATATTACTAGCAAACTTGCACTGCAAGTGAACTTTCTTAACCTAATAAAGGATATTTACAAAGCAACCTTTGAATAAAGTCACACTTCATGGTAAAATTTTGAAAGTTCTTTCTTGAGACCTAGTACAAGATAAGGATTTATTACCACTTTAAAGCAACATACATCATTGTAGGATCTGAAAGTCCTAACCAGTGTAGAATGAAAAAAAAATTAAATTGCATAATTATTGAAAATGAAGAAATGAAACATCATTATTCACAGGTGATATGATTATGTAAGTAAAAAATTAAAAAGAACCTATGGCCAAATTTAAAAAACTAATGAGTTTAGCAAAGTTATACTAGAAACTATTTTTAAAATCTATTTAAATTTCTATCCTATATAATAAAAGGATAATACGCAAATTGTCCCTTTGACTGGGAGTTCGACCAGGAGTTCGACCTGGGGGCAGTGCCAGCCAGCCAACCGCCCGTGGCACCCTCCCCCAGCCAGCCGGCCAACCTCCCGAGTCCCCTTTCCCCAACCAGGCTGGCCCGATCGGCCCTGATCGGGGTAGGCCAGCCAGACCCCTCCCCCCGTGCATGAATTTGTGCACTGGACCTCTAGTATACTAATAATAAAAAATCAAATGAAAAGATACTATTCACAGTAACTGAAAAAGTATCAAAAAATAAATCTAACAATAGATATGCAAGACTTTAATGCAAAAAGACTATAAAACATTACTAACACAAATAAAGCAATATCTAGATAATTAATGGGAAATATATTCATGGCTTAGAGGAATCAAAAATATAAAGAATATTTCTTCGCCCAGCTGGCATGGCTCAGTGATTGAGAGAATGGCACAAAAAGAAAAACTAAACCAAGGAAATAAAAAGAGAGCCAAAATAGACAGCCACACATGGACACTTGATTTATGAGAAAGGTGGCATTATACAGTGAGGGGAGAGAAGAGGCTCTCTTTAATAAATAATATTGGAACAATTAAATATCTGTATGGAAATAAAATAAACTTAGTGCCTACCATACACATATATTAATTCCATATTTTTTTGGAAATAAATGAAAGAACTTCAAGAAGATATAATAGAATATCATCATGAAATACGTTATTATTATTATTATTATTATTTTGAATCCTCACCGGAGGATATGTTTTTCACTGATTTGAGAGAGAGAGGGAGGGAGGGAGAGAGGGAGAGAGAAATATCGATGTGAGAGAAATCAATTGGTTGCCTTCCATATGACCCCCATGGGGGATGGAACAAATAACCTGGGTATGTGCCCTGACTGGGGAATCAAACTGGCAACTTTTTGATACATGGGACTGCACTTCAACCAACTGAGCCACACCAGCCAGGGCAAGAGTTGGAACAACTTATAAAATAGGACATTAAAAATACTAACCCTAAAAGACCTATAAAAGCACAAATCATTTATTTAAATTGAAATTAATAACTTTCATTCACCAAAAGACATCTTTAAGAATGAAAAGGGAAGCCCAAAATAGAAGAAAATATTTACAACACAAATAATAGTTAAAAGGTTATTCCAAACATATAAGTATCATCTATAAATTAATACGAAAATAGGTAAACAATCACATAGAAAAATGAATAAGAGCAAATCACAGCCCAGTTGGTGTGGCTCAGTGGTTGAGCATTGACCCATAAACCAAAAAGTCACCATTCAATTCCTGGTCAGGGCACATGCTCGGGTTTGGGAATCAATCCCTGATAGGGAATATGCAGGAGGCAGCCAATCAATGATGTTCCCCTATCATCCATGTTTCTATCTCTCTATCCCACTCCCTTCCTCTCTCTCTAAAAATCAATTTTAGAAAACATATTTTTTATAAAAAGAGCAAATCACAAAAGAGGTTATTCAAATGGCCAATAAATTCTTCTATTATATAAAACTAGAGGCCCAGTGCACGAATTCATGCATGGGTGGGGTCTCTCAGGGTGGCCTGCAGAGTTTGGGCCCCAGCTCACACCCCTAGCCTCACAGCCCCGCAACCCCACCTGGCACCCCACCTTGGCCTGGTGCCGCCCCCTCACCTGCTCCACCATCCTGCCTGCAGGATAATAGATCAGGGCCAGGCCCCCTGCCCGGCTCCCTCAGTGCCTGGGAGCTGGGCGGCGGTCCTACCCCCTGCCACCACCGCTGGTCGCCGTCTGCAGGGTGATCAGTGAGGTGATCAGGCCCCTGCTTGCACCCGCCTTGACCTGGCACCGCCTGCTCACCTGTTCCACCATCCCACCGTGGTCCTGCTCTCGTCGGGGCCAATTGGGGCCTGCCATGTTCCGCACCACCCCCTGGTGGTCAGGGCATGTCATAGCAAGTGGTTGAACTCCCAGTCGAACAACTGCCCAAGGGGCAATTTGCATATTAGGCTTTTATTATATAGGACTAGAGGCCCGGTGCACAAAAATGTGTGCACTGGCAGGGGAGGGGGGGTCCCTCAGCCCCACTTGTGCCCTCTCACAGTCTGGGACCCCTCGGGAGATAACCACCTGCTGGCTTAGGCCCACTCCCCGGGTGGCAGTTGGCAGGCCCGATCCCTCAGTGCCTGCCCCGCCTCCCCGGGTCATGCACACGGCAGGGTCGATCCGGGGGTTGGGGCACCGCCCCGGGTCACTCACATGGTAGGGCTGATCCAGGGGTTGGGGCGCCGCCCTGGGCGCCCTGCTCTCAGCGGCCCCTCGCCCCTCTCCCAGCTGCATAGTTCAAGCAGGGCAAAGGCGGCCTGGATGTGCGTGTTGGCAGATCGGTGCATTAGCACCTGCCAGCCTGGGATCCCGGGGAGGGCCATTTGTGGGCGTGGTCGGTGGCAGATTGGTACATTAGCACCCGCCAGCCTCGGAACCCCTCGGGAGGGCCGTTTGTGGGCGTGGCCGGTGGTGGATCACTGTGGTCCTGCCAGCCAGCCCTGGGTCGAGTCCCATATGGGCCGCCTGCCGCCCGGGTCACAGATAGCAGGCCCGGATGGCAGTGGGGCAGGTGGGATGGCGCTGTCCCACCCTGCCTGCAGTATGCAAATTAGCTGCCATCTTTGTTGGCGGTTAATTTGCATATCGCACTGATTAGCCAATGGGAGGTGTAGTGAAGGTACGGTCAATTACCATGTTTGTCTATTATTAGATAGGATTTCTCAGGGGGAAAAAATACTCCCAAAACAAAAGACAAGGCAGAAAAATGGAGGCCTGTGACTAATTGGCAAGCAGGGAGAGTAGACGGAAGGAGGCAGGGTATGCCAGGCCTTGGGCTAACATAACTTGGGAGATAGTCAATAAAACTCCACTATTCTTAACTGGGAGTTTTGGGACTAGCCACTGTCCTTGGAAAATCTGCCCAATTCCTATGGATCTTAGAATTTTTATTAAGTCTTTTCCTATTCCCCTCCACCAACTCTGCCTTCTCTCTTGGTGGCTCAGTGTGATCATCCTAAAGGAGGTTAAGGCTGTTCCTTTTCCCATTAAAGCTGCCTTTGGGGGCTGAACAGAGGTCTGAAGTTGATTTGTTAGCAGTGGAAAGGAAGTGTAGAAAATGTAAATTGCAAATTGAACTTTTCTTGGAGAGACAGCTATTGGCTCACATTTTCAGGTAATCAGTTATGATGCTGTCAAATAAAATCATTCACAGTAGTGGCCATCTAATAACAGCAAATGCAGGTTACCTCGTGCACTCTTTTAACTTCTTAAAAACACTGGCTTGTGGCTTCAGCCAGATCTCCAATGAGAAAAACTTGCAAGAAGATTTGACCTGAATCAAGGATAAAATCCTCTGCAGCATTTTGAGAGAAACTGTGTAACAACCATCATAGTCATTCACTTAGTCACTTCTCTGAAAGTGAGCTGAATTCTTCATTGGGGGGTACAGGAATCTATTTGAAAATTTTAGTCAGCCATAGAATTTACCCTCAATGGCCCCAGAAGCACTATCTTGGTGCAAGAAACTACCACACACATAAATATTTTAACTCCAACTATAACTTTATTCTATAGAGACTCTATTGATGAAGTAGAAGCATTATGCATATTATATAAATAACTAGAGGCCCAATGCATGAAATTCATGCAAGGGGCTCGGCCCTTGCAGCCCCAGCTTCATCCAGAAGGTCGTCCAGACCAGATGGTCATTCTGCTGTTCGGCCGTCAGGTCTAATTAGCATATTACGCTTTTATTATTATAGATAAGTGAGGCAACCAGTCAGTCTTCGGAAGATTCAAACTAATGTAGTAGAAGCTTCTATACACTTATATATTTCAAAATATATTCTTTAAAGTAGACCAGATTCCTTTAAAAATTTATAAAGACCAATTTTGAATATGGTTCAACTGTACACCATTCTAGAAAATCAATTTTTATGGATTACCAATTATTCACATTAATATATCATACTCTCTATAATTCTGAACACTAATTTATTTATTTTGACAGTAAAAAAATAAAGCAACCTAAAATAAAATGTGTTGCCTTAGTGAAATGTTTATTAATATTTCAAGTTGAAAATGAATGCCACAGGGAAATGCCAAACAATAGAAAATGCATTAGGGTAACGGAAGAAAACGTAAAGTAACTCTCTAAATGCTCAGAACTGGGCTATGCCCCTGCAACTAGCTTCGAGTGGAAACTTTAAATGAAGTATTGAGTTTCAAGTGAGTTTGAGTTAACATAACTGACCAAAATGTAGAAAATCCTTTGCCCTAATTTCAGAGAATATTGAATATAGTTGTGAGTGGAAACACTGACATAAAATATAACTTTTTTCATATTAGTTGACACCTACGAAGTTCAGAGCAATGTCTATATGATTCAAAATAGTCCATTACTCAGACCCCGCACTACAGGGTGATGTAGGATTATTCCTTGGTAGGGCTGCCTTTGGACATATGCAGTCACACTGGACACACACTTAGAAGAGCCTCACATTTGTGTAATATTCTGCTGTCACCATCTTATTTGATTAATAATTTTTAAACAAGAGGTCCTGAGGTTTCATGTTGCAATGGGCCTCACAAATTATGTAACTGATCCTCTTCCTTAGTGTGAAAACTGAACTGTGACTTGGATCACACTTGATGTGCCCCATTCCTAAAATAGTAAGAAAAATAGTTTTGGCCTTGGTCAAATGTATACAGAGACCAATACTTCTTTCAAACATTTCCCCTTCCTTTCTCCCTCTTCCCCCTTGGATCTTCTCGCCCTAGCATTGACTACTGTGTACAGGATGTCGGTCTATTATCACTGGGCCTCTAGTCTGTTGTCTGTTCCCTTGGTCTAGCCTTGTGCCATAACACAACGTTTTAACTGCTACTGCTTTGTACTAAATCTTGATACTTGATTATACAGGACCCCATCTTCTTCAGAAGTGTCTTGGTTATTCTTGGTTCTTTGCTATTCCATGTACACTTTAAAATCAGCTTGTGTTGTTGGGATTTTAGGAGAATTAAAATCATTTGCTTGATTTGATGATTGTAGGGCAGATTAAAATCCATCAAAGAGAGAAGCACATAGGGCAGAGTCCAGAATATACCAAGCACAGAGTTGGTGTTGTCCTCATCCATGGAGTCATGGACGTATCGCCTTCCCAGTTTCAATGCGTGACAATCTGCACAAAGTAACAAAGTACTGTTAACCAAGGAACCTCACCAGAATCTGCTGTCCAGAGTTCTTACCAGGACTCCATTTACTTATGCATGATTGATTGCCCACGTGGCTGGTTTCTGTCCCAGTCTCCAGTTCTTCCAGGCATGACCCAAAGTCTCCACCATAAATCATACTGTTGGTCTTTCTAGTGGAGCCAGCCTCCATCCTAAATCATATTGTTAGACTATCCAGTGATCCAAAGCTCCCAGACAAACAAGGACACTCCTATCAGGCACGGCATTCCAAAGATGTAGATTACCATCCATTACAAGGATGAAGGCCAGACCTCTTTTGGGGCAAGGTGAATATCTTTACTACATACGAGGTGAATAATATACTTGTACCTTCTAACACTAAAGCAGTTTTGTATCCCTGGAATGAGTTCAACCTGATTGTAAATTATTTCCTTTTTTATACAATTATGAGATTTGTTTTTTTTTATAAGATTTTATTTAAAAATGTTATGCCTATGCTAAGGAATGAGATTAGACTGTAAATTTTTTCATTTAATATTATTGTAGGGGAGGCAGAACTTTACCTCTGCCCTCTTAGAGTCTCTGGCTGAGCCTGAAAACTAAATTGGCATAAGACAGATTAACATGAAAAAAGCATACAGATCTTTACATGTATATGGGCACCCCCTAGGAAAAGAAAGAAAGGGGTGATTAGGCCTAAGTGTTTATATACTAGGGAAAGCAAAGAATAGCCACTGTGGGAAAGTAACTAAAATATATGGGGAGACTAAAGGAAGAAAAAATATTTTCTAACAGGGCCTGTTTGTACAGATTTTGTGCCACCTTGACTCCCCATCTCTGGCAATAAGAATGTTTCTCCCTCTTGGTACAGGGAGGGCACCTTTCATGTGGACTTTTTAACTCTTGCTTTTAGGAAGAAAAAGGAGGGCCAGGGTATCCTTCTTGCCACTGATATTTTTCAAATGTCTTTAGCTTTGAATAATCCTTAAACTAACGTGGTATACTATGGGGTGGCATGTTCTATCACCTTTCACTGTCCTTGTTCAGTTTGAGTATCAAGATTATGCTAACATAGAGTGAATTGGGGGATGTTCCCTCTTTTTCTAGAATCTAAAAGAATTTTTGTAAAATTGGAATTATCATTAAATATTTGGTAGAACTTGTCCTTAGTATTTAGTAGAAAATGTTAAGGTTTTTCTGAAAACTCAGAAGTGAGCATTGAATTTCATCTAATGCTTTTTTCTTAAATCTATTAAGATTAGCATATAATTTTTCTTTTTACAGTGTTCATGTAAATTATATTGATAGGATCCTAATGTTGAACATTTAACATTTTTTTATTTTGTATATTGATGGATTTGATTAATAAATATTTTTATGAAATAATGTTCATAAGTATTTTGACATAAGTACATCAAAAGATGTAGAGAATTTGTATAAAAGTTTATTTGAGCTAAACAGGATACACCTGGAAGCAAGATCTGTTACTTAGAAAATGATCACAGAAGAATTACGATTATGTGCTCTCTTAAGGTTTATTTCCAAAGTGTGTTAACCTCGATGCACAAAAACAATGGACAGGGCTGCTTAAGGCAAAGATCAACCTTCAATTAAAGAAGTTACATGCCAAAAAAGTGTTATAAGCCTAGGATGTGACTACCCACCATAACCCTACCCCCAGGAAGTGTGTTAACCTCGATGCACAAAAACAATGGACAGGTCTTGCTTAAGGCAAAGATCAACCTTTAATTAAAGAAGTTATATGCCAAAAAAAAATGTTATAATCCTAGGATGTGACTACCCACCATAACCCTACCCCCAGTCAGGAATTTATGATCAGATCACCCTATGAGGTTACTTTCTGTAGAATTCCTTTTTCTCCACAAATATAGTTGGCCTACAAATTTTATCTTGAATTCATCATGTTATTATGAATAATATACTAAATGTACAGCAATTTAATTTCCCGCTTTTCCTATAACACTTTATATAAACTAGAGATTATCTGCTCCTTTAAGGTTTGGTACAATTCACTTATAAAACCTTCTGGACCTGATGCCTTTGGGGAAGGAAAGTTTGCCTAACAACCCATCATTAATGGATATGGGTGTTTTTGCATTTAAAAAATATATTTATTGACTCATGTATCAGTTATTATATTTTTCTTAAAAATACCTATTTCATCTATGCTATCAAAATTATTGTCATAACTTACTATTTTATTCTTCTATAATTTAAAAATCCCTAATAGAGTTTACTCTTCTTCATGCCTAATACTGTATTGTTTCCTTATACCTCCTGTCTCTTTTTTTAAATCTTTATTGTCAGATTATTAACAGATGTTTCTCTTTTTTCCCCCATAGCTCCTCTCCACCGGTTCCCACCCCACCCCAGGCCCTCGCCCCCCAACTGTCCTCTTACCAATTGATATTTTGAATTATTCAGATTAAATAAAGAATCTGAGAAGTTAGCAGTTTCTAGCAATGTAGGCATCATCTCAATTTTTTTTTCAGTAGAACTAGATCTGGCCATTACAATAGCCTGAAATAAAATCAGGTTTAAGTTAGCAAATTCAAACTTTCTACAACCAAGTAAGAAACCATTTATCAATGAATTAAAAATTAGGGCAATCTTTCTAATTTTCTTAATAAATGCTAAAATAACTTGGGGGTTAAGAATAATAGAATAATAAAATGCTAATTGTATACATGAATACATTTTATTTACTTATTTATTTTTTAAAATTGATTTTAGAGAGAGAGAAACATCGATGTGAGAGAGAAACATCAATGGGTTGCTTTCTGTATGCCCACTGACTGAGGATCGAACCTGCAACATGGGTATGTGTCCTGACCAGGCATCGAATACCCCACATGGTTACTGAGGTCCACTCCACTTGGTTACTAATATCAGCGCCTGCCAGTTTCTGTTTTCCTTATTATTTTTACCTCTTTTGGATTTCCATTCCTTCTTGTGAGATCAGCTGTGCCTTTATATGAATGTACTATGTTCTATGCACATGTCTTGGTCTTCTCATGGAAATTATATATATTTAAATTAGGTTTGAATTCATATAATAAGAAACCCAAAATAGCAGTGACTAAAACAAGATATAAGTTTATTTCTTTCTTATGTAAAATAAATCCAAAGGAGGCAGTGAGGTCTGGCTTGGTGGCTGTAGGATTTTATCAGGGACCTGGGCTCCTTCCTGCTCTCAGCTAGGTTGTTACCCTCTTCTTCCTGCATCTGGACCCTGACTGAACTCAACATCACACCTGAAATCCAGACTGCAGGATTAATAAATGGGTTTTAGAAGCTGTGCCCTTCTGTTTATGGAAGTTCTCCTCTAAATCTCACTCAACACTTCTGCTTACAATTTATTGGCCAAAATTTGGTCACATGGCCTTACTTATATGCTAATTAGGGGAGTTATTCTTCCAGGGCTTCCCCAAATAAGATCAGAATTCTTTTACTATGAGAACAGAGTTTGTGTTTGTTTCTATGTATTGGGTAGCTGCTAAGTCTCCTTGAGTTGATAGAGTGGCCTTGTGTGGTAGGTGTCCTATACTTTAGGGCCCAGTGGCTCAGCCTCCCCAGTCATCTGAGGTGGACACTCTCGGTGCACCCCTTTGTGGGGAGTGTGCACAGTCTTGTTATAGTTAAGCCTTGATTGCTGTTGGTATCACTGGGAGGAATTGACCTCCAGGCCAATTGACTGTAAGGACCAGCTGTGTCTACAATGGAAGAACTGCTCTGCAGGGGACACCCTTATGGGGCAGGACTTGCTTCAGTGGGACTTTGGTGTTCACTGAGTCTGCCCCTTGAGTGTGTCACTTACGGATGTGAAGAGTTGTAATCTGTTATGGTCTCACACTGACCACTGGGTACACGGGCTCTTGGATCTCCAAGGAGGTGCAAAGTCAGCCACTGCCTGGGGTTGCCCAGCAGGAGCTACAGAGAGATCTGCAGATTCCTCCTCTTTACATCAGGTTTGGAAGTGCCCAGATGAGGCCCAGCTGTGTAGCAAGGAGGCTGCTGCTACCAGATTGATTGCTCTGGGGCTCCCTGAGCTGCTGCCTGTTTGACAGGTTTTAGGCTGAGAAAGGACAGACCATTCATATGCAAAAGCCACTGCACACATCTTGGGTGGGGTTGTAAATTGGGTGGAGCAGGGTCTCAGGGAATCACCAGGGTGGAGCAAACAGCAATGGCTGCCAGTCAGCCCTGCACCAGAGAGTTCCCCACGCAGGAACAAGGACCGCTGCATGCACCTCCATCTGGACAAACAGCAATGGCTGCCAGTCAGCCCTGCACCAGAGAATTCCCCACGCAGGAACAAGGACTGCTGCATGCACCTCCATCTGGAAGAAAGCCACCCTCACATTCCTGTCCTGATGCCAGAAGGTCCAGTTTCTCCCCGTATGTGTCTGGGACTCCCCCCAGTCTTGCCCAGAATGGAATTCAGAGCAAACAATGCCAGACAGTCCAGTTTCTCCCCGTATGTGTCTGGGACCCTCCAGTCTCGCCCAGAATGGAGTTCAGAGCAAGGGGAAGTTTGTATCTCCCTCCCAATTAAAAAAGCAGCACACTCAGGTGCCAGCCCGTTCTGTGCCTCTGCACCTCGTACCAGTCTCAATGTGCTTTCTTCTTTACCTCTCTAGTTGTAGAACTTCCACTCAGCCAGCTTTCTCGCGGTTCTGGATGATAGTTGTTCTGTCTTTTAGTTGTAATTTTGATATGGTTGTGAGAAGCAGCAAGTAGAGGTATTTACCTATGCTGCCATCTTGGTTCCTCCCCCTGTCTTTTTTCTTGATAAAAATTGTCAAATTTTTAGTATTTTCACATAACTACTTTCGTGTTGATTATCTTTATAGGTTTTTAATTTTATTAATTTATCATTATTATCTTCTTTATTCTTACTGTGTAGACAAAAAAAAAAAAGGTGCTGTAATAAATAATAAATTCCTAACAGGGCAGGTCATGGTGGGTAGTCACACCCCCAACCCTATAACTTCTTTAGAAAAAAAGCTTATCTTTGCCTTAAGCAAGCCCTATCCATTGTGTCTGGGCATCTAGGTTAACACAACTTTGAAATGCCTCTTTTCAGACACCCTCCTTCTAAAGCATAACCACCCCTAAGAGAGCACATAATCTAACCAGCCTGTAATTCAACCACCCTTTGCTTTCTCCCACCCTCAAATAATCTTCCTTATATCCCCTCCTTAATCTCAAATGGATTTAAAAAAAATAACCAAAAAACTGCAAACTGTTATTCTCCAGAGCCTTTCAGATTTTGCTCCCCGGCAGATGTCATCAGCTTAGCTCAAGTAAACTCTTACAGGAATTCTCCACAGGTTTGAACACTTCTATGTTGACACTGTCTTTGGGATTATTGGTGGTTTTGTTCTAGTTAATTGAGCTTTAACTTTAGGTCATTCATTTTCTATCTTCTCATTTCCATTATAGATATGTTTCTGTCTATTAATATCAAAATACTACTTTTTAAACTATATTCCACAAATTTGGCACCCGTTTTTCAGCAACTAGTGCAAATCCCCTGACTCAGAAACATATGTGTGTGTTTGCATGTCCATAAAGAGGGCAGCTAGACCAGGCAATGGGCTTCAGGAGGAAATGGGTCAGATCATGTGGGGCTTGTAGGCCATGGCAAGGACTTTGACTATTATTCTGAGTAATATGGGAAGACATGGAAGAATTCTGAGCAGCAAAAAGACATGATTGGATTCACTTTAACAGGATCACCCTGGATGTATTAATTCTATGTATGAATTTTGCAACAAAAACTAATAAAGACAGGGAAAATTTTGCTCTTTCATTTTGTCAAACAGACTCCTCACGGGATTTTCAAGATCATGTCCTTCCTATACACAATGAGCATCTATTGACAGTATGATTAAGTAGCTTTTCATCCTAATGGGACACTTCTGGAAATGAAAGAACCCACTATTAATAATTATGATAAGAAACAGGTACAGACAAGGACTGTTCCAGGCAAATCTGGATACATGGTCAGCCTATCTACTTAGCACTGATTGTGATCAACATGTTCCGTCCCTCTGCCAGGGCACAGAGCTTCATCTGAGAATAAAAAAGCATCCTCAGGGAAGGTACATGATTTCAGTACAATGTGACCAGTGATATGGAGAATAACAGAGAGAACAAGCCAAGCAGTCCCTTTGTCTTCCGAGGCTATGATGGCGAATACTAATGTTTTTAATTAAGGCAATACTAGCAGCGGCATTTCTTCAGGTCGACTAACATCTTCCAGTCAATCATTTTACTTTTCTCAATGTATCTTATTTGATTAGTATACCATTTATTGTTAAACACTTAGGCTTTTTCAGTTCTAAATTGTTGTTATACCGCTGTATTCATTTCCCAGGACTGCAATAACATATTGTTACCAATTGTATGGTTTTAAATAACAGAAATTTATTCTCTCGTAGTTTTGGGGGCTAGAAGTCCAAAATCAAGGTGTCAGCGGGGTTGGTTCCTTCTGGAGGCTCTGAGGGAAAAGTCATTCTGTGCTTCTTTCCTACCTCCTGGTGACTGCTGGTAATCCTTGGCATTCATTTGCTTGTAGACACTTATCTCCAATCCCTGCCTCTATCTTCACATCTCCCTTCGTCCTCTCCTCTTCATAGAAGGACAACAGTCACAGGATTCAGGGCACAGTCTGGATCCAAGATGATTTTGTTGTGATTATTGTTGTTGTTAATCCTCACCCAAGGATATTTTTTCCATTGATTTTTAGAGAGAATGGAAGGGAGGGAGAGAAAGGGAGAGAGAGACATTGGTTGGTTGCCTTCTGCACTCATCCCAACTGGGGCCGGAGGAATTGAACCTGAAACCTAGGTATGTGCCCTTGACCAGGAATCAAACTTGTGACTCTTTGGTGCACGGGGCAATGCTCTAACCACTTAGCAATACCAGCTAGGGCCAGGATGATATTATCTTGAGATCCTTAACTAATAACATCTATAAATTCCCAAAAAGTCACATTCTGAGGTTCAGGATGAACTGAGTTTTTAAGGAACACTATGAAATCCAGCACAATTGCTGAAAAAACTTCCAGTAAACCCTAATATAATTCTAAAATACATTTACCCTTGAACAATACAGGGTTAGGGGTGCTGACTGCCCTTGCAGTCAAAATGCATTTTTAAGTTGGCCTTCTGCATACCTGGATTCCCAACCACAAATCGAAAATAGTATGAAAAAATACCTTTCCTAAATGAGACTTTTGAATTTCTTCGTACTTTGTCCTGGATCTGAGGTAATGAAGTATATTTGAGGTGGAATTGCTTTAAAAAGCACTCAGTTGGGAAAAATAGATGGGTCAGAGTCTCAAGACCACAGATGAGAGACCATTAACAGCGACAGGTGGTGACTTCTAGGGAGGACAGTCACTTATCAGATCATCTATCAAGCCTGTTAGATAGTTTAATGTTTAAGTGTAAATAAGAATGATAAAGTCTCCATGAGGTATTTAAAAATGCTTCCTCAGTGGTTGAGCATCGACACATGAACCAAGAGGCCACTGGATTGATTCCCAATCAGGGAACATGCCTGGATTGCAGACTCAATCCCCAGTAAAGATGGGCAGGAGACAGCCAATCAATGATTCTCTCTCATCACATAGATGTTTCTATCTCTCTCTCCCTCTCCTTTCCTTATGCTTCCTCGACATTTAGTCAATCTTGGGATTTTGCTGAAAGAACTAATTTTAATAACTTTGTTAGAGGCATAATAGAAAATGGATTAGCACCAACAAGCATTTCGCTAAAGTTAGCCTCAAATCCTTTCAGTTGCTAATGATTCTAGAGTGGTTTATTGGCATGGTTTCCCTTAATCAGTGCTTGAGAGTGGCTATATTCTAATATTTAGTAATATATTTTAAAAGATAACTATACAAACCTCCTAGATTGTTGCCTCTTGCTCAGCATGCTTTTCTACAGAACTTCTCTTGGATTCCATGAGAGATTTTTCTAGAAGACGAAGGAGATGTAAGAATGGATATAGTACAATGTGTGCAAATTACAAAGTGGCAGATAGAGCAACATTTAAAAACTCCTAATTACAAGAGCTTCCAGCAAAGGAAGCACTGAAGCGAAAAACAGCTGGGCCACCACTGGGAACGTGATAGGATGGAGACTCGTGGGATCCCTTCCACATCTAAGATTCTAACTGTTCCTGAGCAGAGGAGATGTGAGCACTGCTGAAAATGCCAGCATGCCCATGTGAAGAGGCCTAAGGCAAATGACTTAGCAACATGGAGGATAATGCTTCAAGACCTTGGACATCCGTAACCCAGGCCAAAGGTGGCCCAGGTAACAATAAGGCAGAGTAATGTCTTGGAAATATACCAGCTTCTCAGGCAGGCAGTTCTGAGTCCTGGCTCCTCTACCTCTAGCTGTGTGTGTCTCTGTTCCTTCATATACCTCAATTAGAATTCAAATGACTTAAAATATGCAAAGTACTTGAGTATTAGGTACATGATAAATGGTTGGTGGTATTATTCATAACTAGGAAAGAGAAAAAAAATTGTTGCATAAAGGCAAAACTTCTAGTCATGAATTTGATCATTTATATAGAATGTATAAACTTTTAAACTTACGATGATATATTTTATCATGCAAAATAATTCTATCAACATACGCAATCATCATAACATGGGCGCTGTTTACATACACTGAGTGGCCAGATTATTATGACCGGCCAGATTGTTATGACCACCCCATCAGTACTTCGTTGGGCCACCTTTTGCCTTCAATACTGCAGCGATTCTTCTTGGCATTGACTCCACGAGATGTTGAAAGGTGATGCGAGGAATCTGACACCATGCCTGATGAATAGAACTGTCCAGTTCTGTGAGATTTAATGGTTGTGGAACCAGATGCCTGATGGCTCTTTTAACTTCGTCCCACAAATGCTCAATTGGATTGAGATCTGGTGATTGTGGGGGCCACCTAAGCAAGGTAAAGTCTCCCTCATGTTCTTGAAACCACTCCTGCACAATATGAGCACCGTGGCATGGCGCATTGTCTTGTTGGAAGAAGCCATCTCCATTGGGATACGCCATCAACATGATAGGATGAACTCGATCAGCAACGATCTTAGGTATGTTGTGCTATTCAGACGTTTATAATGATCTGGCCCTCTAGCAACTTCAGTGGGAAATTATAGCTAATTTGCCTACAAACATCAGGTGACATAATAAGCTGGCCACTCAGTGTATGTCAGCATAGAAACACCACCTCAGTGGTGTACTTACTATACATGAGAACACATGCTGCTCGTGCCACTGCTGGAAAACTGGGTTATCACGGCCCTCCCTCCTCCGTATCACTTCCCAAACCAGAAAATATTTTATATGCACCAGTGTGTTAAATAAAGTATTCTTTCTTTCCTTGGAAGAGGGAAATATTTTGAAAAAAATCTATTTTCATAATTTAAAAAACTTATCAGAATGATCTTATTTGTATTGAATTATTTTTGCTGGTGTGGGTAAAAATCCGTTTTCTTGCTACAAGGCTTTATTGAGACAATATGAAATTGATGTCTGATATCAAGAATTCAGTTCCTTCACGCACTTTTACAATAGCCTAACATTCGGTGACTGGCGTACGTCCAGTTTTCATAGATGCATGCTGTTGGATGGCCGTTCTCCATGGATCTCAAGGCTGCTCGATAGTCTCTCAGCAACTCTGCACATCTTGCAAGCAAAGGCATGAATCACCTTTTGTTACAGACTATCTTTTCAAGGATGTCTGTCTAGAGAAAAACTTTGACAGATAAAGAAGGTATTTCCCACTGGGGCAAAGAACAGGCATGTCTGCTCTCCAGTGTAATGAATATAATGTCTCTCCTTGAAGCAAAAAACAGGTGTGCTTCCTGCCCATTATATAAACTTCAGGCCAGAGCTTCTATCCTGTCATGCAACCTGCTACATATGCAGGTGTCCTCTGGCCTTGTCATGTTGCCCTTTGGAGCTGGAATTTAGGAAACTGGTGTACAAATGCTACTATTCTGGCTACTGCTGTCCCTTTTCAATAATAAATTGCCCCTTGTCTCTGACCTGAAAGACTTCTACCAGTTTCCATGAGGCTGTGGCAGGTGAACTGGTTAGCTTGCAGGTTGGGAAACCTCAGACCATTTGCTCTTCTTGACACATAGCTGGAACTTTTATTTGCTAACAGGAGGCACTAAGGAAAGGCACACAGTCTAGTAAAGTGAGTGGGGACCCCAGGAAGTTCTGTGATTCATTTTGCTGAGTTCAGATTGAAAGATGTCTCAATTACATCTTAAAGGCCCTGGGAGAGGGCAGAGAAGAATGAGAAATGTGTTGAAAAGGGGGAAAGCTTTGTTAAAAAGATATCTGTACTTCAAACTGGCAATTTCAAGTTCTTGGATTCAAATTCTAACTCTGCTAGTGGAGACAAGTCACTGAGCTTCTCAGGGGTTGAGGTCATCTTTAAGGTCATCCCTTTCCAAGTTCTAAAGTTCATGATCTTCTATTCTGAAAGCTGTCATAATTCCTTTAAAATTAGTTTTAGCCACACAGTTTCAGCTTTGTGGAAAGCTATGCCTCTATTAGTTGCAGTTATGGTACCTGAGTTGTTAACCCATATTACCTATCAGACTTTGCTACTTACACGATGCCAATTATTAGGAAGTCTTTTGGTGATCTAAAAATAACCCAGGCTATAGAGTTGGGTACAAAACATCCCCAGTAATTTAGCTTCAATAATGAGATTTGGAAAAAACCTTCATTGCTGAGGGATAGTATAGGTCAGTGGTTAAGAGTACACATTTTGAAGCTAAACCATAGAGATTTCTAACTTGACTCTGGTTGGTCAATGTTGGACAAATTAGCTACCCTCCCAGGGTTTTAATTTCCTCATATATAAAGTAGAGATAATCATCATAGCTGCCTCACATAAAGCACCAAGTAACTGCTGACGTCGTGTTTGTTATTTTTGTGAGATCATGTCACAGGAGATATTTGGTCCTACAATGTTAAGGGAAATAAAGGCACAAGTCAGTAATTCCATTATGGAAGACTGTTGATCAACTGATTGCTTGCTCAAACGTTGAGTAGCCTAAAGGGATGAAGAAATCAACATTTCCTGCAGCTTCATCTGTAGCTGGCGGTGTGGGGAGAGGGATGAGACCCAGATGCTACCGAGTCTGACCTCTTCCTTTCCCATTTTTCAGCCACCCTATACTAGTATAAGCAGAGGCAAGGTTCAGTCTGAGGAATCTTACAGGTACTGACAGGAAAAGCCTTTCCTTTCCCACCTGAAATGTTCCCATCAGATGGTTTTTCAGAGCAGCAGAGTGGGGCTGCTGCCCTCTGGTGTTCTGTCCACCATTACGCGTTAGGATCACACAGGATATGGGGCCACCAAATGCTAGGTATTTCCATTACGCGTTAGGATCACACAGGATATGGGGCCACCTCCCATACCCACTACAGTGTGACAAAAATACCTAGCATGGCTGGTTTGCAAAGCTTGTTCACATGTTTCACATTTGAGCCTCATGCCCTTACTGTGATGGCATGAGGTAGGAAGAGCACATGATTTGAAGTCAGAATTCACTTGTTTGGTAATTCACCAAAATGGGCTAAGTACCACCATGTGCTAGGTCCTGCCCAGATCTCCCAGTGACCTCAGCTCTTTAACCTTTAGTTAAGCCTCAGCATAAGCAAGTCTGTCTTGTTTCTAATCCTTTTTGTGGCCAACGTGCTTAGTTTGAGATGGGAATGAGGATTGGGTAGCTCTAAACCTGGGTGGGATTGGGGGTTTCTACAGGATGCTAATTATGATGCTTTCCTGCTGGACTGCTACATTAGCAGTATGAATGGATAAAGATGCATACTCAGTGATTCACAATCTAGCATGCCTAGAGCAGACCAGTAAAGAGTACTGTGACCATTTGTAAAGTTGTGTGTGTGTGTGTGTGTGTGTGTGTGTGTGTGTGTGTGATCCATTATATGTTTTTAGAAACCAAAGAGGTGCTTGTAACACTTCCTAGAACATGGGACTTTTTTACTGAAACAAGGTATTAGATGAAGTGACATTTCATATCAACTCGTAAGTTCAAAGAAATCAAACCCATGGTAAATGATTTTTAGACTAATGATAATCAGAATATTATACCTGAAAGCACATGAGAGACACTAATAGCTATAAGCAAATAACATGGAGAATTGGCCCTAAAATCGGCTCATAAGTGATAATCACATATAGTAAAAATGTATCTTGAAAATAACTGTAATTACCCATAAACTGTACTGATTATACTGATTTTTTAAAAACCCTCAAAGAATGCATTTCATTTCTTTGTCAATGGTTGAGAAAACTTTAAAATCATTCATGTGTTCTTTCCTTGGGTTTCAGAACTCTTGTGGATAGTTTTCTAACCTGACTGCATCCACTGTGTGAGTCATAGGATTGGAACCACTGAGGAATGTCCACTAAAGGGTTTTCAATTAACAAACTTTAAATGTATGCATGACATGATTTAACTGAATCCTTCAGTACTGTCACCATTAAACAAGAGAAGATGAAAAATGAGTCCACGTATATAATTTAATAAACAGCAACAAAACAAACTTAAGGAAAGGAGGAACAAGGAAACAATGAGGCTAAAGAAAGATCTAATGAGTTAGAAAACAGAAAATCAAGTGAATTGATAAATCCAAAAGGTGGCTTTTAAAATAATCAAATAAAATGAAAAAAAAGCCCTAGAGCTCACAAATTAACTAGAATGTAAGCTGCATGAGGACACAGTGCCTGGCATATAATGGGCACGTAATAAATATTGTTTAACTTAATAAATGGATTGAGAAAATAAGAGATTAGAAAACAATTTGGCTTTGTGTGGTGTGTAATATTGACATGTGCTTAGTCTTTGCACCAATAGGGGAGAGAAAGAGAAAATGGGAGCCAATGGGTTTCTAAGGGCCATGATTGTGGTGGCACACAGCACTTCTGCCCATATTCCAGGGGCCAGAGCCATTACTTGGAGGGGAGAGAAAGAGAAAATGGGAGCCAATGGGTTTCTGTTTGTGGTGGCACACAGCACTCCTGCCCATATTCCAGGGGCCAGAGCCATTACTTGATTTCTTCTTAGAAGCAGTGGGGGCTGTGAAAGGCAGTCTTCCTGTGCCCAGCGAGAATTTGACCTGGTTTGGTTTCTCTGCGGCAGGCAATGCCTGGAGGTCATTTTCTCTCCCCCTCAACATGGCCTGTCGCTCTATTAGGCCTTTACCACTTGGTGCTGTGTGCGTGCATCTTTTCATGGCTTATCTTTCCCAACCAGGAGAAAGATCCAGGAGAAAAGAAATAACATCTTCAACTTCTTGTCCTAAACAACACCCAGCGTGAGGCTCTATGTGGTCAAAAATTCCTCACTCCTACAGAGTGCATTTCAATTTACAGATTGTCTTCACAGATTTATTTATTGCTGATTGCTGAAGTGGAGGACCAGTGTTTCTGACTATGATATACAAATGTTTGGATGAGCTGCGGAAGGTTGAGCAAAGCCAATGTTTCCATTACATCCAGTTTAGCCAGCCCACATAGGCATAACCTCTCACTTTCACTCCTAAAGTAAATTCTACTGGGTCATGCTGTATTTTTATTTTATTACTGTTGGCATTTTATTTAAATGTTTATATTCATATTCATAAGTGAGATAGTGGGGTCCTTTTATGTGTGCTATCTTTTCTGTTTTGTATCAGGATTATACCAGTTGGAAATGAATGACCCCAGATGGTAGAGCCACACTTGGGAGTCCCCATTTCTGAATTTTTTAAAAAAAAATGTTGATTTGAGAGAGAGGAAGGGAGACAGAAAGAGGGAGAGAGAGAAAGAGAGAGAGAGGAAGAGAGAGAGGGAGAGAGAGAGAGAGAGAGAGAAGAGAGATTTGTTGTTCCACTGATTTATACATTCATTGGTTGACTCTCCTTGTGCCCTGACTGACCCGCAACCATGGTGTATCAGGAAGGCACTTTAACCAACTGAGCTACCCGACCAGGGCTTGGAGTCCCTATTTCTGAGTCTCTGTTGGAGGACAACTACCAAGAGGGCTGCCTGACCCAAACTGGACTGGGACATAAGAGGCAAATAAGCTTTTATTTTGGTAAGCCACTTAAATTTGGGGGTTCTTGTTACAGCAGCAAGCACTGCTTTTCCTGACTCATACAACCATTTCATATCAGGTCCTGCCATCATCCGAAGTGATATTTTGTCTACATGAGTGACCCTTCAAAGCCTTAGTCTCACAGATCCTCTTAACCCGATTAACCTATATAGCCCCATATCCTTTAAAGCTTTTTTAATGTTACTTTTTCTTTTTCAGAGAGAGAGAGGGAGGGAGGGGGGGTGGGGAGAGAGAGAGAGAGAGAGAGAGAGAGAGAGAGAGAGAGAGAAACATTGATCAGCTGCCTCCTAACTGGGAGTTGAACCAGTGATCTCCCAGTGCATGGTACGATGCTCAACCAACTGAGCCACACTGGCCAGTGCAAGTACCATTCTCTTTACTGCCATTTATTGACAATTTTAGAGCCTATCACTCTCTAGAGCTTCTGTTCCTCAACAATAGCAAATTCCAACAGTCACTCTGTACCACAACTGCCTTTCCCTGCAGCGCACAACTTACTTGTTCTTCAGCCCCCTCAAGGTCTCTCACACACTCTTCTGTTATACCCTTCCTGCCTTCACTTCCTTCCCTACCCATCTGTATTAGCTCGGGCTGCCCTAACAAAATACCATGGACTCGGTGGCTTAAACAAGGGAAATTTTTCAGTTCTGAAGGATAGAAGTCAAATATCAAGGCTTCAGCTGATTCCGTTTCTGGTGAGAGCTCTCTTTCTGGCTTGTGGACAGTCACCTTCTGGCTATGTCCTCACATGGCCTTTTCTTAGTGCATATGCATGAGAGAGGGAGAGCTCTCTTGTGTGCCTTCTTATAAGGACACCAATCCTATCAGATCAGGCCCCTGCCCTTAAGACCTCATTAAACCTAAGCTGCTTCCTTAGAAGCCCCATCTCCAAATACAGCCAAGCTGGGGGGTATGGCTTCAAATATAATAAATTTTAAGGTGGCACAAACATTTAGTCATAACACCATCTTATTATTGATGACCCATAAGTTCACTCTCGAGTTAACTAGTACCCTGACTCCCTCAACTATTTGTCCTTCCATCACACCAGTTTGGAGAAACTACACGTGGATCAATCCTAGGGCCCACCTTCTCTGCTCCTATACCAATCCTACTGGGTAATACTGGAAAGAAAGGGGCGGGGAGTCACACAAATTTGTAGACATGTTGTTGTTTTCAACTAGACAACCTTTTATATTTCCCTTGTCTTGTCACCTCTTTCTCTTATTTCCCATGAAGAGCTCCAGGACATGCCACTGTGGCATAAACGTCATTTTGAGCTGAAAGCATTTGACTCCCCCCTTCCTCACTCCCTCACTCCCTTTCTTCCTTTGGTGTCAAGCCTTTGCTTCATTCTTTATGCCTTCTCTTAACTAGATCTTCCTTCTCTCCTTTACTGGCTTTTCTACCCTGCATTTAAACATACCCAAACCTTCCAAATTTTAACAGCTCTCTCTTGATTCTGCATTCTGTCTTCATAGTTCAGGCTCTGTCTCTCCTTTACTGGCTTTTCTACCCTGCATTTAAACGTACCCAAACCTTCCAAATTTTAACAGCTCTTTCTTGATTCTGCATTCTGTCTTCATAGTTCAGGCTCTATCTTTTGATATCCTTTACTCACACCCAAACTTCTTGAAAGAAATGGCTGAACTTCCTTATTTCTCATGCATTCCTCAACCCACACCTATATGTCTTCCTCCTCCACTTAACTCCTTGTGCCAAGGTTACTTCTTCCTGAATCCAGTGAACATTTGCAGGCTTTCTCTTAACCAGACTACCTGCCATTCGCTGAATGTACCACATTCTCTCTAGCCTCTCAGCCTTTTCCCATGTTACTCCTTTGACTGGACTGGAATCCCCTTCCTCCAAGTCCACTTCATCTGAGAAATGCGTTCTTCAGGGCTTGTCTTGAGGTATTAAGTCTTTAGGAAAACTTTCCTAAACATGCAGCACCACCACCTTTCTTTGCTCTCCCATAATGCTTTGCACATATTTTTATTATTATCCATACGTAAGTCTGAAATGATTTGTCTGTCTAATTTCAATCAATGAAGTCCTAAAGATTGTGCGTCTTTAATCTCTTCAACAACCTGTCCTATTGCTATGGCCTCTGTAAAGACCTCTATGTGGTTTCCCTGCTTCCATTCTTGTCTTCTCCACACCCAACTCATCTCAACATCACTACCAGAAGGATCTTCTTCAGATGCAAAGTTAATTAATATCCTTTCCCTGCTTCAAGAGGATCTTTTAAGGAGGGCATAAGTCAGAACTGGTTCAGAAAGTGTTGCTTTAACATGTGAAGAAATGAATGAGGTCGAAGATGACTTCATAGAAGTGGGATTTTTACCAGGTGTTTTAGGATTGATAAGCTATCAAGCAGTGGAAAATGCTAGGGGTAACATTTGACTACCTCTTTAAGGACTCGGAATAGGCCAGATTGGAATGCATTGTTTAGATAGGACTTTGGTAGTGAACACTGGAAGCATTGCCTGGAGCCAATGGAAAGAGAATTTTGAATGCAGTCTTAAAGAGTTGCACGGCTAAATGTGCTTTATGAAAAACAGAATTGAGTTCTGCATCCAATTCCCCTACTTCAGACTAACATGGTTTCGGAAACTTAAATGTGAAATGAAATGAAATGAATTATTTTTAATTATAATTATTAAATGACAGGTCATACACAGAGTCCCAAAAGGCTGAAAACTCAATGTTACAAAGATACTAGAGAAAAGCCAGAAGAGATGTTAGGATGGATAGAACAGAGAGGGCAGACAGAAATAATTTTGAGCTGCCATTTTAATATCCTGTTATAAAAATTACTGAGATATAGACTGACCTAGGAAAATTTTTTGAAAAGAAAACCATTAGTTACATATTTCACCAAAGCCAGTGCCTGTTTAAATGTTTAATATTTAAATGTATATCAATGCTAATCTTAAATAATCATAGTCTCAAAAATAATTAAACCGATATGAATTTTAAAAAGTTAGGGTAAAAAGTGCCATGAGGTAAAGAGGGGGAAAAAATGTGTTACAAAGTATTTTTGTCTTCAGAGAAAATGATAGGTTGTTTAAGAGGATGCTCTGTTGTGTAAAAGCTGGGTTATCAAATCAAATGCTTCGGAGAAAGGCCCTTATTCTGTGTGCCACAGAATAAATACTTCTGCCTTAGGAAAAGGTACCCTTTCATAGTATGAATCATCTTCAACTGGCTAATAATTAAACCAGTGATTTTTAATTTTTTTAACTATTAGAAGACTAGAAAAGATTGAATTAATGTAGTTTATGTTATTAATTTTAAAGGCTTTTTAGAACAATGTACTGAGAATTGGTATAAATTCCCTGACCTACAGATTGAAAAACTTCATGCTGTTGCAGTATGTCAATCAGTCAACAAATGTCTTGCCATTAAAATAAATCTGAATAGTGATGTGCTAATGATCTATGTATTTTGCAAAACTAGTTTAAGGTTACAGAGTTATTTCTCAGGAACATATTAATTATTAGCTATCATGGTTCTGAATGTGAGTTGTGACAATGTTATAGGCTATTTTATGAACCTAAAGGAATGTTTAAGTTTAGGTAAAATGGAGGTGGGGTGAATTGAATGTGCTTACCTCCCTCCTCCCATCCGGTGGAATGACATTAACTGAAATGGCAGCAGCCTCAGAAGTAACACAGAAAGTAATCTGTGCTGGTAACACACCACCCAAGAAAGGCTGGTGATAGCAATGACAATGTCAGAAGTTGAGGGGAATGATAAAACAATGTGTTTTCAGACTATAAAATGCCACATATTAGCAGACTCCAAACTATGAGATTCTAAAGTATAATCATCTGGGACAATAGTACTAAAGCTTTTCTCAACTAGAACTAAAGTTATAAAACAAGTAGTGATTTAATTTAAAAAAAAGAATTAGAGAGAGACAATGGGAGCAAAAGAAAGGAAAGAAGGGAAAAGATACATGGGAAAGGAAGAGAAAAAAAATGAAAAAGAACTGACTTAATACTTTGTGTTAAATTCAGTGGACTTTTTTGCATCAGAACAAAATCAAACATAAGATTATAAACATGAATAATATGTATGAATACAAATTCTGTAATCACTGTCAAAATGATAATGCCACTCCTATTTTAGAAACATTTTAATTGGACACATTCAGTTAATTTTTATTCAGCTGTCAGTAAATACTTTCTGGAAGTTGCTAGAAGGTGATCTGAATGTGAACATTTAAAATAATGAATAAGCCCTGGCCAGTGTTGCTTAGTGGTTAGGGTGTCCACCTGCACACAGAGGGTCTCAGGTCAAGGGCCCATTCCTGGGCTGCAGGTACGTTCCCTGGCCAAGTTGGGGTGGGAGGCAACCAATTGATGTCTCTCTTTTTCTCTCTCTTTTCTCTCTCTCTCTCTCTCCTTTTCACTCTCTCTAAAAAGCAATGGGAAAAATATCCTTAGGTGAGGATTAACAAAAAGTAATAATAACAAAATAATGAATAAATAACCTTAATACACCTGTAAGCATAAAGATGAGTATGTGGGCTAAATAGCTTCAATGTCTACTTTTTGGTACAGGTATCAAGGTGTTACCAGACCTGGTATATGTAGGCTATGCTTTCTGCTTTTCTAACAGAAAGGTTAGGTTTATGATGAATATCTTCCATCTTAAAGAGTCTTCCTGAGCTAATAGTAGCATCTGTTCCTGAGATGGCTGGTGGGACCAGAGAACAGTGTGCTGTCTGTGGTGGGTTGATTCAGACAAGCTCAGGGAGGTATTGGCCCTTTGAGCACACACATTGAAAGTTCCCCAATGCAATGGCAAGCATTCTTTGAAGGAAAAATATATTTGGTGAACAATGGAGTCAAGTTAAAACAAGAACTAGAGCATATTCTGTTCTTTGGCAGCTGTTCCTCTGCCAAGTATAGACGTTCTACAGTTTTCAGGGCCACATACGAGGCTGGGGCTTAGATGGCCAAGAACTGCATGCCAGGCCACCCTGAGCAGATGAACAATATCACAGAGCTGGTGGGGGTCAGAAGGTGGTGCAGTGGGTGACTGTAGATGTGATTTAAAGAACACCTACAATTGGCTCTTTTTGGGGCTAAACAACTAAATGGCTGGTGGTTTCTGTCTCTCTACATGTGGGGCAGTGATCAGAACAGCAACAGGCATCAAAGCAGAGCAGAGAGGTCCCGACTAAAGTGGGAGAGCTGAGTTCAGGTCCAGCCTCCAAACATAACCCCTGTGAGACTTCAGCAAAGTCACTTCAGCTACCAGGGGTTATTTTTTTAATCCATCAGTAAAATGAGAGGGTTGGGTTAGTCAGTGGTTCTCAACCTTCTGGCCCTTTAAATACAGTTCCTCATGTTGTGACCCAACCATAAAATTATTTTCGTTGCTACTTCATAACTGTAATGTTGCTACTGTTATGAATCATAATGTAAATATCTGATATGCAGGATGGTCTTAGGCGACCCCTGTGAAAGGGTCGTTCGACCGCCAAAGGGGTCTCGACCCACAGGTTGAGAACCGCTGGTCTAGACCAAATGAAACAGTCTGTATGAATACTAGCTCTGCCATGGACCAGTTGGGCGACCTTGCTCAAAAGTCAAGTGGCTTTCACAGGAACCCCTAACTCAAAGGCTGTTAGGATTAGCTCATGGAGAGCTGTTGGGGTCCAACCCCAGCAGGTCCAGGGGTTCCCAAAGGTGTGGACAGAGTCGGCGAAGAAGGAATGACACGGAGGCAGCATTCAGTTGGTCAGCAGCCAGGTTCTCTAGCCAGGATCTCCAGCCAAGTTCTGTCTTTTATTGTTTTGTTACATCTGTATTTATACCAGTTGATTTTAATCCTATCAATTTCTATTCCAAAGGTTAGGGCGTTTCTTTTTATTTTATTTTATTACAAAGGGTATTACATACGTGTCCTTCCCCCCTCCCCCCTTGACAATTCCCTAGGGCGTTTCTTATCTCCATTCCAGGGAGTAAAGATTATGTAGCTTAAGCATGATTGTTCATAGTTAAAGTGATTAACTACCCGCCTGGCACTTAGTTAAGGGGTTTTATTCCCTCCCTAACTTCAGGGAAAAATCTCTACCTGGGGAAACAACCTTTCTTGGAGAGGTGACCTTGGTTAAAACACATAGCGCCAAGAAGGGGAGCAAACATATTAAGAACAGTATGCCATATACGCCAGGTCCCTTGAAACATATGCTGTGCAGATGTTTCTTCCCTGCAGCGACTGTGTCAAACAGCAAGGATGGACCGGCTTCTGGCAGAGAGCGCTTACAACAGTGGCTGGCACATGGCAAGTGTTCATTTTTCATTGTCACTTCTTATTCGTCAAGCTTACTGTTAATAGCCAGAAATTAGGTTCATGAGATAACAATGGCAGAGAGCTGAAAACGTGATTTAACAATATAGAGTATGGTATGGTAAGAGGACCCACAGAAAGCAGTGTGTTGAGCCTTGTACTCTTGAGTTTACATGGACTCTCAGTGGGAGAGAAACCAGGGTCCAGGTGGAGGAGAGGAGCAATCACTGTTCTGGAAAACACTGATGGAGGTGAGAGGGCCACTCAGCAGGTGTGAGCCACCTGTGAGCCACCGAAACTGGCCTAGCTGCCATTTAGGATGGCCATTCTCATCTTGCTCATCACAGTTCACAAAGCACTTCACATCCACTGTCACGTACTTGACTCTCGCCTGGAGCAGGTGGGCATTCTGAGCAGCCAACCCTCCTGTTATGCATCTACCCCCTTCCAGTTCCTTCTTTTGCCTGGTTTTCTGTGCGGTCATGTCATTTTTTCCTCATACAGGGAACTAAGTCAGAAAATGTCATGGAGGTTGCTGGAAGTTTCCAGGTCTTGATGAGGAACACCGCTAATTGGCCTGTCAGACCACACGACCTCCACAGGGGTCGTCACTGACTGCACTGGATGGCACTGAGTGAACACAGCGTCTCTGCTGTTTATCCACTGAAGCAGTCAGACTTCCTCTTGACAGAACTTGACTCTGAAATAACCTACTGCAAAGGTAGGAGGCAGCTTATTAAATTTGTGTCAGGCCTACCGTCTGGTAACCTTTTCAGCCCAGGCTGATTCCTTTCAGGCCCTTGACACGTGCTAATTGGCATGACTCTGTTAGCAGACACTGAGGGGAGACAGACACCGCTGGCTCCCTGCTTCTCAAGTGCTCAGCATGACACTTTTTGTAAATACCAAACAGGAGGCCGTAAACAAGTAGGAACTACATGAGAAATGGGCACGTAGATGTATTTAGACAGTTTATTCCTCACTGAAGATGACCAATCCCTTCTCATGCTCTTCTGAGGGGTAAAGAACAGCGTTACAGCCCAGCCAGCGTGGCTCAGTGGTTGAGCGTTGATCCATGAACCAGGAGGTCACGGTTTGATTCCCAGTCAGGGCACATGCCCGGGTTGCAGGCTAGATCCCCAGTGTGGGACGTGCCAAAGGCAGCCAGTCAATGATTCTCTCTCATCATTGATGTTTCTCTCTCTCTCTCCTTCTTCCTTCTTCTCTGAAATCAATAAAAATATATTAAAACAACAACAACAAAAACAGTGTCACAAACATGGGACAAAGAAAAAAAGATACCACGTGGAAATCACGTTGTGGCCTCTCCTCACCTCCTGCCCATTACAGTGGACAGTCCTCCAGCTCCTTCCCGAGCGTGTTTCGTTCACTGGATAAATGCTCTGTTCTCAGCACTGAGAACACAACATCAAATAAAACTGATAAGCACCCTGCCCTCGTGGAACTCCATAGTAAGTAAAATATATAGGATATCAGATGGCGATGAATGGGATGGAGCAAAATAAAGCGGAAGGGGACAGGGAGGTGGGCTTGGGGTGGGGCTTGGAATGTTTTTGATGCTCCATGTGCGCCTCCAGAGTAGTCAGGAGTTGGGAGATGCAGAGGAAGGACATGAGCTGGCTTATGAAAAGGGTTAAGAACCAACCTAAGAGGGTCAGGGTGGGAGCAGGGAGACCAGCGAGGCCACTGCGGTAACCCAGTGAGAGATGCTGGTGGCTCAGACGGGGACAAGGGTGCAGGTAGTGAGAAGCAGTCAGACTCCCAGATAAATTTTGAAGGCAGAGATGAGGGAATTTCCCCAGAGATGGGACATAGGGCGTGGCCCCAAGGTTTGGGGCCTGAGCAGTGAGAAAGGGAGAGTTGCCATGTGACTAATGAAAAAGACCATGGGAAGAACCACATTTATGCAACAATTCAGAGGCATTTCTAGGTTAAATGTAAAGTCGCTGCATGGAAATGCTCAGAGACAGTAACATGCTTGGCACCTGGCACTTTCCAGGGTGAGTAATGCTCTAAAGAGAAAGTGTGTGGACCGGAGGGCAAGTTTCTATCCCTGAGTATCTTTACGGTGGTTTGCTTGGGAAGTAATAAGCACATGTTCCAAGCATTTTCCAGAAGTAAAGGAAATGAAAACATAGCCAGAATAAACTTCCCATAAATGCCTCTGCCTCCATCTCCTCTAAAGTTTTAGAATCTGTGGGAAGAGGCTTCATTACCTGGTAGGATCCTGGCAACTGCCCCTAAAATCAGGAGCTGTACACCAGGGAATACTATGCAGCAGTAAAAAAAGAAGGATCTCTTACCCTTTGAGACAGCATGCAGGGACCTGGAGAGTATCATGCTAAGCAAAATAAGCCAATCAGAGAAAGACAAGTATCACATGATTTCACTCATATGTGAAATCTAATGAACAAAATAAACTGATGAATAAAATAGATCCAGAGACATAGAAGCATGGAACAGACTGTTGAATCTCAGAGGGAAGGTCTGGGAGGGTGGGTGGGAAGAAATCAACCAAAGAATTTGTATGCATATATGCATAACCCATGGACAAAATTATAGCTAATTTGCCTACAAACGTCAGGTGGTCATAATAATCTGGCCACTCAGTGTATATGTATAACCCATGGACACAGACAATAGGGTGGTGAAAGCCTCAGGTGTGGGGGGGGGGAGCAGGAGGCAGGCAGGGGGACTAGGAGAGGTCAATGGGGGATAAAGGGGGTATATGCAATACTTTCAACAATAAAGGGGGTATATGCAATACTTTCAACAAAGAACTACATTTATTTTAAAAATTAAAAAATAAAAACAAGAACTGTATGGGATGTTTGCCACTGGTAGATGACTCTGCCATCTCCCTGAAAGTGCAGTACTTAAAGCAGTTAGAAAATACCCTGCATGGCCCAGCTAGCGTGGCTCAATGGTCGAGTGTCAACCTATGAACCAGGAGGTCACGGTTCAATTCCCAGTCAGGGCACATGCCCAGGTTGTGGGCTCAATCCCCAGTGGGGAGCATGCAGGAGGCAGCTGATCAATTGTTCTCTCTCATCATTGATGTTTCTATCTTCTCTCCTCCCTTCCTCTCTGAAAATCAATAAAAAATATTTTTTTAAAGGAAAAGAAAATACCTTGAATGGCAAATAGCAGGGGAGTTCATCATTGTTATGAGTATAGAAATCCTTAAAGAGCATTGCCTGAGTCCAGTTCTGTAGGAAAATCTCAGACCTTGTAGGGGGCTCCATATGATTTCATTTTCAAAAGCCCTGCCAAGTTTCTAAGATGGTTAATGTTGACCAATTAAACAAGAAGAAAAAAAAGTAATTAACATTTGCCATTCAAATCATTACAGATATATCGCTAATGAAGGTCCTTATTACACACTTTAGGTTATAATTAACAATATGACTTTTCAATTGAATCGTTTTATGAATAAGATTTATTAACACCAATAGTTCCTGACAAATTTGGCACAGGATCAAGAACTACATTTCCTCTAGGTTTTAAGAAAAAGGCAAAGTTATAAATGGTTGCTTTGGGGAGATATTTTCTATGTTCTCCACTGATTTGAAGTAGGTCAGACTGAGAGCTGAAGGCTTCCCTAAGGTTGTAACTAAGTATGAATATTAGAACAACTGAGAGCATATAAAAAAATAAACAACTTCTTTCAGGCTTTCACATCACAGGCTTCCCATTATGTTTCCACCTCAGGCAAGATGCTTTTCTTTAAAAAAAAAAAAAAAAAAAAAAAAAGGATATTTTTTAAGTAGATTTAAAAAAAAAAACACTGTACAATAACTCTATAAATCTAGAATTTGAGAAAAAATTCACTTAAACATGAATGCTATGAAGAAGTATTTAACCAAGCAGAGTTGGGGCAAAAATATATACAAATGTTCACTAAGCAGCCTGAACTATTGTAATTTAATTCTGCAAGTCACTCTGATGTATTGTTTTTCCCCCTTGAAAATCACATCTTTCTGTTTCTTCCCACCCAAATCATTCACTCTTGTAAAATTGGCTTAGCCAAATCAATATCTAGGCTAGCAATATAAATTTAATTACAGGGAGGCTTGGATAAACATGAGCTCCAACACATTTCTTGGTCTATAGAGTGATAACTAAATTAAGTAGGATTATTTCATCATTATGGTATTAAGCTCATGCTGTTACCCAAGAGAAGCTAATATTTCTAACTCTTTTAACCTAAAAAGTATGCTACAAGCATTTGCATGAGCCAATCCCATCTGTTTCCCCCTTGAAGAGCTCTGAGCTAGGCCTACATGGCAGCTGTGTTTTCAGTGCAGTGTGAAATGGGAGACAAGGAAGGTTCTTCCTGGACCCTATCCACGGGGTCTAGGGATCAAGCTGCTGAAGAGACTGGCACCCTTGTTTCCTGTCCCTTTAGTTAAATCCCCAGGGGCCAGGGCACAGTCGCTGTCTCACCTTCCATCATGTCTGTGTGTCCCACTGTGGAAAGCAAGCTGGACCTCTCTAAACATAGAGGCCTGCCTGACACCTTCACTCAGGCACTCCTTCCAGGCTTCATCCCCGGACCTCCCAGTCTTTGGGTGTTTCTAGATCAGTACCCTCGCCGCATGATAAAGCTTTATGTCTGCCTCCCTTCAAAGCCTGGAGGTCTTTGGTCTCCAGGTCAAGCTCAGGGACTGGCACATATGAGGTATTCCATACTGTGTGTTGAAGAAATGAATGAGTGAATATAATTGAAAAGCTAAGACATACAAACACTTGCTATGTGCTAAGTGCTGGATAAAGAGTAGAAGACGTAGTTGAGAATCTGGTCACAGGATAGGGAATGTGCAGAGAGGCAGAGCAGTAAAAGCCAGCGTTTCTTGGTTCAGGGCGAGAGCAGTGAGCTGCAGGGTTAGGGGCGGGGGGTGGGGGAGATTGTGGTAGGACAAGGGTATGGAGCAGAATCTTGAAAGCAAAGCAGACCACTGCAGGAAAGCAGCCTAAAACCAGATGCAAGGAGGCAGGAGGACAAAGAGGGCATGATGGGCAAAGCCCTCTTAGGGAGCTGAAAAGAATTACAGTTTAGAGTATTAACGCATAGATATTAAAAGACTGGGTTCTGATGTATCCAGACCAAACTGGATTCAAATCCTGACTTCTTTACTACATGTTCTTTGGGCAAATCACTTAACATTCCTAAGCCTTAACAAAATATATCAACCCCTGAGCATGGAGCTTATTATAAAAATGTAGTTATTATTGTTAAGATGGTGATTCTCATTCCTCATGACATGGCTAGGACACCTGTAGAAGGCTTCATCCTAACTACAGTGGAAGTGAGGTTTGCAGCTCTGAGTGTGGGTAGAGGATCACTGTAAAATGTTAAGGTCTTTCTCCTCTAGATGTTATTGCGAATGATCATAGATCAGCTGTAGACTTTTAAATAGCATCCCTGACATTCATATCAGAGTACTATTAACTAGCTTGCACCACCTCCCTTTGCTACCAGCTTTCTGAAGGTAAGGATCCCAGCTAATGGTACATTCAGGGTGTCTATGGGATAGCTATCCAGTGTTCAAGCCTGTGCCATTAGCCCAGTTGGTTAAAGCAAGGTCTCTGCCAATTATCTTCCTTGTCTCACTTCCTATTTGCCAATATAGTCACTGGTGGAGAAAGCAATTCTTACTCTTGAATTGTTTTAGGTTTATCTGTTTCCTCTCCCAGTTGTGCTGTGATGTTCTTTAAGAGAAGAGCGTAGTTATTATACATCATTTATGGCCTCCACAGTATCTTAGCAAAGCTCAATAAGCTTCTCTTGGTTACCACTGGCTGTTCATTGCCAAGGATTTGACCCTTGATCCCATGATTCTTGACTCTATGACACTAAGAGCTTACACAATTCCCTGAGAGTATGATATTTGCTATTCTGTTGAAGTGATCTAATAGAGAAATTTAATCAGGCAAGCTAGGGAGGCTACCTTGTGAAATAATTTTAAAATTGTTTTGAGAAATCTAATTTTAAAACAAATTAGAACCCCCCCACACACACACACACACATGGTCTGAACTACCCCTACCACTCTTCTAGAAATTTAGAACAAGTTCTTAGATACCCTCTTCAATAGAACTATTTACCCTGTAAATTTGTCATTTTTAATATAAAATATTGAATTTAATCATTTATTCATTTAAATATCTTGAATTTATAGCTTATACAGATAAAGCAGACATTTGTTTTGTGTTTTAAGCAATTTCATGTTTAAAGGGCAACCAGACTAAGAGCCAGTACAACTGACCAAGGGAGGCCTTCTCAGGATTTCCAGTTTCACTACTTGTGATGCATTGTGTTTTACAAAGGAAAACAAAAATCATTTCCACATTTATTATGCTTGAATGACTTATGATCCCCTGATCTTCCCTTCCTCTTCTCCCAGATCTGCTGTGAGCATTAATTCATTTGTATTCTGACACTATTTATGACCGACCCATGCTTTACCAAGTCATGCTATTGGTAGAATAGCATGTAAGAGTATTGTGAGTTATTGTTTTAAAAAATACATTTGTATTGACTTCCTAGAAAGGAAGGGAGAGGGAGAAAGAGAGAAACATCAATGATGAGAGAGAATCGTTGATTGGCTGCCTCCTGCATGCCCCCTACTGAGGATCGAGCCCGCAACCTGGGCATGTGTCCTGATCAGGAATCGAACTGTGACCTCCTGGTTCATAGATCGACCCTCAACCACTGAGCCACACCGGCCAGGTGAGAGTTATTTTTTAAATAATCATCAGGATATAAACAACTTATTAGCTGAGTCACCCGGGAAAATGATTAATCCCTGTTGAGCCTCTTTTTCCTATTTGTAACTGGGGATAATATTTCCTATCTTTCAGGGCTGCTGTGATGAGAAATAATAATAAATAAATACCACCTCGCACAGTGTGTTTGCCACTTAGTAGGTACTTAATAAACTAAAGCCAGTATAAATGTCATATATGTCACATTTTATAATTTGCAAAGGGCCTGTTTTTCTGTACTCCATTGATTCTGTTCTTCACTGTAAATCTCCCCACATGCAACAGTGGTCCTGTGAGCAGTCCTCTCAATTATACAGGTTATTATAAGAGTTCTTAGTTCTACTTTTTATATATTACCACCCAATAATACTTGCAAAGACAAACTAGTCAGCACCTTCCATATTAACTTTCACATTATATATAAAAAAAATGTTTTTAATGGATGCTGGCCCTTGGGCAGAAAAGGGAGAACTATGAAAAGAATCTTAATACACTCTTTAAAACAATGCTCTTTTCATATATTTTTTAAAAAACAAAGGAGCTTCGTTCTTGGTAAATGAGATCTACACTCAAACATCCTTGGAAAATGCCCTCACTTTGATCTAATCAAATTTGAAAGCTCCAAAGCTGTTGGAGCTGCTTTCAAACCAAAAATAGTTTAAAGAATGAAAGAATCAGAGATCTAGCCATCTCAAAGTAATTATTCCATATTTTGTAATTTAGAAAAATATAAATCATAACTTATAGCCAACAATTTACCCAAGTTCATTTAGTGTCAGAAAATCAAACTTGTTTTCTCAACATATTAGAATTTTTTTTTTAGAGAGCACTAGGATTCTACTTTTTATTAATAAATCCACTAGCCAGTAATAATAATGTATTTTGACACAGCTCAAATTTTTTATGGTCTCATTTTAGGATGTATTTCATCAAAATAGGCAGAATCAAAATTACATGGATTTTTTTTTTAAAAAACATGATGGGCAGGCCTTACCCCAGACTGCCTGAACCAAATCTCTGACTAGGGGATGTGTAGAGGATAACTACTAGAAACCCTGGCTGGTCTAACTTTCCCCTGTGATTCTATCAAGAAGCCTGGTTTTAGGTCATTTAGTAAACAGATGACACCACAAGGTGACAGTAATTAAGCAGCAGTCACGGCAGTGGAAAAACCACAAGGGTAGAGAATGTTTAGACTGTATCCTGATTTTTTTTTAATATGTTTTTGTTGACCTTAGAGAGAAAGGGTGAGGGAGAGATAGAAACATCAATCACTGCCTCCTGCACGCCCCCTACTGGGGATCTAGCCGGAAACCCTGGCATGTCCCCTGACCTGGAATGGAACCTGTGACCTCTTGGTGCATGGGACGACATCCAACCAACTGAGCTACACGGGCCAGGTCTAGGCTGCATCCTGCTTTAACAGTGCTTAGCAGGATGACCCAAGTCAGAAGTCTTTTTAGAATTTGGACTGACAGTGTGTCTTATCTCTCTTATTTTCCACCCCCATAAGTTTCACCTCCATCTCTTCTGATTAACATTTTAGAAAAATAAAAAGCCATTTCCCCCCCCCCCCAGGCAAATAATTCAAGCAATTAAAGCTAAAAAAATATATACTTAAATGTCTCCAGGCCAAATAGTGATTAATGCAGAAGTTAACTATAAGAAAATGTTTTAGGCCATTCTTTCAGATTATAAATCTTAAAAGTATATTTAAGAAATTTAACTCATGATTAATTATAGAGTATATTATCATAAACTAGTATCTTCTAATTATGTGAAAAAATACTCTAAACCTAGGAAAAATTCTTGTCTATGATCTTTGCTTAGTTTCTCCAAAAAGTATCCACCTCTCACAACTGCAAAATAAAAAATACTAAGCAGTTTACACCCAGCCAGTGTGGCTCAGTGGTTGAGCATCAACCTATGAACCAAGAGGTCACAGGTTCGATTCCCGGTCAGGGCACATGCCGGGGTTTCGGGCTCAACCCCCAGTAGGGGGGCGTACAGGAGGCAGCCGATCAATGTTTCCCTCTCATCAAAGTTTCTATCTATCTCTCTCCCTTCCTCTTTCTCTAAAAATCATTAAAAACATATTTTTAAAAAGATCCTATTAAAAAAAAATACTAAGCAGCTTAAAAGAACAAACCAGATACATAAACCAGATCACTATTTGGAATGAAAATTATACAGAAGTTTTCAGTGGGACAAATTTAAAAAGCACAAATTCGTTCTGTTCCTATATTTAAAATACATGTGATCAAGCTCCTGCCAAAAAAAGATACACCTAAAGAACTTGAAATTCCGCATCATAACATTCACTTTTATGTTTTTCTATCACCATGCCTTACTTTTATTCAAAATGCAGCTTTCTTTTCAGTATTCAGGATTTTTGGTTTTCTTTTGTATTGCTTATAAGCATGTTATTTTTAATCTGAGTTCAGTCTGTCTTTTACCCAAGGCTTAAACAGGACCAGCCAAGATCAGGCCCTGTAACACCCCCACTCACCAGTGTCCATGTTCCCCTGCAAAACACAACAGGTGTTTCTGAAGAGAAGGCTGGAGGGCTGGAGGACTTTAGAAATCCCATTCTGCAAAGGTTCAATTCAGAGATCCTCTCTGCAACCTCCCTGCAAGCAGGTGGGCCCTGCTCTTTGCACTCCCCAAGTCAGGGTCACCATGGCCCCTGGACACAGCCCTCCCCTACTGGAGGGCGTCAGTAGTTCAAGAATTTTCACTTGACTCCAGACCAGCTGTGTGAAGCTGAACAAATCACAGCATCTCTGAGCCTGAGTTTTTCTAGGAAACTTCCTGGGGGAAATTCAGAAACTTCTTTTTGAAAGGAGTGATTATTTTAAAAATCATAAAATAACAGAATTCTTCCTAATTACTTACACGGCAGTAACTGGAATAAAACGCTGGCCTTTAACATCTTTGGGTCTGAAGGATCTTATCTACTGGGTGAGATCGGTGTTGGAAAGGCAGAGGCAATGCTATTTTAACATCATGCAATAGAGAATGTGTTCTGCACCCTAAGGTTCATACCCTAGCCATTTTCTCCTTAACCCCCTGCTGACCAATATCTGCCACTGGGAGCCTGGCTTGGCATTTTCTGGGCTGTCACCAAGTGCCCACCATTCTCTCAAAACCACCATTGCCAAAGTCAGTCTTTCCTCCTCATCTACTTCTCTGCAGCATTCGTCACTGTTGCCCAATTCCATCTTTGAAAAATTGTCTTATTCTTTGGCTCCTACTCCATGCCCACTGTTAACAATGACCATTCTTTAACTCTCTTATCTTCACCAGGAAGAAGCTTACACCCAAGATCTCCCAATTCACTGTGTGGCCTTAAGACAACCCACAACCCTCTCTGGGCCTCATCTGTCCCTGAGAAAGGGAAGGAGGTAGACGGTGATCCAAACTGCCCTTTGAGCTCTGCAGTAATATGCTAGTCTATCCAAAAATCTTACACCTATGGATGAGGACAGTGGTAGGGGGTAAGGGCATGGGGTGGGGTGGGAACCTGGTGGAGGGGAGATATGGTGGAAAAAAGAGGAACATCTGTAATAATCTGAACAATAAAAGATTTATTAATTTAAAAAAAAAAGAATAAAAATTGCAGATAGTTTGCAAAAAAAAAATATGCTAGTCTATCCTAAGCTCATTCTTGTTCCCTATCAGTATGTGGTAGTTTCAGAGAGCCAGTGCAAGTCTGTGATGGAGCTAAGACCACCAGGAAATCATCACTTCCAGTGTGGAAGGAACCTTAAACATCACCCAGGATGAAACTCTCATCTTATAGCTGAGGAAACGTAGGTCCAGAGTGGGCACTCTGTTACCTCATAGCAGATGATGGAGAGAAGGAAGTCTGCTGGGCTCTCACATGTTGCAAAATCAGAGCTCACACGTCTTCCAAACCTGGCTGAAGTGCATAATACTATCAAAGTAACGTGACATAGAAGGTATAAATCGAGTCTTTTTTCCCCTTTAAAAAAATAAATTCAATATTATAACTCCAAGACCTCTGGAGAGATATCTGCTATAGTGCGTGCTTTACACAAAGCAGAACAATCTGATCACATAAAACATCTTAGATTTATGTTTTTAAATAGCTAAATAAAACAGAACATCAAGTCACACAATACATATACTTACATTAATTCAAATGTCCAACGCACAGTACAGTAGGATCTATATAATAGTTCATATAATTTAAGATTTACATACACACAAGCACATAAACAAATACTAATTGACTAGAACAAAAGTTTAAGAAGTTACCCAGACATTTTGGTATTGACACCTACATATTTAGGGCAACAAATAATGACTTTAAACTTTCCATAAGATCTTTTGTACAAGGATAGGAAATTTACAGAATGGAAAGAAGACAAACAAATGTACCTTGATTGCACTATTTATCTAACATTATACGGGATGTGACAGTACGCAGTAAACTTTATCAGTGAAGTCTCTTTAGTCTGAAATGATGAATTTAGCTGAATTATCCCCAAATCTAACTTTTTGTGCTGTATAAATAATAGCTGTTTGGTTCTTCCAAATGAAATAGGACACTAACACTTTTCTTTAAAATAACTCAACTTTGGTCCTAACTTAGTGAAGTCTCTTTTTAAAGTATACTAATACAGTTTACTTTCTTTTCTTTCAAGAATCCTGATTAAAGGGCAATGTCAGTCAAATCACCTGCAGGTCAGCTTTGACATGATCAGTGGTGCTAAGACTAAGGTATCGTTACCTAGAACTAAACCTTGGAAACAACCCCATCTTTCTCTGGCTCATTGAGGAACCAAAGTGCCTTACCACGGTTCCTATCAACCATTTAAAAAGACCATTTGGTTGTATTTCAAAAACCAAAAATTAGTTCTACCCTGCTGTTTATTTTGCACACACAAAGTTAAAAATGGAGAGATTAAATTACTACATCATAAAATACAGGCACAAAATTAAGTGGACGCCACAAAGGGTGTGTCTGAAAACACTGAATTGACCGAATCTGAGTCGGATTTCACCCTGGAGGACTTTAAGATGCCCTCAGCTATAACAGTTTCACTGGGAAAGAACCTGACCTTCCCATTCTGCCCTGCTGCAGTATCCTTCAGGGGTTCCAAGAACACCACTCTTTTACTGGCACCTGCCTTCCGTCCATCCGCTGGGACATCACCAGCCATGCCAGGACTGAGAATAGATGAATGGGCATTGCTTTGGTTTAGTGCACTTTTTTGTCTCTTGGCTTTACACCTGCAGGGACATGGCGTCAGATAGAGGTACAAAAGTACCAAAACGATACTGGCCACACAGGCTGCAAGAGTGGTAAAAGCTGTGTTAAAAGCCTCATGGGCATGGGATCTGTTTATGGTGAGATTGCTCACGTTTATTGTGACATCCACAGTTTCATTCAACAGGCGTTGCCTGTTCATCGCAATACAAGAATACACTCCAGCATCCTCGAAACGAGGACTTTCTATGACCAGGGTCCCATTGTGAAACACATGAAAGTTTTCCATCTCTGTGTCCGGCTCTAGCAGGCTGTTATCTGGGCTCACCCATATGAAATCAGTATTGGAACTAGCAGTCTTGCTGTCACAGTGAACAATCAGCCTTTCCCCGACTTGAGCCTCATGAATAAAGCCAAGTGCACGGAAGGAGCCATTGATGATACTGTCGGAGCAATTCAAAAGGCCATCCTGGAGCAGAAGTACCTGGTGGGAGCGCCTAGAGTTAGACCACAGGCGACAGGTATAATCGTTCTTAAAATCCATCACTGAGCTAAAGTGCCTACGATACCAAAAGGTCAGCAATGAGTAAAGGGAACAGTCACAGACGAACGGGTTTCCATGAAGGTGGATGCCTCTCAGCTGCTTTCCTGGCACTAAACTTATATGGTTGGTTGGCAGGACGGGGATCCGGTTATAAGAAACATCCAGAAACATCAGTTCTGCCAGCTTGAACCTTCCAACGTACAAATCCATGGGAAACTGCGTGAGGGAGTTTCCACTTAAATAGAGTTTCTGCAGCTGGAAGAGCCCTCCAAACGCTGACGGATCGAGATAGGAAATGTGATTGTTGTAGAGCAGGAGCACTTCCAGAACCTTCAACTCTTGGAACACGGCGCTTTTCACGGCCCTCAGCTTATTGGAGGATAAGTCAAGACACTTCAGATTTGGAGTTGTGGAAAAACTGCCCATGGAGATGTTGGTGATGTTGTTATGACGAATAATTAGGGTGTTCAGCTTTCCAAAGGATACCGGAATCCACTCAGAATCCAGAAGCCCAATTCTGTTATAGCTCAGATCCAGTCTCTTAATCAATCTGAAAAGGTTCCCAGGCACCTTGGACAGGTTTTTGTTGGTGCAGCTCACGATGTCGGTGGCACAGATGCAGGCGGTGGGGCACACCCCGGTGGCGCCTGGGCTCACGGTCACCGTGATCACCAGCAAACACAGCAGTTCCCTGCAGCAGGGTCTGACAACTCGAGGCGGGGTGGGCAGTGTGTGTAAACGCAAAGACATTCTGGTCGCCTCTCAGTCTCTTCCAGGCGTCTTTGCGCGGCCAGCTCGACCTCCCACCAGTGAATCTGGTAAGCAATATTTAAAGACGGGTTAAAAAAAAAAAAAAAAGCAAAGTTAACTCCCACCCATTAACCCGTAACAGCCGCACCTTGCTTTCTTTCTAGTAACTTTGGAAATGGAGGTTTTGTTTCACATGGGGGAGCCTGCGTTGCCTTTTTACTGTTAAACGCAATTTTTCCTGGGTTACTCTTGTTTACAGACATGTACAGCCACAACCTACCAATACAACCATCTCGACATCAGAAATTCAATATTGTTTTAAGGTGCATCCTGTATTTTTGTTTTAAACTCCCTCCAATAGACTCAAAAATACACAAACGCAAGCTATAAACAATTAAACGGAAATACTTAGCGAGCCACCCGGCCAGAACACAACTCACAGAGCGGAGGAGCCTCGCGGACTCGGGATAGGCTGCCCACGGTGGTGTCTTCTGAAGGTCTGTGCGCCTGTCTGTCTGTCTGTCACTCGCGCATCTTCCGAATTCCTTTCCCTCCGGCTCCCGGCGGGCGGCAGCCTCTCGCTGGCTCTCAACTTTGGGAGTTTTAAGGAGCCGCGGCGGCAGCAGCCACCCCGGGCGCAGGCACCGTCTCCGCCGGCTCCGGTGAGTTCTCTCGGGCTCTCTTCATGGCTCGGC